>NW_012122931.1:8547891-8551544 GCF_000951035.1 Colobus angolensis palliatus
TTTTGTCAGTGGAAGCATCCCTTCCTCTCCCTCTGGGGAGTTTACTCACCACTTGCCTGGAAAATCTCTCATGGCCTCTCCTGAGGTGATATTCCTACAGGGAAATGGCCTTCTTCCTCAGGACCTACACCACCCCCACCCCACACCCACACCCATTGCTTCTAGAACTATAACCAGACTCAAGACCCAGCAAGCTTCAGGGGATCAAGCACAAAGTGTGACTCATGAGGAGGCATTGTGCATACAGAAAATAATTGTAAGGTGTCTCCAACTTGTATCAACACGGAAATGGACCCTGTCAGATTTTGGTGGGACCAATATCATGTAGAATCTGGCTGAATTTATTGATATGAATGTATAAATGAAGAGTCTAGATTTATTGCAGTAATTTGAGTGGCTGAGAGGGACTCTAACAGTTGCTTAGTTGGTTGATTGAAACCTGTATCCAAATATGGACCATACTGAATAAGGATGAAATTTCATGACTCCCTTGATACACTATAGAGGGAGATATCCAAAACTAAGGGACAGAAAGCTGGAAGAGATTCATTGTTTATGTCCTACTCACCCACCCCCTCTCTATGCCTCCCAGGAGGGTCCTAAGTGTATGCTCACCAAGGCTTTAGGAGATAATTAGCTCACCGATAATTAGTTTTAGGAAATAATATGTTCACCAAGGTTTTAAGAAATAAGGCCAGGTGCAGTGACTCATTCCAGTAATCCCAGCACTTTGG
This sequence comes from Colobus angolensis palliatus, assembly GCF_000951035.1. NCBI lineage: Eukaryota > Metazoa > Chordata > Mammalia > Primates > Cercopithecidae > Colobus > Colobus angolensis. Next base: position 8,548,626 of record NW_012122931.1, read on the forward strand.
GAGGCTGAGGCAGGAGGATTGCTTAAAGCCAGGAGTTTGAGGCCAGCCTGGGTAACATAGCGAGACCCCATTTCTACAAAAAAACTTAGCTGGCCATGGTGGCACATGCCTGTAGTCCCAGCTACTCAGGAGACTGAGGCAGGAAGATCACTTGAGCCCAGGAGTTCAAGGCTACAATGAGCTTGATGATCAAGTGATAAAATGAGATCTTGTCTCAGAAAAAAAAAGTAAAAAAAAAAGAAAAAGCAATTCGTAGGTATTGATGAAGGGAGTCTCAGCAACTCTGAAGAGTTCCATAGTATTAATTCTCTGCAAGAGAGGAATTACAGTGGGAAATGATGCCATGAGCCACGAAACTGAGCTCTATGGATTCAATAGGGATGATGGGATCCTGGGGTAGCAGGGACCAAGTGGTAGTACTTAACAGAGACAAGGTGGGCATGATTCCCATAATGGACAGTGAAACCAAAGCAGTATCCAGAATGGTCTGATCTGAAGAATGCTTTAGCATTGGTAGTTGATTATTAAAGTCTTGCTTGATTTAGATGAGCAAAAAAGCTCTAGGTCTGGTGAATGGAAGTCTAACTTGAATCAACACAAGGAATGCTACTGCCAAAAGTGTGTACGGCAACTTTTTCAATACATCATGACTCTTCCTCCTAGACTTTCCTATAGGGCCTAGCAGCTATTTCCCAGGGTGACTATACACTGGGGAGGGGGAAAGAACCAGACTTTTGGAGATCACTGCACGCTTGGGGACCCGACATCGTGGTTCACCAATGAAAGAAGGGGATTACGGCAATTGGGTGATTAATGGATTTTTGGCTGCATCAGCCTCACTGTGTGCCTGGTGGGCCCGCAAACAACTCTGCAGTATTCACATCATCATATCTCATCAATCCCTCAGCAAGCAGAAGTGTTTTGTACTTGGTTGGGTGTGAGTGGATCTGAAAGGCGCAAGTAACTCCTGGTTCTGCTACTTTGCCTCCTCCTTTTCAGTCTGTACCTGTGTAGTCATGAGAAGTTTGCCAGTGACCAGTTAACTGAGAAAGAAAACATTTGGACTGGAAAATAAATGATTCTGCAAGACAGACTGGAACAATCCATAGGTGGACCACTGTAATACTAAAACACTCTCTGGGGTGGTTCTGAAGAGCAGTAGGAATGGGAAGTCCTCCCAGCAGAGAGTTGAGAAGTGCGCAGTGCGCCTTATTGTTCATTTCTCCTGGAAGGAGAGCTGGCAAGACGTATAGATCTGTGATGATTAATAAAAATTAGTTTCAGGAGGTGGCTAATGGTTTGGTTGGATGGTCAGGGACTTGGAAAGAACAAGATTGGATAGCTGGTGACAAAGAGATCTGGGGAAGAGATATGTGAATAAACCTCTCTAAATTGTCACATGGTGTGAAGATATTTGTGTCCATGTAAATGCTCATCAACGAGCAACCTTAGCAGAGAAGAATCATAATACTCAGGTGGACAGGATGCCCAATTCTCTGGATTCCAGTCAACCTCTCTCCCTGGTTACTCCTGTATGGGATCATGAACTAAGTGGCTATGTAAGCAGGGATGGGTGTTATTCATGGGCTCAGCAACATGGACTTCCACTTAACAAAGCTGATCTGGCCACAGTCACTGCTGTGTGTCTGATATGCCAGCAGCAGAGACCAACACTGAGCCCCCAAGATGGCCCCATTTCCCACGGGCTCCATGTGGTGGCAGGTTGGTTATACAGGCTACTTACAGCGTAAAAGGGGCAGCACTTTGTTGCCACTGGAATAGATACTCTGGATGTGGATTTGCTTTCTCTGTTCACAATGCTTCTTTCAAAATCACCATCCACAGCTGTCTTAGTCTGTTTTGTGTTGCTATAAATGAATACTACTGGAGACTGGGTAATTTACAAAGAAAAGAGGTTTATTTGGCTCATGGTTTTGCAGGTTGTACAGGAAGCATGGTGCCAGCATCTTGTTGTGGTGAGGGCTACAGGTTACTTCTACCTGGCAGAAGGTGAAAGGGAGCCATATGTGCAGAGAGCATGGTGAGAGAGGAAGCAAGAGGGCAGGAGAAGTGCCAGGCTTTTTTTACTGATCAACTCTCATAGGAACAAATAGAGTGAGAACTCACTTGCTCCTAACCCCTGAGGAGGGCATTAATCTGTTCATGAGGGATCTATTCCCATGAACTGAACATCTCCTATTAGGCCCAATCTCCAACTTTGGGGATCAAATATCAACATGAGATTTTGTGGAGACAAAGAAAGCATATCCAAACTATGGCAACAGCCTTATCCACAGTCATTGCATTCTGCACAAAATCACTTCTAACCAGAGAAAACTCATTTTACGGAAAATGAGTAAGTGTGGCAGAAGGCTCCTGGCTCATGGAATTCACTGGGCTCATCAGGTTCCCCGTTACTCTGTGGCAGCTGGCCTGATAAAACAATGATATGGCTTTTGGAAGACTCAATTATGACACCAGGTGTGTGGCAACATCTTGTAGGGCTAAGGCAGAATCTTCTAAGATACAGTATATGCTCTGAATCATTGTGACCAATATGTGGTCTCATTTGTTCCATAAACAGGATTCAAGGTCCTGGAATCAAAGGGTGGAAATGAGAGTGGCCCTTTCCACTTTTACCCCAATGGTTCACTAGCAAAATTTTTGTTTCATGTCCCTGACGCTTGGGGCTCTGCTGGTTTAGAGGTGTTGGTTCCAAAGGGAGGAATGCTCTCATCAGTGGATATAGATGTGGTTTCATTAAATTGGAAGCTGAGTTTGCCACCTGGCCACACTGGGCTCTTCACACCAATGAACTAACAGGCAATGAAGGATTTATTGTACTGTTTAGGTTGATTGATCCAGAAATCAATCCAGAATTTGGATTTCTATAATAAGGGCAGGGAGGTGTATGTGTGG
>NW_012122931.1:8554373-8555519 GCF_000951035.1 Colobus angolensis palliatus
ATGGAGTCGCTCTCTGTCACCCAGGCTGGAGTGTAGTGGTGGGATCTTGGCTCTCTGCAAGCTCCGCCTCCCAGGTTCACACCATTCTCCTGCCTCAGCCTCCCAAGTAGCTGGTACTACAGGTGCCCGCCACCGTGCTCGGCTAATTTTTTTGTATTTTTAGTAGAGACAGGGTTTCACCATGTTAGCCAGGATGGTCTTGATCTTCTGACCTCGTGATCGACCCACCTCAGCCTCTCAAAGTGCTGGGATTACAGGTGTGAGCCACCGTGCCCGGCCTATTCAGTTGTCTTTTAAATCATATAGGAGAAAAATGTTACAAACAAAAAAATGCATTTATACTTTTAAAAAATTTCCTACCTTGTTACCTTTACCAGTGATTTTTATTTCTTCATGCAGATTGGAATTGTTGCTTAGTGTCCTTTCATTTCAGTCCTTCCATTGGAGGGACTTCCTTCAGTTATTTCTTGTAGGGTTATAGCAGACCTGCTAGTAATAAATTGTCTAGGATTTTTTTCTTCATGAGGGAATGTTTTAGTTTCTCCTTCATTTTTGAAGGATAACTTTGCTAGATATAAAATTCTTGGTTGACTTGGTTTTTTTCTTTCAGTATTTTGATATGTCATCTCACTGTCTTCTGGTCTCCATGGTGTCTGATGAGAAATCAGCTGTTAATCTTATTGTGGATCCTTGTCTGTAGTGAGTCACTTTACTTTTTGTTTTGTTTTGTTTTGTTTTGTTTTGTTTTGTTTGAGACAGGGTCTCTCTCTGTCTTCCAGGCTGGAGTGCAGTGGCATGATCATAGCTCACTATAATCTTGACCTGAGCTCAAGCAATCCTCCTGCTGTGGCCTCCCAAGCAGCTAGAACTACAGGCATGGGACACCATGCCAGCTAATTTTAAAAGTTTTTGTAGAGACAGTGTCTTGCTATGTGGCCCAGGCTGGTCTCAAAGTCCTGGCCTCAAGTGATTCTCTCACCTTGGCCTCTCAAAGTGCTAGGATTACAGACATAAGCTACCAGGCTGAGTCTACTTCTGATGTTTTTAAGGTTCTTTCTTTGTCATAGTCTTTTAATAGTTTATGATGTGTCTAGGTGTGGATCTCTGATTTTATCTGACTGGGAGTTCATTGAGCTTTTTGTATCT
>NW_012122931.1:8560001-8561622 GCF_000951035.1 Colobus angolensis palliatus
GCCAGAGGTGAGAGTTTAAGGCCTTCCCACATCTTTCCTGAGCATGTGCACAGCCCTACAGATGTCTCTGGCTTTCTTGATTCCCTAGGATACGTCGGAGCTTTTAAAAGGCCCCCTATTGTCATCTCACTCCCCAGATTTTCCTTTTAAGCTTTTTGGTCAGCTTCTTGCTTGCCCCAACAGCTACGGCAGCCTCTGGCACCCAATGTTCAACAATTGCCTCTAATTTTTTGGGCACATGGGCCTGAAGAAAAGTTGTTTTCACCGGGTGAGCTCTGAATCAGGTGGAATAAAGACAGCTTTGTAAGTGGGATCTTCTGTGGAACCACCAGACAAGTCAAATAATGACAATTCTCTGGGAATGGGACATTGAAGTGCTCCAACCCTTTCTGTCCCTTCCACTGGTTACCAGGCTGTTGATTTTTACTACAATTGCAGTTAAAAGGCTATTGAAGAGCTGGGGACGGGGATATTGAAATAGGATAAGTTAAAATGCCACAGAGCTCGCTGTTCTTACTGAGATTTAGCTGTTGGCTTTTTTTTTTTTTTTAAATACTCCCAGATTGCTGCACGCCTTTGGTTAATTTCCAGAGTTCTGAAAGAGTTGTTTCTGACAATTGTTGCCAGTGTTTTCATTGCTTTTATGAAGGAAGGAACTTTCAGAAGACCTTACTCTGCCATTTTTGCTGATGTCACCCCCTTTTTTCTCTTAGGGGACCGTAAAATAATAGTGTTTCTTACAATTGCTGAAATCTTAGGTTTGATAAAATATGGTAAGCCTTAGCTGTAAAGCATAACTAACTAACTAATGGGAGAGTTAAGAATAAGGGAAAACTAAAAGCTAGGAAATAAAGATACGGATGATGGGACTGACATATGAATTAAATGTCAGTCCTCCTATTATTACGGAGATACTGATTATTATCTCTTGGCTTTGTTATGTCAATTATGTTAAAATTTAAGGATAACTACTCCAATAATATAAATAGAATATATCATTTATGAACCAATAGCGGAAAAGGGGAAATGATTAATTCAATGGATGACAGAAGAAAAGAAATAAGGGACAAAGAAAAGTATAGTGAAGAGACCCATGTAGACATAAATAAGATGTTATCAATAGTTCTAAATAAAATGATACTCACAGTAAATATGAGCAAATTAAATCCATCCACTAAAAGACGGAGATTTTCGGACTGGTTTAAAAATTCAGCTGTAAGGCCGGGTGTGGTGGTTCACACCTGTAATCCCAGCACTTTGGGAGGCCGAGGTGGGCAGATCCCCTGAGGTCGGGAATTTGAGACCAGCCTGACCAATATGGATAAACCCTGTCTCTACTAGAAATACAAAAATTAGCCGGGTATGGTGGCACTTGCCTATAATCCTAGCTACTCGGGAGGCTGAGGCAGGAGAATCCCTTGAACCTGGAAGGCGGAGGTGGCGGTGAGCCGAGATCGCGCCATTGTACTCCAGCCTGGGCAACAAGAGGGAAACTCCGTCTCAAAAAACAAAACAAAACAAAACAACAACAACAACAAAAGCTTCAGCTGCAAATGCTCTTTCCAAGAGACACATCTACAAGAATGACATGGGCCGGGCGCGGTGGCTCACGCCTGTAATC
>NW_012122931.1:8561672-8562010 GCF_000951035.1 Colobus angolensis palliatus
GACATGGGTTGTAGTAAATGTATGGAAAGAGACAAACAATAAGTAGATAGTAACAAAAAGAGAGCTGGTATAGCAACAATATTAATTGTAAACAAACTTCAGAGATAAGAGAACTATTAAGAAAAGTGGGTGGTAATTAATGATAAAATGAACTTCTCAGGAACATATAATACTGAACTTGATATAGCTTGAAATGCATTAAGCAAAAATGGACAGACCTTCAATTATACTCGGAGATTTTAACACTTTTCAGAAGAGGGAATATGAAAAAAAAAATAAAAAAAAAGAAGAGGGAATATGAAAAAAAAAAAACTAGTAAAGATAAAGAAGATATAGAA
>NW_012122931.1:8562060-8562403 GCF_000951035.1 Colobus angolensis palliatus
AAAAAAAAACTAGTAAAGATAAAGAAGATATAGAACACTAAATAACAGAATTAAGCTAATGTAAAGAATCCATGTAGAATTCTGAATGCAGCAAATGGAGGATATACATTCTCTTCCTGAATATGTGGAATGTTTGTAAAAATCGACCCATTCTAACACATAAATGAAGAAACAAAAGTAACCAAGAAGCACTATTGTGCAGACCTCATGAAATTAGCATTTAATTGTAAAAGGCTAACTAGAGTGCGGGACTACCTGTAAATAGCTAGTGGGTCAAAGAAGGAACTATAACATCCCTTACAAAAATTTACAAATATTTACCACTGAAGAACAATAAAAGCTC
>NW_012122931.1:8562453-8562830 GCF_000951035.1 Colobus angolensis palliatus
CTACCTGTAAATAGCTAGTGGGTCAAAGAAGGAACTATAACATCCCTTACAAAAATTTACAAATATTTACCACTGAAGAACAATAAAAGCTCTACATAAGAAAATGTGTGGGTTTCTGCCAAAGTGGAACTTAGAACATTATAGTCTTAAATACCTGTATTAGAAAAAACAAGATGACCAACAATCAAACCAAATTTTCAACTCAAGAAGACAGAAATGAACTAGAAAACAAAGAAGCAACAGAAATTACCACCAAAGTCAAAAATCAGTTATCTGAGAAGACTAGTAAAGTGGACAACCTCTAGCAAATTTAATTAAGAAAAAAAGAGAATATTTTTCAAAGGGACATATACAGTAAAGATGAAAATGATCATAAG
>NW_012122931.1:8568843-8571185 GCF_000951035.1 Colobus angolensis palliatus
AGACTCCGTCTCAAAAAAAAAAAAAAAAAAAAAAGTTGGCAAAATGAACCTTAAATCTTATACTAAAAATACACCAAGACTAAATTGAATTTATCACAGGAACACAAGGATAGCTAACTGCTAGTAAATCTATTGGTTCAATCCACTACATTAACAGATTAAAAATAAAAATAATTTTTAATATCAATAGATGGAGAAAACCATTTGCAATAATAATAAAATATTTTAAACTCTTAGAAAACTACATATTACTAGAAAAACTATATTCGTAGATAAACTGATATTAAAGAAAATGTTTTAACTAGATAAAGTGAACCTATCACAAACCTACTACAAAATAAGTGGTGAAATCTTAAAAGCAACCCCTTTGATTTTGTACTGAAGAGGAATAAGGATTAGGGATAGGAAAGGAAATACTAAATTTGATATTGTTCATTTAAAAATGATTTATTGAAATGAGCACTGGGAGATATAGAAGTAAGTAAAACAGAAAAATTTTCTGCTCTTAAAGAGCTTACATTCTAGTGCAGGAAGCAGGCAAAAATAAATGAACAATTTATATCAGTCCTAAGAAGAAAAATAACGTAAAATAATGGAATAAAGAGCACTGTATGCATGGGTATTACTTTATATAGGAGGTCAAGGAAGGCCTGACTGATTAAATGATATTTGAATAGAGACCTGAAGGTTGTGAAGGAATGAACTATACAGATATCTAGGATAAGTAAGTTCCAGGCAAAATGAAGAGCAAGTGGAAGCATCTTTGATATGATTCTCTGCATTGAAAATTTACAAAATATATTAGAATTAAGAAGAGAATTTAGCAAGGTTGCTAGATACAAGATAAATGTTCAAAAATCAGTTGGGTTTCTATACAACAGCAGAAACCAATTAAGACATATAATGTAAAAAAGAAAAATATTTAATTTACAATGGCAACAAAATCCACATAACAATAATTAAATGTAATGGAAGATACACAGACCTATGTATAACATAAATGACAAATATTAATCTAATAATATTGAATGAAGCCAAATATAATAACGTTTAATAATTAGTATCTAAATAAGTGGACTGTGTTTATGAATGAAAAGACTTAGTATTGTAAGAATAGTAAGTCTCCATAAATTAATATAGAAATTAAATGGAACTCCAACCAAAGACATAGCAAATTTTTTTTTTAAGGAAGTCAGTCAATTGATCTTAAAATTCCTGTGAGGATAAGAGCCAAGAACTGTGGAGACAATTTTAAACAGGAGGAACAAGGGGGAGGGTAGGTACATATTTAGCTATGCTGTATTAGGGTAACACTAGTTGCTGAAACAAACAAATCTCAAGACATGTTTAAGGCTCAAGCATAATAAAAGTTTATTCCCAGGCCAAGGGCAGTGACTCACGCCTGTAATCCTATCACTTTGGGAGGCCGAGGTGGGAGGATCACGAGGTCAGGATATCAAGACTATCCTGGCCAATATGGTGAAACCCCGTCTCTGCTAAAAATACAAAAATTAGCTGGACATGCTGGCATGTGCCTGTAGTCCCAGCTACTCAGGAGGCTGAGGCAGGAGAATCACCTGAACCCAGGAGATGGAGGTTGCAGTGAGCTGAGATTGCGCCACTGCACTCTAGCCTGGCGACAGAGTAAGACTCCAGCTAAAAAAATAAAAAAATGAAAAAAAAAAATATTCCTAGCTGGTGTGAAATCCAAAATGGTTGTTTCTGTTCAGTGGGTAGCTTTCTTTATGTAGCAATTTGGAGACTCAGGCTTCTTCCATTCTGGGATCCCATCTTTCAAGGTCATCATACTTGTTTGCATCAGGTTGTGGGAGGGGAAAGAGAATGAAAGGTCATGCATGGGAGATTTTATGGGCAATGCCTAGAAATGGTGTATGTTGTTTCCATTCACATCAGTGGTCAGAACTCACTTAAGTGGCCACATCTACTTACAAGAGAGGTTATGAGATGGAGCCCAGTTGTGGCACCAAGAACAAGCAGAAATAGGTGTAGTGAGGAGCTAGCCAGTCTCTGTTGCATCTGCCCACTGTCAAGATTTCTTATACAGATACAGTCATTAAAATTGTGTGGGTGGGGCAAAGGATAAATAAGTAGATCAACAGAACAAAAAGCAGAGCCCAGAAACTGACTTCCATATGTCAGAGAAAACTCTGCATATACTCTTGACAGCTTCACTAATCAGTGCAGAAGTGGGGAACCATGTAATATATAGTGCTGGAGAATTGGCTATCAATATGAAAGCCAATATAAAGTAATATATAATATTTGGAAGGTCATATAGAGCAATAAATTCTAGGTGATTGAAGGCCTAAATGCAAAAAAAA
>NW_012122931.1:8571570-8573394 GCF_000951035.1 Colobus angolensis palliatus
TTATTATTATTATTTGAGACAGAGTCTTGCTCTGTCACCCAGGCTGGAGTGCAGTGGCATGATCTTGGCTCACTGCAAGTTCCATCTCCGGGGTTCACGCCATTCTCCTGCGTCAGCCTCCTGAGTAGCTGGGACTATGGGCGCCCACCACCAAGCCCGGCTAATTTTTTGTATTTTTAGTAGAGACAGGGTTTCACCATGTTGGCCAGGCTTGTCTCGAACTCCTGACCTCAAGTGATTCGCCCTCCTCGGCCTCCCAAAGTGCTGGGATTACAGGCATGAGCCTCCGTGCCCGGCCACCAGGCATCCATGTTTAAAAAAAAAAGAAAAAAATTCAGCAGTGGTTCTGATGGAAATCCTGGATAAAGAACAATCATCTAAGACCCTGGATTCCAACCATGGTGTTGAATCCCTGGCTCAGGTAAGCGGGAACAAGCCTTTACCTGCCTAGCATGTGCAGGGGTAGGATCTCCTTCCTTATGACAGACAATCCCTGGCCTTTCCAGCCTGTAGCCACAAGGAGACAAAGGAGAGGGCACATACAGGTGGACTGGTTCTGGGAAAGCTCCACTCCCAGACTTCACCCTCTAGTAATACCCTTGGCCTTAACCACCCACGTTGGCTCCTCAGGGGTGTGGATTCGCGGTAGGTTAGGGAAGAGAGGAACCTGAGCTTTCCTAGAGGCTAAAAGTGTTCAATGTGGTGATTCTCCAAAGCTCCACTGCGTGGTGAAAAAGAATAGTAACGAAAACAATGACTTCCAGAGCACTTCCGAAGTGCCAGAGACTGTGCAGAAATGACGTGCCCAAAGTCCCTAAGCCAGGGAGTGGCAAAGTCAGGATTCAAGTCCGGGTCCTTCATTCAGACTCCCTAAGTCTTAATCACTAAGTCTCTCTTAATCACTGTGCCATAGGAACCTTGGGTCATTAAAAACCCTTCATGGTATGGCCCAAACCGGTTTCCTCTCCTTACTGCCTGCCTGCTCCAGAGAGTGTACTCTCCTCCAAGTATATGGGGCACCCTGTGGTGCCGATGATGCTGCTGAGAGCTGCACGCCTTTCGTCTTACTGTGGTCCTTCCTGCCTGGTGCCATCTATGTGGCAAGGCCTCATTGTTCCTCAGGCTCTGCAGGATGCACCAGGCTCTTGGCTGCTTACCTCTCTGCCTCCCCTGTTTCAGCTGTGCGCTCTCAAAGGTGGGGACCGACTGACTCATTTCTGTATCCCCAGCTGATGAATAAATTGAGGGGATGAGTGATACACGAATGAGTGAATGAATGAATGGTAATGGTGATGGGAATCAAATGGCAGCAACGCAGAAGAGGGAGATGCGGTGCCTGTAACCATGGTAACGATGATGTCGCTGAGTGATAATGCTAGGAAGATGGTAACCATGGTAACACTGATGGTGAGGCCTGCTCGGACAGTCCTGGCGCCGCAGCTGCGGTGGTCCATGCCAAGCCCGACCTGCTCAGTGGCCGAACAAAATGCTGAGCACAATTGGCGACTGCTGTTCTGTTCCGTCCCAAGACCCCCGCCCAGGGCTGAGTTTCACTGTAGTCACACCCTCTTCCTGAGTGGCTCCAAGACTTAGGAAGGAACACATGTTTGGTGGGCGAGGGGAGGGGGGCGTGCAGCCTGCATGCATGTGTATGTGCGTGTGCGGAAGAGGCAGTGTGATGGGCAAGTGGGTAAGGTATGGTGTGCGCTAAGGGCAGACTTGCCGGTGCGAACGCCAGGGGACTGGGAAGAGGAACGGTTCCCTGCGTGCGCGCCAGGTAGATGCGTGGGGGTCGCCGCGTGAGTGCGCCGGTGGCTGGGAGTC
>NW_012122931.1:8574256-8576208 GCF_000951035.1 Colobus angolensis palliatus
CGAGGGGTGGCCTCACCAGGCCGGGCGTGGGTCAGGCCCGGGACGCCCGAACTCCGAGGGGCGCCTGGCCTGCGCCCTACTCTGGTTCCCCGGGCTTTCTCGGAGGGTGTCTGGACTGTTGGGGCCCAGGGGGCGGGGCTGGCCTCGGAATGTCTCAGGCCCGGCCCCGCCCCATTTCTGGCCTCCTTCTCGGGCCACGCCTCTTCCCTGCTCCCGGGGAGGGCAGCGGGGTGGACGGTGGGAGTGGGCTGCTGGGGGAGGGAGTCAGAGGAGCAGAAATGCGGGCCAGCCTGGAAGCCCAGTTGCCACCGCCACCCCCAGCTTCCCCTGGAGGCAGAGTAGTGTCCCCAAGACCTGAGTCAGAGCGGAATATTCCAGTCGAGCCAGGCAGGCCAGCCAGGTCCCTGAGGCCGGCCCGGGTCGGCACCTGTCTGGAGACCAGGTTGGGGGCTGGAGGTAAAGAGAGGGGCGTGGGGTGGCCTCTGGGCCCCAGCGCTCTTTCCTCAGAACCCTGAGGTGACTGACCAGTATCGATCTGGAGACAGTGGGGAACCTGCCCTAGGTATGGGCGTGAGAGGCGTGTGGCCCAGGGGTGGGGTCGAAGGAGGAGAGGGGCCTGAGGGAAGAGGATCTGTGAACCACAGAGGGGTGAGGGAGGAGGAAGGGTGAGCAGAGGGCACGGTGGGTCTGAGGAGTCACTGCCCAAAGACACAGAGCCAGTAAGTCAGGAGTGGAACTTGGTTCTGTCTGACTCCCAAGCCACCTGTCTTACAGTTGCAGTCACGAGCTTGATTCCTCTACAATGTATTCCTTATTAATTCAGCCCCAGGCTACACAGCAAGCTGCCACAGACATAACTTTGTGACATGCATGTAACCAGAACAAGGAAACGGGACACGGAACAGAAATTTGGTTCCACTGGTTTGGGAGATGCAGGGGCCAGTGGCCCGGAGGTGCCTGGGGTGCAGCTGTTACTGCAATCTGTTACAGAGTGACTGGAACCTGCCAGAAGCCTCCAGGCTGAAGAAGGCTCTGGAACTTTCTTCTTCTCTATTGACCTGGAGAGAAAATGTCCTGGATGTCAGACTCCAGGGAGCTCAACTCCAGTATCTGTTTGAGGAAAACTGGTCACTTTCACATGACCCAGCGGGGCGGTGAATGGCCACCCCTACCCTAGTCCCTCCCCGCTCCTGTGCCCCTCTCAGGTTGATGCTGCCATCCTTTTTGCCCCAATATCTCACCAAGTCCAGCTGTTCTGTCCTTCTAAACATCTCTCCAGTCTGCCGTCCCCTCTTTTTTTTTTTTGAGACGGGTTCTGGCTCTGTTGCCCAGGCTGGAGTTCAATGGCCTGATCTTGGCTCTGCCTCCTGGGTTCCAGTGATTCTCCTGTCTCAGCCTCCTGAGTAGCTGGGATCACAGGTGTACACCACCACGCCCAGCTAATTTTTTTGTATTTTTAGTAGAGATGGGATTTCACCATGTTGGCCAGGCTGGTCTCGAACTCCTGGCCTCAAGCAATCGACCTACTTCAGCCTCCCAAAGTGCTGCAATTACAGGCGTGAGCCATGGCACCGAGTCAAATCTGCCCCTTCCTTGCATATCCCCTCAGCTACACCCTTTGTGTTCATTACTGTGAGTTCTCTTCTGCATTATCACAAGAGGCTCTTTGCTGGATTCCCTGTCTCCTGTCCATCCTTGATGCCATAAAGACAATAAGGCCATGTCATACTCTCCTAAAACCATTTAAGGCTGCCCACTCCTTCCGGATAAAGCCCAAGTTCACAGCAGTGTCCTACAAGCTCCGTTGTGACTCTTCTCTGTGGTCAACTTTCCTGCCTCCCTCCCCTTGTTTTACTAAAGTCACTGCTGTTTTGTTCCTCTGAGCCCACCACGTTGTGCTTCCTTCTGCCTGTAATGCCCTTCCCTCCTTTTTCTTTTCTTTTCTTTTCTTC
>NW_012122931.1:8576761-8578228 GCF_000951035.1 Colobus angolensis palliatus
CTTCCTTTCTTTCACAGAATCTCACTCTGTCCCTGGGCTGGAGTGCAGTGGCACAATCTTGGCTTACTGCAACCTCCACCTCCCAGATTCAAGCAATTCTCCTGCCTCAGCCTCCCAAGTAACTGGGATTACAGGCGCCCGCTACTATGCCCAGCTAATTTTTTTGTATTTTTAGTAAAGATGAGGTTTCACTATATGATGGCCAAGCTGGTCTCGAACCCCTGACACCGTGATTCACCTGCCTTGGACTCTCAAAGTGTTGGAATTACAGGCATGAGCCACCACACCTGGCCCTTCCCTCCCTTTTCTACCATGCTAATTTTTTTTTTTTTTGCGGCTTGGCTCAAATATCTTGGCTTTGGAAAGTCTCCTTGCAGGGAGCACTCGCTCTTCTGTGTTCTCATGGCCTCTGTGCTCTCTTGTCTCCTGGTTGTAATTGGCTTTTAGGGCCTGTCTGAATCTTGCACTAGCCGGATAGCTCACCGCAGGCAGGGACCCTCATCTGTCAGAGGATCCTGAGGACCTGGCCAGAGAAGGCATGAAAAGGCTGTTGCTGAATGAAAAAGGTAGAGCTGGTATTGTGTGGTACCTTGCAGCAGGCCGACTCCAGCCTGTTTCTGGACTTCCCTGGACCTGGGACTCTGGGGCCATCATAATTGGGGTATGGGCAAAAAGAAAGGGGCTAGCAAGTGGCATTGTGGCTAGTTTGAACATGACCCCTTCACACAAATTCTTTCTCTTTGAGCCTCCCTCACACTGTCCCCAAGGCTGCAGGAGACCCACCTGTAATGAGGGCTCCAGATTCAGGAATGTTCCACTCACTGCCTGTGGCTTTTGCATCTCATCGCACAGGGTGACTGGTTGCCATGGAAACCCAAGTGCCGGAAGCACCTGCTGGCCCTTTCCCAGGGTGAGAGGAGGTGCAGGCTGAGTGGCCCGTGCAGACTGGCTGAGTTGTGCTGGGTGCCTGGGGCCTGCTCACTCTGGGCTGGGCTGGGTCTCCTCATTCCTCCTTAGCAGAAGTTTGTGGGTTTATCCCCGAGCATTGGCCAAGGCTGCAACCCTGAAAATACATTTCCTCTTATTTGGGGAGCAGCAGCTTCTGGTTAAACACTCAGCCTGAGTGTTGTGTGGTCTCCAGCAAGATATTTGATTTTATGAGCCTTGGTTTTTGATCTGTAAAATGGGGATCCTAGTAGCACCATGGAATTTCTACTTTTGGCAAGATGGCGGACTAGTGCTCTCAAAGATCACCCCATGAAAATATAACTGGATTCTGCATGAATTACAAAAACAAGGCCGTGTGCGGTAGCTCACGCCTGTAATCCCAGCACTTTGGGAGGCTGAGGCCGGTGAATCACCTGAGGTCAGGAGTTCAAGACTAGCCTGGCCAAAATGGTGAAACCCCATCTCTATTTAAAAAAAAAAAAAATACAAAAATTATCTGGGCATGGTGGCGAACACCTG
>NW_012122931.1:8578643-8580078 GCF_000951035.1 Colobus angolensis palliatus
ACAAATTAAGTCTAGGGCAGAGGCAAGGTGAGAGAACTTGAGACTCCTGCCTTGTGCCAGGGTCACTCAAAGGTGGTTAAAGTCCTCCCAGGTTAATAGCAGCTCCTTGGCTCCTGGCAGAAGCAAATGCAAATGCCTCAGTAGGAATGTACCTCCAGTGTAGGCCCTCAGGATTCCCACAGATTAAGTTCAACAAAATATGAGCTCACAGTCAGTGGTCACCAAACTGCAAGGAAATAAGCTATGAGTGAGAGTCAGCAAATAAAACAATATGCATAGACATCCCCTTTAAATACTTCAGCTGTTGGAATGACCAACTGCAGAAAATAACATAATTATGCAGAAAATATTTAAAGAAATGCAGGATGAATTCACACACACACACACACACACACACACACACACACACACATATACTGAATGCAGAATACAAATCTATCAAAAATGTCCAGGAAGATTGGAAAATAAACCAAAATAGAACTTGCATAAATGAAAGTTATAATTGATGATACAAAAATCTCATCAGATGATTAAATAGCAGATCGGATGCAGCTGAAGAGATAATTATGAATTATTAGGTTGGTGCAAAAGTAATTGCGATTTTAGCCATTGAGAGTAATGGCCAATACTGCACTTACTTTTGGATCAACTGAACAGAAAATGAATCTACCAAAGTACCTATTTCTGCATAATTTGTAGCACAGAAAAAGGAGATGTAAAATATGAAACATGCTTAAGAGAGAGGGAGGGAAAGATGAAAAGGTCTACTATATAACTGAGACCCACAGGAAAGAATAGAGACAGAAAAGGTGAGGTAACATTCAAAGAAATAATGGCTGATAACTTTTCAGAACTTATAAGAAACATGAATTCACACCTAGGCACACTGTAATAAACTTGCAGAGACCAAAAGATAAGAGAAGACCTCAGAATCAATCAGAGAAAAGAAACAAGTTGGCTGCAAAAGAATGACATTTAAAATACTAGTAACTGAGGCCAAGGCAGGTGAACCACTTGAGGTCAGGAGTTCAAGACCAGCCTGGCCAATATGGTGAAACCCTGACTGTACTAAAAATACAAACAAATTAGCTGGGTCTGGTGGTGCATGCCTGTGATCCCAGTTACTCAGGAGGCTGAGGCAGGAGAATTGCATGAACCTGGGAGGCAGAGGTTGCAGCAAGCAGAGATTGTGCCACTGCACTCCAGCCTGGGTGACAGAATGAGACTCTGACTCAAAAATAAACAAACAAATAAATAAATAATCAAACAAAATACTAGTGGCTTATCAGCAGCCACCATGGAAATCCCTAAGAAATGGAAAAATATCTTCAGAGTCCTAAGACAAAGTAATTATCATCCTAAACTTGTACACTCAATATAACTACCTTTTTTTTTTTTTTTGAGACAGAATCCCACTTTGTCACCCAGGCTGGAG
>NW_012122931.1:8580483-8580970 GCF_000951035.1 Colobus angolensis palliatus
ATCCCCAAAAGTAATTCTAATATACAAGAAGAAATGATGACAAAAGAGTTGGCAAACATGTAGGTAAATCTAAGTAAAAATTGTCTGGACAAAATGGTATCAATAGTAATAATAATGTCTACTTTGAAGACAAAAAAGGGCAGAACTCAAATACTGGATATCAGTTGTATGCAAGTTGGACGGCATGATTAGAGTTAATATGCTTTAAGCTCCTTGCATTATTCAGGAGGATAAGATAATTATTAACTTTAGACTTTTGTAAATTCGCAAGGCAAAATTTCCAGAGCAATTACTAAAAGAATAAGAAAGGAGTATGAAACTACCAAATATGTACAGGAAAATAAGTGGAATAAAAGAGAGAAAATCAACAATTTTTTTTCCTTTTTTATATTAAGTTTAACTCCTTCCTTCCTTCCTCCCTTCCTCCCTTCCTTTCCCTTCCTTTTCTCTCTCTCCCTTCCTTCCTTCCCTCCTTCCCTTCCTTCCT
>NW_012122931.1:8581020-8581471 GCF_000951035.1 Colobus angolensis palliatus
TCCTTCCTTCCTTCCTTCCTCTCTCTCTGTCTGTCTCTCTTTCTCCCCTTCCTTCCTTCCTTTTCTCTTTTCTTTTCTATTCTTTTCTTTTTTTTTCCTCTGTCACCCAGGCTGGAGTACAGTAACACAATCACAGCTCTTTATTAACTTGAACTCATGTGTTCAAGGAATTTTCCTGCCTTAGCCTCCCAAGTAGCTAGGACTACAAGTGCATGCCACCAAACCCAGCTAATTTTTAAAATTTTTGTAGAGACAGGGTGTCCCTGTGTTGCCCAGGCTGGTCTCCAACTCCTGACCTCAAGAGATCCCCGCAGCTTAGGCTACCAAAGAGCAGGGATTACAGGTGTAAACCACCACACGCCCCCGGCCACCATCAATTTTTTAAAAAGTAAAAGGAGTAACAAAAACTATGAAAAAGATGGGTGAATCAAAAAGAAAGCACTAAGTTGGA
>NW_012122931.1:8583885-8602783 GCF_000951035.1 Colobus angolensis palliatus
ATAAAGAAGAGAATATCTTGAGCAGCTTTGTATTAATACCTTTAAAAACAGGCGAAAAGGATAAATTCTTTCAAACACAAAACCTACTAAAACTGACTCAAGAAGAAATAAAAATCCTCGATAGTTTCATAGCCGTTAAACATAATTAGGTGGTAGTTAAAATATTTTTACATAGAAAACACCAAGCACTGGCCAGGCATGTGGCTCACACCTGTCATCCCAGCATTTTGGGAAGCTGAGGCAGATGGATCACTTGAGGCCAGGAGTTCCAGACCAGCCTGGCCAACATGGTGAAGCCCCATCTTTGCTAAAAATACAAAAATTAGCCAGGCCTGGTAACACAGACCTGTGGTCCCAGCTACTCGGGAGGCTGAGGCAGGAAAATTGCTTGAACCCGGCTGGTGGAGGTTGCACTGAGCTGAGATCGCCCCTCTGCACTCCAGCCTGGGTGACAGAATGAGATTCTGTTTCACACACACACGCATACACAAAAGGTTAAAAAAAAAAACAAAACACGAAGCCCAAATGATTTTAAACATTCAATGATTAGATATTATAATTTTATATAGACTCTTCTAGAGGAAAAAAATGAGAGAACACTCATCAGCTTACTTTGTGAAAGAAATGTAACCTTACCACCCAAACCAGGACAACCTTATGCATGTACCTAGGTGCAAAGATCACAAAATAATAGTAGAAAACTGAATACAACAAAACACTTTAAAATGCATGGCCAAACTGGGTTAATACCATGGATGCAAGGGTGGTTAAACATTAATACATGTTATATATCAACATCATATTAATATCAGAAATGTAGCGTATGTATTACATATATAACATTATGTTACACATTAGAATATCATATATGTCATATAATACTATTTTTATGTGTATGAAATGTGTAAATATATGCAGTGACAGCGGGTTGAAGGAGAAAATCTGTACAAAAATGCATTTAATAA
The DNA here is from genome assembly GCF_000951035.1 of Colobus angolensis palliatus. NCBI lineage: Eukaryota > Metazoa > Chordata > Mammalia > Primates > Cercopithecidae > Colobus > Colobus angolensis. The sequence goes on from NW_012122931.1 coordinate 8,584,851, forward strand.
AAAGCAATACCCTTTCATGATTAAAATTTTTATGTCACTAGGAATACAAGGGAATTTTTTTAAGTTGCAAAATTTAGCAAAATCACACCTAGTAGTAAAAAGTAAAAAACATTCTCCTTAATAGAACAAGGCAAGGATCCCAACTGATAGCTACCTAATCAACATTTTATTGGAAGTTCTAGCCAAGGTGTTTAAAACAAAAGAAAGAAAGGAAAGGTATAATGATTAGAAACAAACAAAACTATCATTACTTTCAGATTATATGATTATCTACGTAGAAAAATCCAAAGTAATCTACTGAGAGTTATTAGAATTTATGAAAAAGTTAATCGAGGTGACAGGATATAAGACCAATATTCAAAACTAAATTGCTTTTCCCCACACTTGTTTATAAAAGTAAACAATTCAGGAAAAGACAATATTTGAAATAGCAACAGACAGAAAGGAATCTAAAAATAAATCTAATAAAAGTTGTGCAAGACCTGATACAGAAAAATGACACAACTTTATTTTAAAAAATTAAAGAGCTGGGCATGGTGGTTCACGACTGTAATCCCAGCACTTTGGGAGGCCGAGGCATGTGGATCACTTGAGGCCAGGAGTTTGAGACCAGCCTGATCAACATGGTGAAACCTTATCTCTACTAAAAATACAAAATTAGCCGGGTGTGGTGGCTCACACCTGTAATCCCAGTTACTTGGGAGGCTGAGGCAGGAGAATCGCTTGAAGCCATGAGGCGGAGGTTGCAGTGAGCTTAGAATGCACCACTGCACTGCAGCCTGGGCAACAAGAGCAAAACTCCATCTCAACAAAAAAAAAGAAAAAAAAAAAAGAAGACCTAAACAAACAGGGAGATTTATTCTTTTCAAGGGAGGAAAGACTAAAATTGTCCATAATATTATCAATTCTCCTTATATTGATCAAAAGAGTGATTACAATTTCAATCAAAATCCAAACCGAATTTTTCAAGGTACTTTACAAATTTTCTAAAACCTATACGGAAGAGAAAAAGCTCAAGAGTAGCTGTACACTCCTGAAGAAGAAATGGTGGAAGAACCGGTTCTGAGTGCAATAGAGACATTATAAAATATTAGTAGTTAAGATTATGTGGGACTGGCACAGGAAAAGGCCAACAGAACAATGTAACAGTAATAAACACACTGATGAGAACCTGACATATGACAGGATTGGTATTTCAGATTGCCAGGAAAGTCTAGACTATTCAATGTAGGGTGCTGGGATCATTTGTTATCCACATGGAAAAATAGGACATTGGATCCTTCCTTCATCTCTACCCAAAAAATAAATTCTCGTGAGCTGAGATCGTGCCCCTGCACTCCAGTCTGGGTGACAGAGAGAAACTCCATCTGAAAAACAAAAGCAAAAACAAATACAACAACAAAAACAAACAGAATGTCATTAATATATAGCTTAGTGAATGGTGGCAATGTGAATGCAGCAATGTGGGTGAAAGCTAGAAACGATCTTGAGGGAAAAAAGAAATTAGCAGAAGACTGCACATATTTGATATCACTCATAGGAAGCTCAAAAACAAACAAAACTGAACAATATATAATTAGAGTATCAGAAGTTATTTTTTAAAAAGCAAGGCAACTGGCCAGGCACGGTGACTCACACCTGTAATCCCAGCACTTTGGGAGGCTGAGATGGGAGGGTCACTGGAGCCCAGAAGTTAAAGACCAGCCTGGGAAATATAGGGACACCCCATCTCCACAGAAAAATAAAAATAAAAAATTAGCTGGGTGCAGGGGTGTGCACCTGTAGTCCCAGCTACTTGGGAAGCTCAGGTGAGAGAAAAATGTGAGCCCAGGAGTTCAAGGCTGCAGTGAGCTGTATTTGCCCTACTGTACTTCAGCCTAAGGGATGGACTGAGATTCTGTCTCAAAATAATAATAATAATAATTAGAAAGAAATAAAAACAACCCACTGATAAACATACAACGTAAGATAGTGATTATCTTCAGGTGTGCGATAGGAAGATGGAATGGAGCGGAATACACAGGAAGGCTCAATGTTTCGACAATATTCTAGTTCTTATGGTTGGTATTGGCATAGGTATTCATTTTATTATGCTTAATAACATATCAATTGTATATTTTCTTTGTGTATGTATCAAATATAACACAGTGAAAATAAACTCCAGTATTGTGCTGCTTTTATTTTATTTTATTTTATTTTTTCAGACGAAGTCTCGCTCTGTCTCCCAGGCTGGAGTGCAGTGGCATGATCTCGCCTCACTGCAACCTCCACCTTCCGGGTTCACGCCATCCTCCTGCCTCTGCCTCCTGAGTAGCTGGGACTACAGGCACCCGCCACCGTGCCCAGCTAATTATTTGTATTTTTAGTAGAGATGGGGTTTCGCCGTGGTCTCAATCTCCTGACCTTGTAATCCGCCCACCTCAGCCTCCCAAAGTGCTGGGATTACAGATGTGAGCCACCGCGCCCGGCCTTGCTTTTTTTTTTTTTTTTTTAAGAAAGATAAGAAACAAACCAAAAGACAAAGAAAGATTGTTAAATAAACGGCTGGACAAAGACAAAGATATAGTAGATTAAGGTAAATAAAAAATAATGTAGGAGTATCAACAATATTATCAAAGTGGAATTCAAGGCCAAAAGCATTCAACAGAACAAAGAGGGACAATACTTAATGAAGAAAGATACATCCTTCTCCAAGGAACATAAAACAATAATAAACTTTGTTGTATCAAACAACACAGCAGCTACACACACAAATATATACATGTACACACACATATATATATATGTATATGTGTATATATACACACATATGTGTGTGTGTGTGTATATATGTACCTATCTTCTACCTTCTCCGGTGATTTGGAAAGGGGCCAAGGAGCATGGCCACGCTCCCTAGTGGTCCCAGTCTAGCCTTGTCCAGCCTCCCAATCCCAGCTCCTACATCCGTTCCTACACCTGGCCTCCCCATGGGATGATCCCTGCTCCTTCCTGCTTCTTCTGACCTGCTGCATTAGTTGGTTCTCAAGCTGCTGGTAAAGACATGCCAGAGACTGGGTAATTTATAAAGAAAAAGAGGTTTAATGGACTCACAGTTCCATATGGCTGGGAAGGCCTCACAATCATGGTGGAGGGTGAAGGAGCAAGGGCAAGTCTTACATGGCAGCGGGCAAGAGAACGTGTGTAGGGAAACTGCCTTTCATAAAACCATCAGATCTCATGAGACTTAATCACTATCACAAGAACAGCACCAGAAACCACCCCCCATCCCACTACGATTCAATCAGCTCCCACCGGGTCCCTCCTATGACATGTGGAGATTAAGGGAGCTACAATTCAAGATAAGATTTGGGTGGGGGCATAGCCATACCGTATCACCTGCCTACTGTTGGCCAATTTTTTTTTTTTTTTTTGAGATGGGATCTTTCTCTGTCACCTAGGTTGAAGTGCAGTGGCATGATCTCTGTTCATTGCAACCTCCACCTCCCAGGCTCAAGTGATCTTCTGCCTCATCCTCCGGAGTAGCTGGGACCACAGGTGCATGCCACCACACCTTGCTAATTTTTTGTATTTTTGGTAAAGATGGGGTTTTTCCATGTTGCCCAGGTTGGTCTCGAACTCCTGAGCTCAGGCGATCCACCTGTCTCAGCCTCCCAAAGTGCTGGGATTACAGGCGTGAGCTACCATGCCCATCTGTTCACCAACTTTCTAGGCTCCTACACCACCCAATGCCCTCTCCTGAAGGGCCTTTATTCTGTAAAAAGTGAACCCATCCTCTTCCTTTCCCTTCCAGCTCTGTAAACCATTTCCTATCTGTGCTTGGTCATGTGACCTTAGCAAGCTGCTGACCAGTCTGAGCTCTGCTCTTCCTCTCTGAACAGCACAAGGCAAGGATGTAAGGAGCCCAGACTGTTCCTGTGTAGGGCTGGGATGGGCCAAGAGAAGGAGCGTGGCTCTCCGGCCCTCAGTCTCCCTCTCTCCCTGTTCCTCTTGGCTTGTCATGTCTGAACCAACCTGCTGGCTGGTGCCCAGGGAGCAGCTTAGGAGGGGCCACACCTCCCAGCCCTCCCTCTGAGTCCTCACTGTAAAGAGGCCTTTACCCCTGTCCCTCAGGCCACTCCAAGGTACTCCTGGGCTTGGAGCCTGGGTTGGTGAAGGCTGCCCCACCCCACAGAATGGCATAGTTGCAGAAAATTTGGGGCTTTTCCTGTCTGGGTCTGTCCTGGCTTTTCTTCTAGGCAGAGTTGCTTATTTACACTGGTAACCCACTCTTAGGAACTGCTGTCCACCAGCTCTGTGACCTTGAACAAGCCCTTTCACCCCTCAGAGCTTTGGTGTCTTCATCTATGGAATAGGGGTAATAATAACACTCTGAGAATTATATGAGATAATGCCTGGGCCAGGTGCGGTGGCTCATGCCTGTAATCCCAACAGTTTGGGAGGCCGAGGTGGGGGGATCACTTGAGGTCAGGAGTTTGAGACCAGCCTGGCCAACATGGCGAAACCGCCCTCTCTACCAAAAAATACCAAAATTAGCCGATGTGATGGCGTGCGCCTGTAATCCCAGCTACTTGGGAGGCTGAGGCAGGAGAATCACTTGAACATGGGAGGCGGAGGCTGCAGTGAGCCGAGATCGCACCATTGCACTCCAGCCCAGGTGACAGAGCAAGACTCCATCTAAAAAAACAGAAAACCAAAAAAGAGATAATGTCTGAAGCACTGACCCATCGTGGTAAGTACTCAAAGCCCAGCAGCTATCATCGTTGTGTTCATCTTCGTTATTACCACTATTACTAGGTGTTGGCCAGACATTTTATAAGCAAAAAGATCAAATGCAATAAGTTGCCTTCTTACAGAATTGCAGCTTCACTTCATTTTTGCAGAGCATGATTGCAGTTTTCTGCCCTTGTCACAATCATTCTGTTTGTGGACATTTTTGTGATGGGTATAAACTGATTATTTGCTTATAAGTAACTCAGCACCAATAATTCACTTTTTCAATTGAACTCTGTAGCATATGAAGTACCCCGCTGCCTGTCCCTGAGGCACAGGCTCGAGTTCCAGCTGTGGGTAAATCAGAGCTGTCCCTACTCTGTGTGTGTGTGGGGAACCAGAGGAGACCCCACACCAGGCAGGTGCTGGTGGACCACGAGAGCTGTGAATCCAGGAACCTCTCTTGCAGCGATGATATATGTTGTCCGTTGTGTATTTTACATCAAAAATCATCATTTTCACTTGTTCCCAGGAAATCTCTTGACAATATCCTGTTGGATGCAATTTGTGGAAAAAATGTCGCCAAAGCAATGCCTCCTCTTAAATACCAGCTCAAAATCCGTGCACAGGTGAGGTGTAGAGTTTTCGCAAACCGTATTTGTATAAGTGAGGCACAGTGATGTTGTGAAATGTGAAGGAGAAAGTGCAAAGACAGTTATTGTGTGCTGTTGAGAATCATTTTAGCTACTACTTTTTTTTGAACACTGATTTTTATACCAGAAACTTAAAAATATCTCATTTATTCACCCCAAAACTCTGTGGGATGGTGTGGGGTTTAAACCGGACTCTTTGGTGACAAGTGACAGAGACTTAAACTAGCTTAAGCAATTAGTGCTTTATTGGCCATTTATTTGTTAGCCCTTTAATGCCTCCATAAACTGAAGCCTTGGGGCCGCCCCTCTCTCTGACTCTTCCTTCTGTATGTGAATTGGCCGTGAGCTCTAGGGCTCCCCCGCGTGGCGAGGAACATGGCTGAACGCATCCCTGCACTGTCATCGAAGAAGGGGCCCCGATTTCAGCTTTGGACGGGTCACAGGGAATGAGGTGCTCTGGCCACCAGGCTCAGAGCTGACTGACTGGCAGGCACAAGCTCCCACTGCCTAGGCCTCGATGTCGCCTCTGGCGCGGTCCTTGCGGTCCCGGGAAGCCCGGGTGTCTGTTCCCTTGACAGCTGCCCATCAGCCTCAGAGATGGGGCAGGGAAGGCTGGTGTGACAGGAAACACAGCTGGCAGAAGCTTCCCTGGCCTAAAGGAGGTATCCACCTGCTCTGGAGGTATCCACAGGGGACGGCTCATCCCCTGGGTGGATGAGCCTTGCTGTGGTCGGGGACCCCCCTCATGTGCCCCAAAGCGGTCCTGGGGAAGGGGAAGCTGGTCTGGGGCCTGGGGAGGGCCTAAGCCTGCTGACCTTGCTCGAGGGAAAAGGGGCCGGCTGGGCTGGGGCTGTCGGTGGGGGTAGGAGGTGGCAGCTCAGGGGATGGGGTGGGAGATGGGCGGTGGCTTCTCAGCTGTCCCCTACTTCTTCTTCATGGCCCTCCCTCTGGGCTCGGGGAGCGCCGTAGGCAGGGGCCAGGGTGCTGCGGGTAAGCAGCGCCCCCCAGGCTTTTAGCCTTCCTGATCCTCACCATCTCCAGCAATGAAGCGGGTGGCAACAGTCCCCGCCGCACAGGTCGGCGTGAGGAGTCCGTGGGTCGGACATAACAAGGCTCCAAAGCGGTTGCTATCGTTTTTGGTTTTTCTCTGCCCATCTCCCTCTATTTTCCTCCAGGACGTTTGTCTCTGCACTGCCCCAGCCCTGGTTCAGACCCCAGCCTGCCGCTTCCCAGCTGTGTGGCCTCAGGCAGGCTCCCTAACATCTCTGAGCCCGCTCTCCTGTCCTGTGAAATGGGAATGCGCACTTCCATCCACTCAGGGTTGCGTGACGAATCCACGGTGTCCTCAGTGAGCAGCACCCATGCAGTGCAAGGCTCACAGAAGCCTCTGCGGAGGCGGCTCCCGCCTTCTCTGGCTAAGATTAGGAACCCCGCAGTCCCCGCCGCCCCTCAGCGCTCGGCCGGCCACGTGGGCTACACCTGACTGACTCCCGATCGCCACCTCGTGGCCTGACGGGTGACTGCAGGTTTGTAGCGAAATTCAAACGCGCTTCTGGTCTGTTCTGGGGATTTAACAGCAAAGCGCCCCAAGATTTGATACGGGGAGCGGGGGTGGGGGCGAGGAGTGAAAGCGGAATGCTCCCCACAGCAAGCCACCTGCATGTTCGATGCAGAGGGAAGATGCACCAGGCGCCGCTTGCCCCCGGGCCTGTTCCCACGAGATTCTGGGCTTTCTGTGCTGTGGCTGAGCTGCTGGGATCTGTTTTCCCAGTGAAGGAATGAAGGCTCTTGACACCATGGTGGGGGAACACCCAGGACTCTAAGGAATTAAAAATGTACATTTTCTGTAGGAAGTGGGTAAAGAGGTTTTTGTCATTCCTCTTTAGGCCATGAATAGGTGTGTTTGAGAATACATACACTCCTTTGTATTTCCAGTATCTCATAGCGTGCTCATTTTATTCCCTGCTAAATCAAAGAACAGGATGTGACGTGTTAAGTGTCTCTTGCTGCCAAGGACCTGACTGACCCTGGCATGCCCCGTGTGGTAGTGCGGGGGCTCTCACCTTCTGCCACCTCCAGCCTTCAGACTCTGAATACAAGTTGGCTGTGCCCGGCTGCCCCAGACTTCTGTAGCTCCCGCCTCTGAGCCTGTGCTCCACCTGCCCGCCTCCTCTCACCCCACGCATGCTGACTCATCTTTGCAGGCTCAGCCCGAACGTCCCTCCTTTAGGAGGCTTTCTCTGCTTTCCCAAGCACAGCCATCAGCCTGTCACTCGTTGAGTCCCTGTAAGTCTTTCTCCTAACTCCTTCTTAGGCTCCGCCCAGGTGGGCTGGGTCTGAGGAGGATTGGCCAAGCCAGGGCTGAAGGGCAAAGTGAGAAGCAGCCCAGGGCAGGCCTCCCTTCTCCTGTTAGGCTGCAGGGGTTGCTCTGAAGTCAAAGCCATGAACAGAGTCCCTGTGTCCATCAATGCCTGGGGTCAAGGTCTGCCTGGCATAGAGTCAGGGGACACTCATGCCAAAGGGGGCTTCTGGGGCAGACGAGTGGCAGTTGGAGGACAGGGAGGCCTGGAGGAATGGGGATTGGAGGGCAGTGTCCTCATCTTCCAAATGGACGTAATTTGCCCCCAGGGCTGCAAGGTGTCAGTGAGGCAGGACACAGGAGGCTCAGTCAGTGTCAGGTGCGTGGGAGTGCGGAATCCCGAGTGCTCCCTTCCCTGCTGATGAGGAAGCAAGGGGAACCCAGCAGCCTTCTCCCAATGCTCTGCCTCTCCACCAGCTGACCACCCTGCAGGCCAGGCATTGACCTGCCACTGCACTGCCTGTATCTGGGGTGCCACTTACATGGCGTTAGGGATTGCATGGCCCTATGCGGTAGCCCTTCTCCTGACCATTCCCCACATGCCCATCTGTCCAAGCTGATTGTCAATCTGTACAGCTGCTGCACATACCTCACCTTCTTCAATCTGGGATGCGCGACAGGGGCTGGCAGCAGTGAGGGGTTCCAGAGGCAGGACTGGGGGCTCTCAGAGTCATTGAAGATAAGTTTTGTAGGGTACCTCAGAGCCATATTCCTTGCCTGGGATCTCTCCTTTCTCAACTCCACAGGATCCATGGCCTAAACCTCCAACCCCAAATTCCTGGGAGGAATCATTCCGGAACAAGTGACTCTCCAAGCTTCAGTTTTCTTATCTGTACAATGGGCTAGGAGCTGTTCTGAGTTGTGAGGGCCAGTGGGCCAAAGTCTGAGACTGGCAGGGGCAGGCATTCCACTAGTGTCCGTCCTGTTGGCCCCTGGGCTAGGCACAGTGGCTCTCTCCTATAATCCCAGTGCTTTGGGAAGCCAAGGCAAGAAAGTTGCTTGAGACAAGGAGTTCAGGACCAGTGTAGGCAACATAGACTTCAAGTCCACAGAAAAACTTCAAAAATTAACTGGGCATGGTGATGTGTGCCTGTAGCTCCAGCTACTCAGGAGGCTTGGGTTGGAGGATTGCTTGAGCCCAGGAGTCTGAAGTTTAGAGTGAGCTATGATTGTACCACCTCACTCCAGCCTGGGTGACAGGGTCAAAACTAAAAATCTGCTCCCAGAAAGGGGGTTCAGAGGGTGACCACTTATTCCCCGGGACTCAGCATACATTTTCTCTACCAATCCATGCCTTTACCTTCTGGGCTAGGGGAAGAAGACAGGCAGGTGACAAGGGAGAGACGGATTAGCACAGCTCCTCCCCTTCACCCTTCACCCCTCACCCCACATTTTTCAGTGACAGGATTTTAAATGGTTGCTATAGGCAAGAGAGCTGTCAGCCCATTGTGGGCGAGGGTGGAGCTTAGAGGGCTCCTCACATGGGCCCGGCCTGTGGCTTGGACGGGAAGCCTCATTAATCCTGCCTCTGTGCTGTGCAGTCTGGGCTGAGCGACTTGATTTCTCTGAGCCTCAGTGAAGCACTCTGAAGGTAGGAGTTTCCTTGTTCTCGGGGCCCTGGGCCTGACCTGGAGGACCGGATTGCCTGGCCAGAGAGTCTGGCCTTGGGGAGGCAGCTGAGATGGTGGCCAGGCCATGGGTTTGCAGCTGCACCTGGGTTCGAACCCTGGTTCTGCTGTTCCTTGCTAGCTTTGCTGCACTGGGCTGGTCGCTTTCATCTTCTGAGCCTCGGTTTTCTTGGAAACAGGGGGACCTGCCTCTTGGGATTGTCGGGGTATAGATGGGGACATGAACCAGAGGTCCTCCACGTCGTTAGACACTGGAGGCAGCTGGAACCGCCCAGGGCGGGCTGTGAATGGCGAGCCCAGAAGAGGGTGCAGGGCAGGGCCTGCCTCTAGGGGTCACTGGTGCCTGCGGGCTTCCAGAGGGATGAGAGGTGGCCTTTGGGTGGTCCACGCCACAGGTGTGGGGAGAGGAGGCCGGGGAGCAACCAGAGGGCTGGTGGAAGGGAGAGAACACTGGGGCGTCAGGTCTGTGGACAGGAGGCCCAGAGGTCTCTCAGATGCAGACATGCAAAGACAGGCAATGATGCCCCGTGTGGGATGCAGACATCCCCACCAGCAGACCGCCACATCAGGGACGCGCGTCTCCAGGTGCAGAGACACATGGCCTCGCCAGGAGACACAGCCATGCACGATGGCCTGTCACCTGCAGACCTCCAGCTTCATGCAGGACATATCCAGGCAAACCGGTCCACAGAGCTATTCCATAGACACACACACGTCCACACATGCACACACACACCCTGAGAATTTCAAGGAACGCACCTTGAAAACCAAATCCCCTCGAGTCTCTGCCATCACCACCACACTCCCCATCCCTGCCACCATCTCTGGAGACCCCACAGCTACATCCCATCCCAAGTCCTCACGATTCCTCAGGATTTGGCTTCAGCTTCTTCCTTCTCCCATGCCTTACTCCTCTGGGGACCTTATCCATTCCAGGCCTCAGTGGCCAGTCACCTGGTTGAAGACCTGGGTGCTCAACATCCCGTCCGGATGAGGCCCAGCCCTGGCCCAGGATGTCTTCACTTGGATGCCTGGGAGACCCCCAGCTCACATGCCCAGACCACACATCACCCCACTCCCTGTGCCTGCTGTGCCCCCCTCTCCGTGATCCAGGGACCTAGATGTTGCCTGGACTCCTCCCTCACCAATCTCTCTGGAATCTGCACCCTCTTTTCTCCCCACTGTTGCCACCCTAGTCAAAGCCATCATCACCTCTCACCTGGTGATCCAACCGACCTCCCAGCTTCTATCCAGTCATCCTGATCTAATCGGATCTATTCTCTACTCAGTAGCAAGGCCCTGAATGGTCTGGCCCTGCCCTCAAACTTTGTTGTTCTTGCAGTTTAGGAGATTCACAAGATTTTGCCTGCCTCTGAGGTTTTGGACAAGCCTGGAATGTTCTCAGACACCCCTTCTCACTCCCAGTCCCCCCAGTGCCAGGTAACTTCAGATCTCAGCTTAATATGTAGCTTCTTCCGGGAAGCTTTCCATGATTCTCCACCCTCCAGACGAGGTTGGGTACCTGAGTAACAGGGTTTCTTTGAACCTCAAGTGAACTCGTATCACACTCTTGATCTCCTTGAAGCAGGGATAGCCAATCCCCAGTTCTCAGCTTGGTGGCTGGCACTTAAGGGGCCTGCATAAACACTGGTTGATTGAATGAATGAAAGTGTTGGAGAATGGGGTAGAGTGAAATGGAGATGCAGCGAATGCATTTCTTTTAAGGTTGGAGATGGCTTGGGGCTGGGATGAGACAAGGGTGGAAGAGAAGAGAATCATGGGAGGGTTGGGCAAGAACAGGGACCTCAAGGCCTCCCACCTCCTGACCTGCTGTCCCCGGTGGCCATCAACAAATCTGCTAATGTCGCATGCAGGACCGGCCCAGGCCCAGGACAGCCCCTTCCTCCACCCAGGCCCTGCCCACCAAGGAGAAGCACCACAGGCGTGTACAGGTTGGTTTATTTACAAATATACTGATGTCTCATCTTTTTGTTGTTTCCATTTCTGCTGTTGTGGGAAGAGGTGGAAGGCGAGAGTGGAGGGCAGGGTGGGGGTGGTGGTGTGGTAAACGCTAATAAATAATTTAACAATGACAAGTTATTAAATAAAATGTGTCTGGGGATGGCGGGTGGGCAGTGAGAGTCTGTCTGTACAAGGAAAACAGGAATGGCCGGTGGCCCATCCCCACACCTGGCTGGGCTGGGCTCCCATGGGACCCCCAGGTGGGGTTGGGGGATCTAGCAAAGAGGCTCATTGGCAATGGCGCCTTCCAAGGGCCAAATGTTGGAGTGATCTTTCCTGCTCCCCCAGTCCCCAGGCCACATGTGCCTGCGTGTGGGTCCATGAGCCTCCGCGTGCATCCAGGTGTGAGTGTGTGTGTGTGCGAGCGCGTGCGTACGAGCGTGGAGCCCTTTCCCCACAGGGCAGACTTAGCCCTGGAGCTGCAGGCTCTCCCTCACCCTAGGTGGTGCCCAGCGCTCAAGGATGGAGCCAGGCAGGCCTCAGGCAATCCTCCTTCCCGAGGCTCCCTGTATGCGACATGAAAAAGGCATTCAGATGGGGGTGGTGGGCAGGCAGCCTCTTGCTAGGAGGCTGCAGGGCTTCCCAAAGGAGAAGAGGCTTGTCCCTGCCGGGCCCTGCTCATCTGATGCAGCGCCAGGGCCTTCCCACATTCACCCACCCTCAGGAAGCCTCCAAAGATGCCCAGCCACATGCACCAACCCCCTCTGCAGGCTCTTTCCAGGCTGCGCTGGTACCTTGGTCTGACCCTTGTGAGCAGTGTCTCTGTGTGACCTCCCTGTGCGTTTCCCAGGATAGCAGAGTACCTGGGAGGCTTCACAGAGTAGGCGGATGAGGAACTCTGTGGCTGGGGCCATGAGCCCGGCTTCTTGTCCCTCCTCTGCCCTGTGTTACCTGGGCTGATATTTCCTCTTTCTGTGGCTTGACTTCCCCAGCAGGGAAGTGAAACTTGGCCTTTTGCCAAGACTCCCCCTGCCCACCTCTCATTCTTTTTTGCTCTGGAGACCACACAGTTATCTCCGTCTTCCCACCCCAGCCCCCTTAGTGATGAAGGTTCCATGTCATGGCAGGGGCGAGGGGTGGTCCTGGCTACTCCCTGCCCAGCTCCCAGCCGAGGCTGCAGCTGCTCCCATAAAGTGGGAGAAGGCTGCCCGGCCCTGCAGACTTCTGCTGGGTGGCCCTGAACACATTGCCTCCCTTCTCTGAGAAATGGGTCCCTGCCATGTCTGGACTCTGGCTGGGCCGGAGAAGAGTCTCCTAGAAGAGGAGGCCCCCCAAGGGCAGGCCCTGCAACTTGCTCATCTGTGTGCCACACACAGTCTGGGGCTGGGCGGGGTGGGCGCTGGTGTCTGGGAGCCTGTGGGCAGCAAGGCACAGCACAGAGTAAAGGGCCCCGAGCCACCGCTGACAGGGTGCCTGCAGCACGAGTAGCTCTCTGAGGTCCCTTCTGGCTTTGTCTGTGGGTCACAAGTGTGCTGTCCCTAGACCAGCTCCTGGCATGGGGTCCCGACTGGATTTGGGGGCTTGTGAGGCCCCAGAATGGGAAGATGTGACCCCAGCGGCTGGCAAGTTTACTAAGAACAATTTGTGACCCCCTGACCTGGGTCATTCACAAACCACAGGGGACAATGGAGCACAACGTCCCTGTTCTCAACTCAGCTCTGTCACTAACCTGGACCTTGGACAGGCCTCTTTCCCTCTCTTGCCTCAGGGTTTCCAGCTAAGGGGCGAATGAGATGTCCCTTCCAACTTATCAGGTCTGAGAGAGAAGGGCCAGGTCTTCTGTAGGGGTAGGGTGTCTGCCCCTGCATCTGCCCAGAACGTCCCTGGCACAATTCAGATGGTGCATGTGCAAAGGGAGAAAGACGGGTGTCTCTCCAGAAGCCAGCGCAGCTGCTGTCCAGGGACACATGGTGGCACGGACCCTGGTGGGCTGAGGCAGCAGAAGGACCAGGACATCAACTGAGGTCCTTGGAGAAGCTCTGTTTGTAAGAGCTGCTGGGGCCCGATAGGTGACACGAGGCCTCATGTCAGGCAAGGAGGTTGGCCCAGGACACTCTGGGGGCACTGAGTTCCCCAGCAAACAGGGGAGCAAAACCACAGAACAGGTTGAACTTGGAGAATTCCAGAGATCCAGGCAGAGGGCCCCAAAGGTGGAAAGGGACATTCATCATCCTTACTTGCTCAAAGGTTGGACCAGGCAGACTTTAGGTGGTGGCCTAGGGCTTGACTTCCGAGTTAAAGGCAGGGTTGTGAGCACCTGAACAAGGGGACACGGTGGTCACCAGGGGACAGGGTGGGCTCACCAGTCAGGTCCCAGCAGCCCAGCCTCCTTGCTCTGACAGGGTTAGAGTTGAGCAGACTGGGGCTGGGGATGGACCTAGTGCACCTGGCTTCCAGCAGGGCGCCTGACACAATCTCCTGCAATCGCCCTGGAGGAAGGGGGCAGGAAATGTAATTGGAATGTGTCTCCCAAAGAGGGTGGATTAATGGGCCAATGTCAAACAGGGAGAGGCCACCGCGGTCCACACACCTCAGGTGAGACACCCAGTGCCAACTCCTCACTGGGCAGATGTGCTGGGAGAGAGTAGAGCAGTGGTCACACAATCAGGGTGCAGAGAAATTCCACAGGCTGGAATCAATCGAGTAAGAGGGAACGGAAGAGGAAGGAGGTCACAGGGCCTCCCTCAGTCTAAACAGTAAGTGCCCCCATCCGGCATATACACAGAGAAGAGACGTGGCTTAGCTGTCACTTGTGTGTGGGGCCTGGAGATTTAGTTACAGCAGGGCAGCCTGAATCTCTTAAGGTCCTGTGGCCACATCATTGTGTTTTGGGTCACATTAACAGAGGCAGGGTGCCACGGCAGGAGAGGTGATGTGCCTGCTCACTTCTGGCCGGCTGACATCAGTGGGAAGGTGAAGTGATACCTGCTCCACACCTTTAGAGGGACAGCTAGAGGCCCGCAGGGGGACAGTGTTAAGAGGGAGAGCCAGGGAAGCCTGGCTCTGGGATGCAGGATGGCACAAACTGCCTTGGGCTCGCTGACCTAGTGAGCTCCTTGTCCCTGGAGGTATGTAAGGGGAGGCAGCGGTGGCTGGGGAGAGGACCACATTGCAGATGGGGTGCCCAGCAGGTGCTTTTGAAGTCCCTGACCACATGGAGGTTCTGCCGTCTGGCCCGATGCTACCTGGTTCTGGGGGCTCCATCTGCCTCTAGAGGTGGCGGGGCCTGGGGCTGCCCTCCCTGCTCCCCATTTGGGCCCAGGCTGGGATACAACTGGGTCCAGTGCTTCAAGCTCGCCTCTTCCTCTCCCTTTCCTCCCTCTCCAATCGCTCTTAAGAAGTGGGGGGGTCTCCTGCCCCTATCTGGCCTCCTTGTCCCTTTCTGACAAGGCAAGGCAGACCCGCTGAGCATCCCTGTCCCTTCTGGTGTCCCCACACAGCTGTGTGTGTGTTTTCCTGGGTTTGTCTGCGAGTTTGCATGTGTCTGCATGTGGCTCTCTGTCCATTTGTGCTGCCCAGGCTCAGGCCCCGAGCCCGCCCCCTGACAGTGCCTCCCCCTCAGGCCCCTCCCCACTGCTGCTCCAGACTCAGGCTGGGGGCGGGTACGGTTCCAGGCAGTGGGCCTGTCCTCAGAGGCTACCCCTGCCCTTGCTGGGGCACAGGTACACACGCTTCTCAGGTCACTGCCTCATGACGCCATTGTCCTGGGGCTTGCATGGAGGGCCATGGACACAGAGAGGACATTTAAAAAAACAGAGAGAATTTAAGCTTCCCAAAAAAGAGATGGGGAGGAGGTGATGGAGGCCAAGGTGGGGCTGGGAGGCGAGTGGCCGTCGAGAGCTCTGGGTCCCTGGGGATGACAAGGTCTCTGTGGGCAGGACACAGCCCCTGCCCAGGCTGTGCCCATCTACTGATCTGGCTGTACCCAACGGGCAGTGGTCAGGCCCTGCCGGCCGAGGGGAGGGCACCGTATGGCTGTCTGTAGTCTGTGCGGAGAGCAGGGCGGGGGTGGCCAGGCTGGCCACAGAGGCTGGCGGTCCCCCCCAGGCCCCTGCCCAAGCGTCCGTGCGCCCGGCTGGCTCTCAGGAGGCGAAGTAGGAACTCTGCATGGAGTAGAGCCGGTCGATGGGGTTCCCCACGCGGGCCTGCAGGGAGCCCACGTCTGAGGAGCCGAGGAAGCAGTCGCTGAGGCTGGTTAAGGAGGTATCGCTGTCGATGTCGTGGAAGATGGAGTCGTTCCCTGCGGGGGCAGAAGGGGTGTCAGGACCGGGGTGCAGGCTGGGGCTCCTGAGGGCCCTGTTTGCCCTGTACGCTGTGTGACTGGAGGCCAGGGAGAGACAGGACGGCCTGCTGGCTAGTGCGGGCCAAGAGGGGCCGGGGGCCTTCCTGTCAGCAGGAGGCAGGAGGGCTGTGCCGGCCATGCTGCCTGAGCCCTGGGGCAGCAGGTGGCTGTTATGTCCCCAGGTCTGCCTGGCCTGGCAGAGGGCAGGGCTGTGCTGGGGTGGGCGGGCGGAGGTAGGGCGGCTTACCATAGGGGTTCATGTGGTCACCTGGCATTTGGGGCGGCGTGAGGCGCTGCTGGAAAGGGTCGCTGCTGCCATAGGGGCTCTGCTCCATGGCCACGATCTGCTGCTGCGGTGGGGCCAGCGGCATGTAGGAGGCCATCATGCCCTCCATGCGGCTGGACAGGACCTCTGGGGGCACAGAGAGCCTTCACCCACTGGCCTGGCCGGCGCCCTCCCAGCGACACCCCATGGCCCGGCTTCATCAGCAACCTCCCCAGTCTAACCCTCTTCTGACTGCCCAGGCACGCCACGCTGGCTGAAGCTGTCCGGACACTGACTTCCCATCCCCTTCCCCAGGTGCACATTCCAGCTCCTCCTCCAGACACAGTTTACCAAAAGCCAGAGGCCTCCCCTCCCCACCTTCCTTCCTCCCACCACTCCGCCCCTCCAGGGGACCCAGGGAGGAGGCAGACCCCATACAGGCAACAGTGATGCCGCCCTGCATCTGGGAGCACCAAGGTCCCAGACCCAGGCCAAAGAGGCCCCGGGAAGACTTCCTGGAGGAAAGGGCCCTCACCCCGATGTGACTTAAAGAACTAGCAGGGGCTGGACAGGCCAGAGCAGGGAAGGCAAGCCAGGCTGAGTGGCGGCAAACGCATGGACGAGACAGACCGCTGGGTAAGTGAGGGTGCAGCACGCGGGGCCGAGAGCCAGGGAGAGTGGTCGGTGTTGGGGGAGACCGGCCGAGAGGGACCACAGGTCATGGGAAGCCCTGGGGCGCCGAGCTGGGTGGGGGTCCCCGAGGCTGCTGGGAGCCGCGGGAGGGTTTGGTAGACAAGGGTGAGAAAGGCTGGAGGAGGAGACCCAGGCTGGGGCCGGTGGGGGAGGAAGCCAGAGGAAGGGTGGGATCTCTGTCAAGGTGGCTGTAGAAGAGACAGCTCCTAGGAGGGTGCGAGAGACATGAGAAGACTTCACTCCCCAACTTGGCACCTCAGCGGTTCAGCAGCATGGGATGAGAAAGGTCAGAGGTGACTCCTGGTTCCTGGCTCGACAGGGCGGATGGTGCTGCCATTTGCAGAGAAGGGTGGGGAGGAGCAGGGCATGCCATGTGCATGTGGGCAGGATGGAGGGTACGGCATGGGCTGGGATGAGCTGGGGGGACTGGGGGACCTTCTCAGGGAGGCTGTGTCCAGGAAGTAGCTGGGAACACTGAGGGGTGAGACACAGTCCAGGACCTGGCTGGGAGACCAGAGGCAGTGACTGCAGCCCCAGGAGGGGCAGAGGGGGAAGTGAGGAAGAAGCAGGCGCTAAGGCTGTGTCCTGGCCCCCAGTGCCCGGGTATCTGCCCATTGGTGCCCTGGCACCTGCCCAGAAGCCTCCCTCTCACCGAGGCGCAGGCAGCTGTCTCCCGCCCGCTTCAGCAGCCCCAGGGAGCTCCCTGCTCCTCCCTCATGGCCTTGAAGGCCCAGGAGACCAACCCTGGCTCAAGATTCTGATGGAAACACGGTGTTTCGTAAAGCAGTGATGAGGGGGCCTGACTCATGCCCCTGAAACTAGTCCCTCCCAACTCAGCAGGCCCCTCACGCCCTGACAAGCTTTGTCTGCAGAATTCCAGCAGGGGGGTAGCGCCATCCTGTTAAAAGTACAGGCTTTGAGCTCCAGGCTTGGGGCTGAGGTCCAACTTTGCGCCTTACTGGCTGAGGGATCCCAGGTAGTCCCTCAGTTTCCTCATCTGTGGAATGGGACATGGCGATACCCTTCCTTGCAGTGATCTGCGAGGACAGGGCGAGATGGGGTGTGCTGAAGGCTGAGACCCATGTCTGCACGCAGTGAGTGTAAGGAGACCGTCGCTGTTTTGACTGCAGAAATTCTGCCAACCCTCCAGGCCGCCACTCTGCCATCTCTCCTCCCTGGGTCCCCTAGTCCCCATGGCTTCTCTATTTCTCTATATCTCGGTGGTTTTAAAGCAGAAGTTTCCTGGGATCTGATGGCCTTGGTGGAAGGCTTTTCAGAAGTTTTGTTAAAAGAAACATCCCAGGCCCCTCTGTCCCTAGCC
>NW_012122931.1:8603265-8609345 GCF_000951035.1 Colobus angolensis palliatus
CCACCCTACCCGGGGCCAGTGGGGGTGGAGGGTGGCCTCTTACCTTTGCTCTTTGGTTCTGAAACCAGACCTGGACCACACGTACACTGAGGCCCGTCTCAGCTGCCAGTGTCTCTCGGACCTGGCCCAGAGAGAGGGGGATCAGGTCAGGCCATCCAGGGGCAGCAGCTGGGAGATGGCGGGTTTAGGGGCATGATGGGATGTGGGGGGAGATGGAGGATGGAGGGATGTCCCTGCCCCCAGCAGGAGCAGGGGGTGGTCTCCAGAAAGGCAGTGGGTGTGTGGGCGCCAGCCTCAGCCCTGCCCCCCCGGCCGCACCTCACCTTTCGGCAAGGCTTGGACGAGACCTCGAAGGAGGCCTTGAAGGCTCTTCGCTGCTGCGTGGTGAGGATGGTCCGGGGTCGCTTGGGCCTCCGCGGGTCCTTCCCGTCATCCCCGCTGCCCTTGCTCTGGCTGCCCTGCCCCTTGGCCGGCTTCATGTCCCCATCTTCATCCTCGCTCTTCACTGTGGGGGACACAACCCGGCCTGTGAGGAAGGGGCGGGGGCAGCCCGGGCCTCAGCCTTGTCCCCTTAGGCAACCTGCTGCCCAACAGGAGCCTGTCCCCTCTGTTGATACCTGCCATGGCTCCCCAGTGCCCCCCAGGATAAGGTCTCCTTCCCTCCCCTGGCCCACAGGCCCTGCCTCGCCTGGGCCCTCATCTCCTGCCTGCTCTACCCTGTGAGTACACATGGTTATGCACATGGCTGTGTGGACACACACGAAAGTGTGCAAGCAAAGACATGCGCCGCAGATATTCACACAAGAGTGCTAGTGACCACAGCCTATGCACGCACACACTCAAGATGCACACTCACCCGCTGGCACATGCACATGGGCCCACAAAGGCCTCGCGCATGCAACTCACAGGCGTATTCACACACATGGGCCCATGCTCCCAGGCAGGAACATACAGGCATGCATGCATCTGGACAGACACACACAGTGTGCACTTGGACGAGCGCTACAGCCACACCCACCACACACACACGGCACTTCCCTGCCCCAGGTTTGGGTCTCAGAAATGCCAGCAGCCCCAGATGGATGGCCAAGCCTCCCCAGCCACCACTGGGCCTCCCACTGCCCCCACCCAGGCTGGTCTCCTTTCTTCAGTCCTGTTCTCCTTGGAGTGTGAGGAGGGTGATCTGCTCCCACTGAGACCCCCTCTGCTGGGCCTGGCCAGCCTCTGCTCTTCCTCAGGAGCCATGGGGCTGGCTGCAGCGGTGCCCTGCCCAGGGATGGGTAGGGACAGATGGTGGTGGGCTCACTGCCTCCACGCAGGCCCTGGCCATGGAAAACCCTTTCCATGTGGCAGATCCTGTTGCCAGAGGGCTCCAGGTTACCCATGGGGCCTGGCAGACCAGGACACCTCCACTCCATGCCCCCTGTTCCAGTCCTTCCCCACTGTTCCCAGGGACAAGGGCCAAAGCCACCTCCTGGCCTTTCCCTCCTTAAGGCTCCCTCCTGGTTGGGCTTGCCCTGTCTGCCAGGAGGGCTTCAAACTGGCCTTGTCCTTTTGGGGGCTAGAGCAGAGTAGGGGGGATCCTTCACCCTGGGAAATGGGGTCTTCCCCTCTAGCACAGAGGGCTCAGTCCCCTCCCCTCAGCTGGGAAACAGAGGCTGGCTTGGGGCTGTTTGCTTCCCACTGCTGAAGGCTCCAGGGGGCTGAGGAGGGGAGGGCACATCAGATCCCTGCCTCTCAGGCATCCCCAGCCTGTAGACCGGGTGCTGGTGAAGACCCCTGTGGCGCTGGGCTGTGGGTTGGAGGGGGGGGCATCAAAACAGAGAGGGCAAGGGGGGTGGGCCAGAGAACAAGAGGTGTGTGTGTACACAAGCACAAGCCACAGTACATGTGAGCATGTGGACAAACATGTATGTGCAGCCATGTGGATCGGTGTTTAGTGCACAAGTGTGCGGTGTCTGTGTGTGTGTGTGTGTGTGTATGCTTAAGTGTGTACACTTGTGTGTGTGTACCTGGGTGTGGCTTCTGCATTCCCAGATATGTGAACACATATCTTCACATATATGTACATGTATCCATGCTCAGGGTAGGGTGATTCGGGCGTGCATTTTATGTGCTTATGTGTACACGTGATCACACACGTGTTTATGTGTATGGATGTGTAGGTCTCAGGGGTAGTGTGCCTGGGAGCATGCACGTTCGTGTCATGTGGACACGTCAGTGCGCGTGTGCATCTGGATATGCGTGCCCCATCTGTATGCAGCTCAAGTCCTGGAAGCAGGAGGTGGCTTCTCCAGCCGGGACTCCCCGCCAGGACACCCCAGTGAGCCCCGTCCCCGAGGCCTGCCCCCAGCTCAGGCCAGGCCTCACCGGAGTTGGACTCGTCGGGGCTCACAGAGCTGAGCAGGTCCTTCTCCTTCTCGTAGTCACCCTTGCACAGTAGCTGGCCCTCCTTGAGCACGAACTCGTCGCCCTTGCGTAGCTGCCACTCACACACGCAGCAGCAGAAGCAGCCCAGGTGGTACACGCACTCCAGCGCTCGCATCACAGACTCGGTAGGGGCGATCTTCTCCATGCAGCCGCTGCACTTGGCCGCGAAGAGCCTGCGGATGCACAAAGCCGGTGTGTTGGCTGCGCTCACAAGTCCCTCCCAGGGGCCACTCCCCTCGAGGGCCTCTCCCTCTTGCCGCCCTGACCCTCAGGCCCAGGTGGGAGGGAGAGGCCCTCCTTGGGCACTGGACCAGACAGTAGAAGGGCCCTGCAGCCCTATTCTGCCCACAGGCCCCCAGAGGCCCTGGGGTGGGTGTTGGCATCCTGCCTAGAGTCACCTGTCCCAGGCATGGCAGCTCAGGGCCCTTCCAGCTCAGAGCCATGGTGGCCACTAGAGGGCAGTGTGCAGGCTCCACCCAAACTTTCCCTGGGGGCCAGATCAGCCCCTGTCTGGAAAGGATCCTTTCTCCCTCAGCTCCCTGGTCTGCCTCTCCTCTGATCCTCCCTCACCAACACATCCAGCCAATTCCCTGCCCAACCCACTGCCCGGCCTGGGCCCCTCCTCTCCTGCCTGAGCAATTGCCTGGTCCCCTCTCTGGGCTCCTGGCCCCTTCAATCCTTCAAACCACAGCTCACACAGGAGTCGTCATACACACAGGAGACGGGGGATCTTTCTAAAATACAAATCAGATCAAGCTGCTTCCCTGCTCCAGACTCTTCCATGGCTCCTTAGTGCCCTTAGGAGACCATCTGAGCTCCTGAGGCTGGCACTCAAGGCCCTTCATGATCCTGCCTCTTCCCTCTCTACCCTCGGCTTCCCCAGGCTGCAGCCCCAAAGAACAGCCTGCCGTTTCTCCAGAGCACCATCGTGGCAGCCTTTCAACACATCTTCCTCTGTCCTTTGGCTTGGCTAACACCTTCCCATCCCTCCGTCTCGGCTTATGCATCTCCATCACGAACAGATATTCACTGAGCACGTACAGAGTGCCAGCCCGACTCTAAGCATCTTATGTGCAGAGATGCATTTAATCCTTGCAACAACCCTACAAGAAGAGAATGAACATTAGCCCCATTTTAGAGATGAGGAAATTGAGGTGCTAAGAGGCAGAGTCACTTGCTCAGAGTCACATGTGTAAATGCTGGAGGCAACTCCCAGGCTGGGCCTAATCCAGCTCCCGCATGACAACGTGGTCCCATCTCCCATCATCTCTGCAGACAAACGGGGGCGGCAGGGGCCGGGGGGGTGGTCTCTGGGCCCAGACCAGCACTAGCGGGAGGGGCTAGGTAGCACGGCCCCTCCTCTGCTGTGTCTGCTGACCGCTCCTCCCGACGCTCCTCCACCCTGTCACGTGTCCTGCTCTGTGGGAACTCAGCTCAACAACACTTTGATGGAAAAATTTATGAAGAATCAAATTATTGCTGCTGGGAGGGAATTAAAACCATTTTTCATTCCCGGCATCCCGGGGCCACGTCTGCGGGCGCTACCTTGGGAGCGCTGTGCACATCCCATCCCTCTTTATGGCCCGCCATCACGGGCACAGATTACAGCTGCAATTCTCTACTAATCGGTTCTGGAACAGAAATGGCCATAAATGGGAGGCACTCGCCTGCCTCCCTTCCCGGGGCTGCCATCAGAACCGCCCACAGTGAGCTGGTGGGGCGAAGTGGGTAGGGCCGCTTTGAGCTCTGCATGCTGCCTGGGCACTGGCCAGAGCACTCAGCAGGGGGGCACCCCCAGCGACCCCTGCCACCCACCTCTATTCTACCCAGCAGGCTCCTACTCATCCTGCAATGCCCAACTCCAATGCCACCTCCTCTGGGAAACCTTCTCTGATGCCCCAGTCTGGGGGAGGTGGCCTTCTCTATGCTCCCCTGAGCTTCCCCCAGCCTCAGTTTACTCCTGTAAAATGGAGATGTCAAGCCCTTCCTGAAGGCTGTTGTCAGGATTCGAGGATGCTGAGCATGTAACTCAATGCACGGGTATCACAGCAGAATGACAATACATGTCCCTGCTGGTGCCCAACTCTACCAACTTCACTGGGGTTCCCTGAGACAGGACCTGGTCCCATCTGACCCTCAAGGGGGCCTCCGTGAGTGTTTGCAGAGTAGGTGAGTAAAGGCCTGGGGTGAGCTGAGGCTGAGGCCAGGCTCTGCTCTGGGCATGCTGGACCCCACCAGCCTGCAGGGCATGGCTCTGCAAGGGGAATGTGGGCTGGATTTTGGCTTTAATTTGGCCCTCTGGCTGAATCCCCTTGTTCAAGGCACAACCTACCCAACTGTCAGGGATAGCTTTAGGCAGAGGCCCTAGGAATCTGGCTGGCTGTGCAGCTCTACCGAGGGGCTGAGGAAGGAGCCTGGGTTTGTAGAACCTGGTGCTCTGACATGGAGGGTGGTCCTCCCCCAACACCCACTGCCCCTCTGTCCCCTCCCCACACTCCACCTGACCTAGTGGCCACACTAAGGTCTGCAGCCTGACCTCTGTGGCCTCTGAGTGAACAGACACTGGCCATGTCGCTGCTAGCATGGCAGAGCCAGGGTCTCAGGGTCCCAGGCCAGGGTCAGCACACCTTGGGTGACTCCCGGAGAGGAGACCTTCTTAGGCTGGGGAGAGGGCAGCAGGACGGGTGACCTGCATTTGCAGTCAAAGCCACAATGCTGGCTGTGTTCAGAACAGCCGCTAATGCCTTGGCAGCAGGGGGTCGATTGCTACTTTCTCCAAACTCATCAACACAATCTATTATTAATACTTCTCCAAAGGCTTGGTGCCGCCATTACGGAGGCAGCGCCAGCCACTCAGGGCATCATCTGTTATCTAGATTGCAAAAACTCAGGAAATAAAACAAACTGCACGCACTTTATAAACAGCATGCGCCATCCGTTTGGTCTCCAAGCATCTCTCCACCCAATAAAACATCGGGGGGGATGCATGAAATACTCACTCCCAATTATGGGGCTGCCTTTGTCTACTATGCTGGGGTGAGAGCGACTAATGGCGTGTGTGGGAGGGGTTGGGGACACCAGCGGGGTCCCCTCTTCTCTGAGTCCCCATTCCCCCTCTCTTCGTGCCTCCCACCATGGAGGACTATGGAGCCAGCCACTGAGAAGCAGGCCCAGCCACAGACAGGTGGCACTGGAATCACATGGACGTGAGTTCCATGCCTTGTCCCACCACTTGCTAGCTGGTGACCGGGCAAGTAATTTGTCTCAGCTCACTTATCTGTACAATGGGCTGGACAACATTGCCTGCATCTCAGCATGAACATGTAGCGAGTTGTTGGTGTAAAGCAGCGGCTGTGGTGGGCACAATCTCCATAACTTCCTCACTGTGTGGCTTTAGGCAAAGCATTTGACCTCTCTGAGCCTCAAATTCTTCATCTATAAAATGGGAATGATCAGGCCAGCGCGGCGGCTCACGCCTGTAATCCCAGCACTTTGGGAGGCCGAGATGGGCAGATCACGAGGTCAGGAGATTGAGGTCAGCCTGGGCCGGGTGCAGTGGCTCACGCCTGTAATCCCAGCACTTTGGGAGGCCGAGATGGGCGGATCACAAGGTCAGGAGATCGAGACCATCCTGGCTAACACGGTGAAAC
>NW_012122931.1:8609505-8610613 GCF_000951035.1 Colobus angolensis palliatus
ATGGTGAAACCCCGTCTCTACTAAAAATACAAAAATCAGCCAGGCATGGTGGCGCACGCCTGTAATCCCAGCTACTTGGGAGGCTGAGGCAGAAGAATCGCTTGAACCCGGGAGGTGGAGGTTGCAGTGAGCCGAGATTGTGCCACTGCACTCCAGCCTGGGTGACAGAGAGAGACTCCGTCTCAAAAAATAAAAAAAAATTTAAAAAATTAAAAAAAAATGGGAATGATCATCCCGACCATGGGGTTTTTGGCAGGGGCTGGATGCATTGAAAGCCCTCGGCACCACACTGGCAGGAAGAAGGTACTCCATGTTTCTTTTGTTTGGTGTGTGCCCAAAACGCGTTTGTTGCTCACCTTTGCTAGGGTCTCCACAATTCCTGGAGGCAGCCTCCCTGACACTGACTGGGTTAACAGGGCCCTGCTGTGCCTCCTTCTCACCACCACCCCGGGTCCTGGCCAGACCTTCTAGCTTGTTTGGCCTGATCTGGACAGAGCACTCCTGGCTCCGTTATCAGTCTCAGAACATTATTGAGGACTAATAATGCTCAGTTATCAGCTACCTGCATCACCTCATTCAATCCTCACAGAACCCTCAAAGGACGATGCTGTTTCCATTCCCATTTTACAGATGAGCACAGAAAGGTGCAGAGGCCGGATCACTCCTTCAAGGTCACACAGCAGCGTCACCAGATACTCCAGATACTCCCTTCCTGATCTGTGCATCTCCGTGTGCCTTTGCTCATAAGCCGCCCTTACCCTGGGCCCTGGATACCATGCCCGTGTCTGTCTGTTCCTGAGACTTGGGGCCCGATTCACCCCAAGTTCTTATTACTTAGCATGAGCCCGGCCTCCAGAAGGTGGGGCTGACCATACACATCTCCCCCACCTCCAAACACATTTTTCCCCTCCGTGGTATCATCTGATATTATGGAGTAAGAAATTCCATCTTCAGAGATGTCCCTCCTTTGAATAGTCCAGGCTGTGAGAAGATAGCTCCATATCCTCTGAGTTTTTATGGGTTTACTTGTTTAATGCTCAATTTATTAAACTCATAATGCTAATAAACAAAACTCTGAAAACCAATTTTTTCAGGAGCATTTGAACAC
>NW_012122931.1:8610722-8613429 GCF_000951035.1 Colobus angolensis palliatus
ATGTTCTGGGAGCACTCCAGCTTCTCCAAGCACAGGTACCCGCCACCACGCCCAGCTAATTTTTTGTATTTTTTAGTAGAGACGGGGTTTCACCGTGTTAGCCAGGATGGTCTCGACTTACATCACTGACAACTGCAGAGACACACAGAGTATGGCTGATTCTTTCACCTCCAGTAACATTGGCTTTCCTAGTGTTCTGGGAGCACTCCAGCTTCTCCAAGCACATCTTCATGCCAAGATGTGAGGGTCCAGACAGCATGCACTGGGCTTGGAATCTCAGCTCTATCACTTCCTGGCACTGGAATCTTGCACTAGTCCCTTCTCTTGAGCCTCTGTCCCCAACTGTCCAGTGGGGATGATGACAGAGACTGCCTGACAGGGCTGGGCACAGGAGATGGGCTCAATAAACGGCAATCATGATCACTGTTATCAACTCTCCAGGACTTCCCGGACTTCCTGCTTACCACCCTTGCTGAGTCCAGATCTCCTACCCTCCTCTGAGGGTGCCATTCCCATACCCCATCACTGCCCTTTACAGTTTATGTGGCTCTTCCTTAGGTTCTCAGAATAATTCACACTTCACACTCCACTCAGGTCTCTCTACTCTCAGTGGGCCTCTTTCACCCCTCAAGGCAACCCCGTCCAGCCCCTCTGCCACAGCCTAGGGGCAACTCCCAGCCTTTGTCCAGGACACTGCTACCTCCCTCTTCAGAGATAAACCAGAAGGTTACGAGAGAGATACCCAAAGTTTGGTCTTGCCTCCTCATCAAGTTAAATTAGATTACACACCCTCTTCATTTCTGAATGTCCCAGAGCACCCCAAAATGTCAAAGATCTCGCTGTGGCACTCGAGACCCCACCCACCCCGTGACACCCGGCTCTCGCTGCCAGGCTTCTCACTGCTCTCTGAACATAGCAAGTCCCTTCTTGCCTCCTTAGTGCTTAATATTCCATCTGCTTCCAAGGCCTGGCTTCTCTGCCCCCTTCCTTTGCTTCTTGCTAAACTCCTCTTCATCCTTGAAGACCCAATTCAAGTGTCACCTCCTCTGTGAAGCCTTCCCTGATACCCAGAATCCCAGCCTCTCTCTAGTTATTTGTGCGTCTGAAGTCCCGACCAACCTAGAAATCAGACACTGGGTCTAATTTACTGGCATGGAGCAGGTGGTTAGTGTTTGTCAAATGAATGCACAACCTTGTGTGAAATGAAATGGGCAGCCAGGTAGCACAAGAAAACGCCAGGTATTCTGCTCCTAAGGGTCTGAAACTGCCACTGCGTAACAAGGTAAGTGAACTCACCCTCCCGCCCCCAGCCCCTTCACAAGGACACAACTTGGGTCCAGTTTGTTAAATTTGTATCGGTGGAGTTCCACGCATGCTTCCTGCAGGACTGGGAGTCCCCAACCCCAAAAGCGCCCTCATCCCCTGTACCAAGGGAAAGACCCCGGGGGTACCATGTTTGTACTGATTCTTGTGACCGGAAGTGATTGGACCAGGCCTGGACATCTGATTCAAGGGGGGCCAATCAGACCCTCTGTCCTGTGTGCCTTCCTTCCCCTGCTCACTCAAGAGCTCTGTCAGCCCCCACTCCATCTTCAGTGGCTCCCACACCTCCATCGCCAGCTGCACAGCCCCGGGTGATTCACATCCCTTCTCCAAGCCTCAGATTCTTGTTCTGTCAAATGGGGGTTTGACCTGTCCCTCCCTGGGTAATTGAGAATCTGGTGATTTTAACCCATGTGGGAAGGCTTGGCCCAGCGTCTGGCACAGGAAGGATCTCAGTAGGTGTGTGCTGTCTTCTCCTCCCCAGTCTAAGTCTCTGGAACTTTCTCTTCCCCACCTCCCATTTTTATCTGAAGCCCCATAATTGCACTGTTGGGTTTGTGCTCTCCCTGTCTGCCTGTCTGTCTGTCCCTTTATGGGTATGCGCCGCACTGGCGACTAGGCAGATTCCAGGCTGGTTTCCTTTAGGGCTGCTCCATGCCCAAGACCCATGGCCTCTTGCAGCAACCACTGCTGGGAACACCCTCCTGCCTCCACGGGGACCACGAGGTTTGGTCCTGCAACTGCAGCCCTTCTGTTCCCACCGGCTACACCCTCTCACATTCACCCAGCAAACACCCGTGGAGGCTGACTCTGGGCTGGGCGCATGGAAGACACTTGGGGCATGGAGTTAGACGGAATCTCATCCTGTAGAACACATGCTTGGCTGGGGTACTGGGGCATGCTGGGCAAGCAGAGAGGCACAGAAAGCACCAAGAATCTATCTGGGAACTTCCTGGAAAAGGTGACATGAACATACTTAAGAGCCTGGTTCTGGACAGAAGGAATGGGTTTGAATCCGGGCTCTGCCACTTCCTGGCTGCCTGACTTGGGACAAGCCACTGCTGCTCTCTGACCTGGTTTTCCCCTTTGAAAGCTGGCGATCCCAATTCCCACCTTACGGGTAATCATCATCATGTGTTGACCTCCCTGTGTCACACCTCCTTCCTAGGCTGGTGGCGAGGTGCCCAGGACAGCATGGCTGTAGACCATGTCGGACAGTAAGCACTCAGTGTGGTGGCTGAGGTTATGACTGTGGGCGGGACTGGGCTCTCATGATGCGGGCTGAAGGATGAGCTGCAGTTCACAGGAGCTAGGGGACAGGACCCTAGACACTCC
Organism: Colobus angolensis palliatus; assembly: GCF_000951035.1. NCBI lineage: Eukaryota > Metazoa > Chordata > Mammalia > Primates > Cercopithecidae > Colobus > Colobus angolensis. The sequence continues at coordinate 8,613,381 of NW_012122931.1, forward strand.
GGGGGTCGCGGCTGCTGCTGCTAGAGTCAGCCTGTCACTTGGAGAGGGA
>NW_012122931.1:8613812-8614255 GCF_000951035.1 Colobus angolensis palliatus
CGCGCCACCGCGCCCAGCTAATATTTGTATTCTTAGTAGAGACAGGGTTTCACCATGTTGGCCAGGCTGGTCTCGATCTCCTGACCTTGTGATCCCCTCGCCCGCCTCGGGCTCTCAAAGCGTTGGGATTACAGGCGTGAGCCACCGCACCAGGCCCCACAAATATTTCTTTACCGCCTGCTATATGTGGGTCAGCGCTGTCTGGAGGCGGGGCTAGAGCAGCTAGCAGAGAGTCAGCCCCTCCCAGTGCCCCCATCCCCAGTTCCTTCTTATCCGTGGAGGACATTCTCATAGGCGGAAGGACAGTAACAATGATCTATTTTAACACGTAGATAAATCCATTTCATACAGAGTATGACGAATGGTGACTACAAGGCAAAGAAGAGTGAGACAGGGAAGAGAGATGGGGCTGCAGGTTTAGAAGGGACAGTCACAGGCATGAA
>NW_012122931.1:8614950-8670948 GCF_000951035.1 Colobus angolensis palliatus
ACATTCTCATAGGCGGAAGGACAGTAACAATGATCTATTTTAACACGTAGATAAATCCATTTCATACAGAGTATGACGAATGGTGACTACAAGGCAAAGAAGAGTGAGACAGGGAAGAGAGATGGGGCTGCAGGTTTAGAAGGGACAGTCACAGGCATGAACGAGACACACATTCCAGCAGGCACCTGGGGGGCGATATCTACAATACTGGGGGAGGTGGTTCCTTGCAGAGGGAGCAGTCAGTGCAAAGGCCCTGGGGAGGCCGGGCTCCGTGGCTGACCCCTGTAATCCCAGCACTTTGGTAGGACGAGGCTTGTAGATTGCTTGAGCCCAGGAGTTTGAGACTAGCCTGGGCAACATGGCCAAAGTCCATCTTTATCAAAAATAAAATAAAATAAAATAAATAAATAAATAAAAAAGAAGGGCCCTGGGGACCAAATATCTGGGGTGTGGCTGGAGCAGATGAGTGACAGGGGACAAAGTGCAGGTAGAGCAGGGGGGCAAAGGGGACAGATCACATGAGATAGGGACCCTGGGAAGGTTGTGGGGGGGGGCTGTTATCTGATTGGCATTTTATTTTTTAAAGTTTTTATTTATTTATTTTTTGAGACAGTCTCGCTCTGTGGTCCAGGTCAGAGTGCAGTGGCGTGATCTTGGCTCACTGCAACCTCTGCCTCCCATGTTCAAGCGATTCTCCTGCCTCAGCCTCCCAAGTAGCTGGGATTACTGGCATGCACCACCACGCTCGGCTAATTTTTGTATTTTCAGTGGAGAAATACAAAATTTCTCTACTGAGAGAAATTTCACTATGTTGGCCAGGCTGGTTACAAACGCCTAACCTCAAATGTTCCACCCACCTCAGCCTCCCAAAGTGTTGGGATTACAGGTGTGAGCCACTGCACCCCGCCCTGATTGGCATTTTAACCAGGTTCCTTAGGCACCTGTAGGGGGGCACCGGGTTACAGGGAGGAGCAGGGAGTGGCTTTGGGAAGATAGCACAGTGAAGGTGTCTGCTCAGAGCCAGGAGGGCGGGGGAAGCCTTGCGAAGGCAGACAGGGGCCCGAGAGGAAGCAAGAGAAAGGATGGCATTGGGGATGAGTCCAAGATCTCCCGGCCTGAGCACGCGGAATGACAAAGTTGCCACTAAAGGACATGGTGTCTGTGTGGAAGCAGGGGAAGAACGGGGAGGGCAGCCCTGGATGTCTTAGGTCTGAGTTGCCTTCTAGGCAGCCATGTGGATAGGTCCAGGGGCAGCTGCTTGTGTGAGGCTAGAGTTCGGGGAGAGGTGCAGGCTGGAGATGCTGTGTGGGGGCTGCCAGGATGCAGACACACCCAGAGATATACATCACACAGACACACTGCTACAGGCTGGGCAGCCGTGTCCATGTGGCTTGGCACCTGACCACTGGTTTCCCACCTTTGGGGTTCTGACTTCTGATAGGTGATGGGGATATTGAGGCTTCTGTGGGAACCAGACCTTCCCTGATGACAGACAGGTCAGGTGCAGATAGGAGGTGGAGCACCACATCCCTCTGACCATCCTTCCCTGCATCCTTTCTGGCTGAACTTGGGACTCTAGTCCAGGCTAGAAGAGTCACAGGAAGTCCTGGGCCAACGGGGCATCAGGGAGGTTGCAAGCTATGATGCGCAAGGCACTGTGTGAAGGGCTTTACCTGTACTATTTCATGACCTTTGGGTTCACTCTCTTCCCCCTTCTTTCTGCCCCTTCACTAGTGAATTCAATACATTTGATGATTTGGTGATTCACCCACTTATCTAACATTTACTGGGCACCTACTATGAGCCAGGCCCTCTCCTGCTCTGCAGTAGGAACCTTCTCTTCCCACCTGCTCATCAAACCGTTTGAGCTAGTCCCAGGTACCTTCCCCCATTCTCACTGAGGTCACCAGCTCCTGGTCGCCAAATCCAACATTTATTATTATCATTATTATTGCTTACTATAATGTACTGACTGTTTCTCACATAGCAGGCTCTGGGCTTTATTTGCCCATGGGCTCCTCCTCTATAAGACCCCTGTGAGACAGGCATCATTGCTGTCTTTGCTAGAGAAGAAGGTGCTGCTTGAAGAGGGTACACAGCTGCTTAGTGTCTGAGCTGGGGTTTGAGCCTGGCACATTGGGTCTCCCAGCTCCTGCTCATCCTCCCAGTCTCTGTGCTTGGTTTCCTGGACCTCCCTGTTCTTGAAGCCCTTTCCTGCTTTAACCTCATCTGCCCTGGTCACCTCCCAAAACAACTCCACACTTGCTTCATCAGCACGGAGCTGCTGGGCCTCTGGCCTGGGCTGGGGGCACCACGGTTATACGGTGATGATGGCACCCACAGTCCAGAGGGCTGACAATGCACGTGGAAGGTGAGAAACCTCGGGCCACGGGAGGCAGACGCCTTTGGATTTCTCTCCAGGGCCCTGCATGGCCAGAATAGGCCAGGCCCAGAGCCAGGTGCCCAGGAAAGGGGTGGGGGATCCACGGCAGACTGAAGACATGCAAACTCAGCCGGGTGGAGGGCGGAATGGTGTGGCAGGAAGGACTTTCTGGAGACTTCAAAGAGTTCAGAGGATTCCAGTGGGGGAAGTGTTGGGGCTGGGATGGGAATGTGTGTGTCTGAGGCCAGAGTCAGGCTCTGTGTAGAGGTGGAAAAGCAGAGAGCCCATTCTGGGAGGGAGAAGTTGAAAAACAGCAATGGCATGAAGGAAACGGAGGCCATTTTCAGGGTTAGGAAGATAGTGGCTCAGGTTGGGAGACAGTGGGTCAGGTTGGAGTGTGGGCGAGAAAGAAAGATCAGGCTGGACACCTTGCATGTTGGGCTAAGGAGGACAGGTCGTATCTTTCTTGTTCTCATCAAATCATCCATGTATCCACTCATCCATCCATGTATCCATCCACCCATGCATCCACTCATCCATCCATCCGCCTACCCATCTATCCACCTGTCCCCCATCCACCCACCCCTTCAACCATCTATCCACCCATACAAATATCCACGTGTGCATGCATCCATCCTTCCACTTACCCATCCATCCCCTACCCATCTATTACCCATTCCCCACCCATCTATTACGCATCCCCCATCCATCCACCCTCTCAACCAGCTACCCATACAAACATCCATGCCTCCATCCGGCTCACAGATTCTTAGCTACATCCACCCTCTCCACCAGCTATCCATACAAACATCCATGCCTCCATCCGTCCAACAAATACTTAGCTACTTGCTCTGTGCCAAACCCCAAGTAGTGACTCAGTTCCTCCTGAAAGGGCAGAAACTTTCACTATATGATTTGTCTATTCTGTAGGCACTAGCGAGCGTCCACCATGACTAGGCTCTGTGCTAGGTGATGGGGAATCAGCAGGGTCACAATCTTCAGGGGGCTCCTGGTAGAATGGGAAAGCAGGTATTCCATGTGAGCGGAGTGTCAGATCTCCAGGGTACCACTAGAGTGTCCAAGTGGCTGACCCAGCTGATACTTTGACTCCACCATTATGACTTTAAGGATTTTGGACTGCTGTACATAGACCATAGCATTTTAATTAGGGTTATAACAACACTAATAAACTTTCTTTGAGCAAGTGTTTTCTGGAACAAACTCCATTAAAGCAATTTTTTGATCAATGTTCTTTCTAGTACAGTCAAATAATTTTCTACTTTGCCCATTATTTCCCTAAAATTATTTTCATTGAGATAAATTATTTTTCATGAAAAATTTTCCATAAAGCTTTGCTCTAGCATCAGGTTCTTGCCTGTATTGGATCCTGCTGATGGACTCTTTGGTTAATTTGTGGCCAGTGACACATCTTACCATGGTCATCTCACTGTTGTTAGTTATATTTTGTATGGATGATTTTACCAAGTTAAATTTTCCCCAGGATCAGGATGAGTGGTTTTCAATGTTAACAAAATTACCAAAGTGTATTACTACAAATTTTACCAGGCAGGTGATAAAAACATGCTCAGGGTAAAAACCATGGGGTCCAGACAGATTTGGGGGTGTCATATGTTGGGTTCAAATGTCTGGCTTCAGCAGGGGCCCCAAAGACTAAGGGAGCTCCTTCTTGCCCTTCAGAGACTCAAAGACAGTGACATGTCCCTTTCTTGGTTAGGTTCCTGTGGCAGCTTCTCCAGTCTTCTTTTCTTTCTTTTCTTTTTTTTGAGATGAAATCTTGCTCTGTCGCCCAGGCTGGGGTGCAATGGCACGATCTTGGCTCACTGCAACCTCCACCTTCCAGATTCAAGTGATTCTCCTGTGTCAGCCTACCGAGTAGCTGGGATTACAGGCACAGGACATCACACCCAGCTAACTTTTTGTATTTTTAGCAGAGATGGGGTTTCACCATGTTGGCCAGGCTGGTCTCAAACTCCCAACCTCAAGTGATCTACCTGCCTTGGCCTCCCAAAGTGCTGGGATTACAGGCGTGAGCCACCATGCCCAGCAGTTTCTCCACATTCTAATCACCCTCTGAATGAGCTGAGTTTATCCTTACATGTAAGCCCTTGAGGCATGGAGTCCAGTACCTCTGTCCTCCAGAGGGAAAGACCAACCATCTCCTCCCTTATTTCCCAACCTATGCTCCTCTGAATGCAGCCAGAGATAGCACCAACTTTGTTAGCCTAGTCATGGAGGGCCTTACTACCAAGTCTCTTTCCTGAGATCTGGACTAAGCTTCCTCCTCCCCGCAATGCCCTTGAGTACATGCCCTGTGCTCCTGCTCGAATGTTTGAACCTAGGCTGTGAAAGAAGCTAGCAGACGCTCCTAGTAGACCTTACACTCATGGGAACCAGCCCAGCCCTGTGCTCAGAGCTTCACACTCAGGGGCCTCACCGAGACCACTACCGGAGGTAGGAGTCTCTTCCTTCCATGGGTCACCCAGCTGGTGAAATGCAGAGCTGGGGTCCCAGGTCAGGGCTGTAACCACCACACTCTCCTGCCTTCCTGGAGGTTGGGAAGGTAGTTGGAGACCAGGAAGCAAATGACCCAGAGGTTTGGGAGCCTGATACCTGCTTCTAGCCAGTGGCCTGTTGTGCCAGGCTTTTTTTTGTGGGGACATAGCAGTGGTAGGTGGGCAAGATGAGTCCCCTGGCTGAGTCATCCACAGAGGCCTGAGAGAATATCCTGAAAAGGGGGTGCCAGAGAGGGGCAGGACTCCCTGCTGAGCCCAGGGGAGCCTGGAGAGGAGGGGGCAGGAGCAGGAATTAAAAGGAGGTATATGAAAGTGTGTTGGCCGGGCGCGGTGGCTCAAGCCTGTAATCCCAGCACTTTGGGAGGCCGAGACAGGTGGATCACAAGGTCAGGAGATTGAGACCATCCTGCTAACACGGTGAAACTCTGTCTCTACTAAAAAATACAAAAAACTAGCAGGGCGAGGTGGGGGGCGCCTGTAGTCCCAGCTACTCAGGAGGCTGAGGCAGGAGAATGGCGTCAACCAGAAAGGCGGAGCTTGCAGTGAGCTGAGATCCGGCCACTGCACTCCAGTTTGGGCGACAGAGCGAGACTCCGTCTCAAAACAAAAAACAAAAAAAAACCAAAAAAACCCGAAAGTGTGGGTGCCACTCATTTCCTGCCAGAGACAGAGACCCTCTCCCAGGGTTGGAGAAGAGAGTCTGGAGGACCACATCCCTAGGTCTCCTGCACTCTGGCTGGGGACGGGCAAAGGGCAGGGGAGGCAGGTCGGGGCCCGGCCTCCGGGACAGGCAGGGCATGCCGCCCGCCCATTTAGTGGGTAACTGATCACTCCACGCCCCGCCCCAGCCGCCCGCTGCCTGCCTCAGCCGCTTAATCACCGCCCGCCCGGCTGCATTAGCATAGTAATGGCCTTTAAATTGAGCCTCTTTGTTTTTTAATTAAGCTCCCAGCAGGTACAGAGAAGAGCGATTATTGAGGAAGCTGCCAGTGCTAATCGCCCGTAGTCATTTGACAATTAAAAAGCGCCTAGCTTTAACCCTTTCCCCTCGCCCGCAGCAGTTCCCCAGCATTTACCCAGCGCCAACTGTGCGCATGCTCTCCCTACGCGATCTGCGGACCCTATCCCCGGGCAACTCCGAGGGATCTGCGAGGTCTCTGCCAACACCTCCACTTTGCTGATGAGCACACTGAGGCTCAGAGAGGGGAGGTAACTTGTTCAAGACACCCAGCTTGGGCATGGAAGAACTCAGGTGGCAGACAGGTTGCTAGAGAGAGTCAGCCGCCTGGTCTTTGCACCTTGTCCTGCGCTCTGCTTGGAATACTGTCCCGCTGTGAGTCTGGCAAAATGCTTCTCATCCTTCAAAGGCCAGATGGGCACTTCCCAAACCCCATGGCATGGAGTTCCCAGGGTATCCTCCTCTTCCTGTCAGTTCATCCATTCCCCCGAATACTGATGCAGCGCTCACTGTGTGCCAGGTGCGGTGCTGGGTGCTGGGGACAGCAGCGAACAAGTCGCTGGGAGACAGCCCATCCTGGGGACTGTGGTGGGGAGCAAGTCAGAGAAAGCCACTTTTCGGAAGACAGAGATTTGGGCTGAGACAGGGAGAGGAAGGCGAATCAGCCAGGCAAGGATGGGAGGTGACGGAGAGGCCAGGCAGGAGAGAAACACTGAGTGCAAAGGTCCTGAGAAACAATGAGAATCAATGAGAAATAAAAGGTGCAGAGGGCTGCAGGGAAGGGAGGGTGCCTGGAGCAAGAGGAAGCTGGGGGAGTGCAGGAGCCTGCCTGAGTGTGCAGGGTCTTACACACTATCTACTTAACATTTTTTATCTTAAAAATAATTGAGTTTGTTTTCGAAGAGGTAATGCATTCCATAATTTAATACTGAAATGTACAAATACAAAAGGGTGTTCTCTGCATCCTCCTCTACCCCATGCCTAGCCATCGGTCCCCTCTCCAGGGGCAACCCAGGTCTTTCATTTGACCCTCCTCCAGAGATACGTCACACATACACAAACCCACATACACCAAGCTGAGTGCATCTGTCATTCCCCTCCCTGGCCTGGTTTGGGGCGTATTTTGGGGGTTTTGTTTTAGTAATGAGGACTTATTGGGATTTTTGTCCACTTTGTTTTTTTTACAAACACTAATATGCTCTACAACTGCCACCCCCACCCCATGATCAGAGATGACTCTACGTCGGGACGAGAGCACCTGATTTTACAGCTGCCTGATCCTCTATTGCAGGGCAAACCCTAATTTATTTAACCCATGCCCTGTTGATGGCCTTGTGGGCCATTTAAAGGATTTTTGTCTTAATCTCAAGAGCCATGGGAAGTCATTGAAAGGTTTTAAGTAGGGAGTGGCTTGAGTGATTTACATTTTTGAAAGATTCTTTGTGGGGAGACTTGCTAAGAGGTTCCAGGCTGGTGCCCTGCAGGTGAGAGGCACAGCGGGTCCTGGCTGGGGTTGTGGGAGTGGGAGGGATGGGTTACCATAGAGCCATGTAGGGAGTTCCTGAAGTGGACAGGGGCTTTGGGGGTGAATGGGAGAAATGGGGTGGCCCCCTTGGCCCTGTCGGGTGCCTGATGGACATGGATGGGGGAGCCCTGCCTGAGATGGCAGCACAGGGTGGCAGATGGGGGACCACGTGGAGATGCCAGGCAGGCAGTCACCTGGCTCACTGCACTGACTGCCAGCACAGCATCCGTTCATCCCTGGGTCGGGGACTTCCCCACGCCAGGCTCTCTGATGCCGAAGAGGAGACAGATGGAGCTTAGCTGCCCCGCAGGTGGCCCCAGGCCCCGTTTCTGCCTGTTCACACTTAGCAGGGGCCTGTTGCTGGTGTCCCTGAACACCACTCCCCAACCTCCTCCACCTCACACCCCAGGCGGAGCAGGAGTTCCTGAAGAGGAGCAGCCCTGAGAAAGCCTGGCAGTGACTTTTTAATAAAGGAAGAGGAGCTTCCGCAGGGCACGGTGTTGGGGAGAGGAGGGCTCCAGACACTCAGAGACATATTCTGCCCCTAGTCACCACTGGGGGAGAACCCCTTCTCCTCTGTCCTTGGCTCCCTGGTGGGGGGAGGAGCAAGCTGTTGATGCCCTGGAGCCCTCCTCACTCTGTCCCTGACTCAGAACTAGAGGTGTCCCCCTAGAGAGGAGCTGGGGGCACAGCCAGGACCACCTTCTGGCTGCCTTGTACCCCACAGACACACATAGCAGTGCAGACAACGAGGGGTTAACAGTCCGCCCATCCCCATCTATCAGCCAGCATCTCCCAAACAGACGGACAGACAAGGCAGCTGTCCAAACAGGCCTGTGTACCTGGCCACGGCCGCAGAGAGGACAGGGCAGCGGCTGTTTACTCTGCTCCCACCACAGGCGCACACTCACACACACACTGGCAGGCCATTTCCATCCAATCTCCCCGTGGGGATGTGCCCTCCACCCCTGCCCCTCCCACCACCCCTGCACAAGCAGATTCCTAAATGCTCATCTCCCAGACAAGGGCTGGGAATCTCCAGGAGTCAGGGAGGAGGTGAGGTGCCCAAGGAGCACAGTGCTGGCCCCTAGCCTTGCCCCTGATGCTCCCTCTCTGCCCAGAGCAGGGCGGAATGTCTCAGAGCCTGGGGACCTGGTGAAGCTGGGTGCCTGGGGAACGACCCCCTCAAAACCCCTCTGGTCTGTTTGGCCCCAAATCTGTGTCCGCTTGTCCATCTCCATCTCCCTGATGGTGTGAAAAGCTACCTTCTACCCCGCCTGAGAGCGCCCTAGGTTAGCCTCTTTCTACACTGGGCCCTGAGCTTGACCCCACTGGCCTCCTGTGCAGCTCTCAGATCTGCCCAACTCCCTGGTGCTGAGTTGTTTGTGGGGCCTGGTGTGTCAGACATCCAGAAAGTCCAGCCAGCAGCACGCAGAGCCCTCCCTACCCTCTGTGGGTGGTTCCCCATTCACTCTGACAGGTCCCCTCTATGCCCTTTCCCTAGAGAGGGGCTCCCTGTGGTGTCAGGGGCTCCCCCAGACCCCAGCATGGATGCCTGCTGTGAGCCAGGCTCTGGGTCGAGCTCCTGGAGTCCTCCTCTCCTCTCCACCCTGGAAGGCAAGGAGAATGAGTCTTTCCATTTCTCAGATGAGAAAACTGAGCTTTGTGCTAAGCCTCACAGCTACAAAGTGCCAGAGCCCCCAGTAAGAGATAGGTCAGCGTGTGGTGGGACATAAGCCAAAAAAAGCCTCTTGCTTTGTGTGTGCGAGGAGTCCACAGGCGGGCAGCAAGAGATGTACCATTCTGACCAAGTCCTGTGCCAGGCGCCATGTGCCTGGGCATGTCACTGGCCTCACTTCTGGCATCACTGGGGCCGGCAAGTGATAAAAGCCAAGGCTCCTGCTTACCAGTGTCTCTGGGAGGGAAGCTCCTTGCCAGCCTCAGCTGGCCAGGACACAGTGCAGCCGGGATTCTGTCCTGGGCTGTGTGCGCCCCCCTCCCTAAGGCCAGGCCCTGGACTGTTCCTCAAGCCCCCGCACCCCATGTGACATCTTTACGGCACATGCTGGGTCTGAGAAGGCCTGAATGGGGCGAGAGGGAGGCAGGACATCCCTCAAGTAACGGATTGTAAATTCCTGGGCCCCGGCTTTCCATCCCTAACAGCCCCTCCCGAGCTCACAGTGCCTGTCCCTTCGCAGCCAATTTAAATGAGGGCTCCCAGACCCGGGGCGTAAAGCATTCCAGACTCGGGAGAGGGGCAACTATTGTTTCTTTGGGAAATAAAATAAAATAAAATAAAATAAACTGAGTCTCTGCAGCTTCTAATCACTCTCACATGTGCTGCGCAGGTCCCGCCAAGGACAGCCCTCTACAGTGTGTGAGCCCCGCACGGGCACAAACCCTGCCTCACCCTACAGCCTGTGAGGGAGGCCCCTGATCTCCATTATTCCGTGGGAGAAACTAACGCAGGGGGAGCTGCCAGACACTGGCTCTCACTTGGTCCCTCTACTAACCTCACACTGTCACTCATGATCCCATTCCACAGAGGGTACAACTGAGTGCCTTGCTCAAGGTCACCAGCCAGTACTGGGCCAGCCGGGATGACCTCCAGCAGACAGGCCCAAGGGATTTGAACCCGGTCCTTCCGACTCCAGAGCTGGAGACCTTCACCCCTTGCGGTGTGGCCTCCCTATGTGAGAAGCATCCACTGATCACTTGGAAGGAGCCCGGCCCCAGCAGCCCTGCCCCAGGCAGGTCCCACCACAGCCACAGCTGGGGCCCGGGAGCATCAAGGCTGGTTTTTAATAAGGAAGATGAATTTACTTGGAAGCCCCGGTCCAGGAGAAGGGGGCGGTGGAGACTGCCGACCTTGATTCCCTCTGCCTTTCTGGAGGGAGGGGAGTGGAGGCCTGGCCAAGTGGCCTCTGGGCCGCTGGGGGCCTGGGCTGTGGGGGGCCGCTGCCCCGGCCTGGAGGGAGCTGGCTCACTCTCTCTCCCCGAGTAAGCCCACAGGATATTACACTGCCTTTGTGTGCCTGGTGACCCAGCTGCTGGTTATTGAAAAATTCCACCGCTCGGCACAGGGCAGGCCCGCTGACCCCTCATCCCGGGGCGCGCCTATCTTTCAAAAGATACAGGATTAGAGAGCAAGAGCCGGCCTGGAGTGGTGCCCCGCCTGGGGTGTCTGTGTTTTTGCGGCCTCTCGGGATACTGGCTGGAGTGGGCTCTTGGCGCAGGATTTAATTAGTTGGAATCAGCCTGCGATTACTGCGGCGACTATTTACCCAGCCACTCTGCAGTCTGAGCTCTGCTCGGAACAAAGATGGGCCCCTCGGCCCTGGCTGGCCAGGCCAGGGGCCCCAGCTGAGCCCGGGCCCAGCTGCCGGGAGGGGAGGGCTGTGGGCCTGGCAGGCCTTCTGCTGGCGCACCTCATTTAGCTGATATTTGTGGGTTTTCGCAATGCAAAGCATCTACGTGGGGCTTTTAAAAAATTAAAGCATCTCAAGAAATTTATGACCGATTTCCGAGCGGGGTCCCCTCCCCCCAGCTCAGAGCTCGGTGGTGGCGAAGCAGAGCTGGGTTTGCTGGGGTGGGATTGAATTCTTGTTGACGGCTGGTGAGCTGGGCATGGGGCTGTGCCCGGGGGCCAAACTCTGGAGAGTAGGGGAGGTGCCCCAGCTGACGGTTCTCTTGCCTCCTCTGCCGCCTGGGATGGCCCCTGGCTGTGTATCTGTCCTGCACTCCTCTCCAGACAACCACAGTGGTGGCAGCTAGCGTGGGAGGTCTGTGTGAGCTGTGCTCCCAATCCTCATGCCCACCCACAGCTACGCCCACACCCACACCCACAAGAATTCACCTGTGACATGCACAGTAAGTCTTCACTTACCCTTGTGGATGGGTTCTTGGAAACTGCGACTTTAAAAGAAATGCCATACAATGAAATAAACTTTTTTCATCTGTGTTATATGGAAACGTTATGCGAGGACCTGCTGTCTGTGGTTTCGCTTAATGTCACAGTTTCCAAGAACCTATCCAGGAGGGTGAGGGAGGACTGACTGTACTGCCACCCACAGCCCCCAGGTAACATGTATGTGTGCACACCTGTATCGCCTGTGCCAACAGCCTGAGCCCTCACCCATGTCCACCCACACACGCCTGCCAATACATACGTGTATGTTGATGATATGTGTGCATACCTGTACTCAAGCATGTCTAGCTACTCACACCTACCTGTCCATCTGCATCTGCCCAAGCCTGCTGTTTACACGTGCCCACATATGCCAGCACAATATGCTGGCAAATCTGAGCTCGTCTGCACCCATATGCACATACACTGCCCACATACACTCGCATGCACGCTGATAAGCACCAAGGATGCGTACGTGCACAACTCTACAGGCTGCTGAGTGTGCTCGCACATTTACACACACACACAACTGCTGATGCGTTTGTACATGCACATGTACCCATTTCCACCCGTAGGGAGTCTGCTGCCTCTACTCATGTATGCACATGTCTAGCCGTGGGAGGCGGCTGTGGGGGCTGTTTCAGGGCTCTGCCCCTTGGAGGGGGTCACTCAGACCCAGCGTCAGGTGACTGCTCTGGGGGCCCAGCTGGTATATTCTGGGAGATTGAGGCACACGCCGGGGACTCTCTTGGGAACTGGGATTTGGGTTAGGGCCCTCTCAGTGCCAGGTTTCCGGAAAAGTTGCCAGGATGGGGGTCTCCTCGCTGTCTGCTGGGTGACCTCGCCCCTAGTTGTCACCAATCCTCCGCCCAGGAGCCTTGCCCTCAGCCTCCTCGGAAGGCTTCATTTCTCTCCTGCCTCCTCTACTTCTAACCGTGGCCACTGTGGTTCCTGTCCTGCCTCGTGGCCTGGGGAGTACCTGGGGGCCATCCTGGGGAAAGGGCAGAGGAGAGGACTGCCCAGATCCAGAGGAACTTTGGGCGCTGATGACCTCCTTTTCTCCCCGCCCTGGAGACAACTGACTCTAGCCCTCATCCCATGGACACACACCTTAACACATGTGCACACATATGAGGTGATCACAATGGCACCTACTTCCACAGAGAAACACACTGCCATATACAGAGGCACACACAGGCACCTGGGGTCACACGCACAGACACACCCAGAGGAGCACAAAAGCCCCAGGCATACACTCATATACCTGAACACGAGATGCTGGACAAACAAGGACACATCAAAACGAAGACCCCCCAGGCCCACACAGATGCCCAAGCAGGCCAGACACACGTGAACACACAAACACACACATGCTCATACAAATACACAATGCAGACCCCAAGGAAACTCTTTTCTCAGAAGTCCAGGGAGGCCCAGGCAGAGAGGGCAGTGACCCACCCACAGTCTGAGACTGGTGGGTGGCGAGGCCAGGGCCCCCGACTCACGGGCTGGCCCCTCCCTCTCCCTAGCCCTCATCTGCCGGGAGTCCTCATATCCACAGGAGCCCTCATCCCTGTCTCCACCCTCGTGGCCAGGCCCTGTTTCAAGCCTCACTGTCTTGGCCCCAGGCAGCCCATGCCCTCTCAGGTGCACCCTCGCCGCGTGGAATGCCCTTCCGCCTTCCCTGCCCATGCCAGCCACAATCTTCCTCTTCCTCGGGGTCCAGGACTGCTCAGGGCTCAAGCTGCCAGACAGCCCCTTGGCAGGGTTGGACCCCAGGCCTGCTGCCGCTTCCGTGTCCATTTCTAAACAGCCAATGAGTCTGGCCGTGACTCAGTTTCCTCACCCAGTCAAGCATTCTTGATGGTGTAACAAAGGGCAAGTGCAAACATGCTTTTCCCAACTGTGTATACAAAGAGCCAGGTTCCAGAAGGCCCCTCTCCCTGCCTGTCTATCCTCCCTTTCAAGCACCACCCAGGAGGGCCTGGTGGATGTGGGCTTAGGGCGACAAGAGATGAGTGGGGCCTCTTTGGGGTCTGAAAGATGTGGATTTAAATCCTGCTTCTGGGCCAGGCCCAGTGGCTCATGCCTGTAATCCCAGCACTTTGGGAGGCTGAGGTGGGTGGATCACCTGAGGTCAGGAGTTGGAGACCAGCCTGGCCAACATGGTGAAACTCCATCTCTACTAAAAATACAAAAATTAGTTGAGTGTGGTGGTGCACGCCTGTCATCCCAGCTACTCAGGAGGCAGAGGCAGGAGAATTGCTTGAACCCAGGAGACAGAGGTTGCAATGAGCTGAGATGGTGCCACTGCACTCCAGCCTGGGCAACAGAGGGAGACTCCATCTCAAAATAATCAATCAATCAATCAATCAATCAATCTCGCTTCTGTATTTGTGTCTTAGCTTTGTGACCCTGGGCCCATGACTCCCCTTCCAGAGCCTCAATTTCCTTGTCTGTAAAATGGGAGGTTATGATCTGCCTCTGCACGTTCTGGTGAAGGTGTGATGAGACAGTAAGCACTGAATGGCCAGAACGGTGCTCAGGAAGTGACAGCTTGACTCAGCCACCTTCTCCAACCCAGAGGAACCTTTCCCTGCAATGCTGAGGTCTCTGCAGGCCCCTGGTCTCAGTAAGAGTCTCTGTCCCTGAGCCCCAAACAACAAAGTACTTCCTCAGCAGCTCTTCTTCCGCCCCCCGTTTCCTAACCTGCAGGACACTCAGCTCCTTTCAACCCCTCAACCTGCCCTCCTCTCACCCTCCCTGGCCAGCCCTGCTCTGGCCACACCCAGTGCGACTACATCATCACCTGCACTTCCTTCCTCAATCAACCTGCTTTCAGCCGCCTCCGCTTTCCCTAAGCCACCACTCAGCTAAAAACAACACCTTCCAGACCCAAGTGTCTCGTTCATTGGTTTATTTATTCAACCGGCCCTCGCTTACTGAGCAGCTACTACGGGCCAGGCACTGTGCCAGGGGCTGGACAACTAAGCTCACACTGCCCTCTGCCACTGGCCACCTTTGGCCATCCCTTTCTTTTGGAAACTCTATGAAGGCACACGGTCTTGGTCTCTCCCCAGAGACTTGCAGGTTGCTAGTTCTCCATCTGCTCTTAAATGCCAGGACCCTCAGGGTTCTTGTTCTCTTATGGCTTTGAGTGTCATTTAATGCCAAAAGCTCTCAAACCACCACCTCCAGATCTATAGCACTGACCCCTCCGTCAAGTTCCCACCCTCTCTGGAGATCCAGACCCCTTTACTGGCCTGCTTCCTGGGCTGCTCTGTAGATGCCTCCAAGGCAGCACCGCCCAGTGTGTTGACACTCCAGCTCCCGTCATGTGGCACATGCGCATAAAGATGTATGTACCAGGATGCTCACTGATGTATGGTGTGTGTGACAGCAAAGCACTGGCAGCTGCCCAAAGGGCTGTCAGTAGGGAAATGGGTTCATAAATCAAAGTTCACCCATTCCCTGGACTGTTACGTTGTGGCTGCAAGATACAGCAAATCTGCATGTACTGATGTATGCAGGTGTTCTCAGTGTGTTGCTCAGTGGGACAAGCCAGTACAGAGCAGAGCAGTTTAGAGAAAATATGGATCCCGTCAAAAGGAAAACCAAGTGGATGTGCACAGAACATGCTCCTACATTGCAGGAAAGGCCTGGAACATTACCCATCTGTCAACTGACTGCCTCTGGGAAAGGGGTGGGGGAAATGGATGAAGACTGTCCCATTTTGTTTGACTTCTGCTTTGCCTGAATTTATTTTATGAGCAACAATGATTTTGTAACATAAACAAGAACAAATCTATAAGAAATACAGAGAAGGAAAAAAATGCCCAATTTGTCATTTCCGCCTAAGCTCAGTTCCCTCTGACCAGCTCTTCTGGAAGTGACACCACTGTTCTCCCAGGGCTGAGAGAGAAGAAACCTTGAATCCTTTGCCCAGGCCTCTTCCCCTCCCATTCTTCCCACACGGCCCCTCTGCAGGCCCTTACCCCTGTACACCTGCCCTGCCCAAGCCTCCTTGTCGCCTCTGCTGTCTCCTGTCTCTTTCAGAATGAAAATCAAACTGCATCACAGCCTGCTCAGAAGTCTTCAGAGTCTCTCCACTTACATGCAACAGGACAGAGCAGCCCTGACTACCCAGTGTGTTCTCAGCATACAGCACATAGAACACGCATACGTAAAGCACGTAGAATGGCGCCAGCGAGGTTATTATTAGCATTGCTATTATTATTATTATTATTATTATTTCTTTTTTTGAGACAGAGTCTCGCTCTGTCACCCAGGCTGGAGTGCAGTGGCGTGATCTCAGCTCACTGCAAGCTCTGCCTCCCAGGTTCACGCCATTCTCCTGCCTCAGCCTCCCGAGTAGCTGGGACTATAGGCGCCCGCCACCTCGCCCGGCTAATTTTTTGTATTTTTAGTAGAGATGGGGTTTCACCTGGTCTTGGATCTCCTGACCTCGTGATCTGCCCACCTCAGCCTCCCAAAGTGCTGGGATTACAGGTGTGAGCCACCACGCCTGACAGCACTGCTATTATTTTAACAACCTGTTTTTCGCACTCCCCTTCTTTATTTTGCCCTCAATTTCCTTTCTTTGCCCTCATTTACTTTTCCACCCTCTATCTCTCTTCCTGCCTCTCCTTCCTCTTTCCAGAAATGAATCTGCAGCTTCAGCCACACCACGGCAGGCTCTCCCTAATCCCATCAGCCTCCATCACTTGGCTCAGCTGCTCTGGACTCTGAGGTCTGTGCCCTCAACTCCGCACCTTGGCTCTCCCTGTCCCCTCTACTGGGCCTGCCCCCTGCCCCTCCAGGGCTGTCAGCTGAATGCTTTTCATCCTTCCAGGCTGGATTCGATGGGCGCTTCCTTCAGGGAGCCTGCCCGCTCCCAGCATCTTCCAGCGGGCTGCCCCCAGGAGGTGGTGAGCAGAGCACCAGATCTGGGTTCAGACCTGTCTTGTGCCTCTCAGCAAATCTCTCAAACCTCAGTCTTCCCATCTGTAAAACAGGCCGGACGTAGAAGCTGCCTGGTAGGTTGTTCTGAGGGTTACTGAGGCGCAGGGCAGAGCGCCTTGGCACAGCGCCTGGCTCCGGAACCTCTGCGTGGGAGCTGCGATGACAGGCGGCCTCCTCTCATCTTTGTTCACCAGCACATCTCAGCCTCTTCGCGCAGGCTGCCTTCTGGGTTCCGGTGAGCGTCTGCATTCACCCTGGAGATAATGGTGTAGCCCTCGGGGAGGGCCCACGTTGGCCTTGTTGGGGCTGTGAGGAGGTCTCCATGCAGGGGGACACAGCTGAGCTGCCCCGGGCTGGCATGGGTTGGCCCCACCCCCGGAGGGTTGGTAGGGGGCAGCTGGTGCCTACTCTGTTCAAAGGCCAGCGATTCTCCACGGCTGGTGAAGCGGGTGGGAGGATGTCCTGTGAGCCCCTCCTCCCAAAGACACACCACCCAGGGGAAGGAGGGGTCCAGATCAGAGACGGCAACCCCGCCCCTGCAGCCCAGCACAAGGAACACCGGAGGTGCTTTTGTTTCTCTGGTAAGAGGAGCCTCCCGCCTCCTCCAGACTCACCCTCCCGGAGCAGCCCCGCCGGCCGCGGCCGCCGAGCTCCAAACTGGGCGAGCCTTTTCTCCAACACTCAGTAAATACTCAATACTGCATTAAAGCAATAAATAGTCATTTTAAGGAAACCGAGACTCAATTTAGCCACCAGAGTCAGGAGCAGCGGTTAGCAGGGCTGCGGAATGTCACTGCACAGCTGGCAGCCCCGCCCCCGCCACCCCGGCCCCAGCTCCAGGGGGAGGCCCAACAATGGGCCGTGCCAGGCTGCACCGCCCCTCCCCCCAAATCAGGTTACGATGGACCGTGGAGGAGGGGGACCGGCTCAGCCAGCAGCTCCAGGGAGCTGGAGGAAGCCAGAGAGGCGCGAAGGCATGGAGGAACACCCCACCTCCACCTGGGGATAATAATAATAAAACTAACAAGAACAGCAGCACAGGCAGGAAGAAGACAAGCAATTCCTGAACGGACTGAATGGACACTTGCCCAGCGCAAGCAGAGGGCTAAGGATGGTACAGGCATCCCTGTGTTTACTGCTTCAGCCCTCCAGTGAGAGCGATACCTTCATCCCAACCTCATGGGTGGAGAAACTGAGGCTCAGGAAGCTGAATTACTTTGGTCAAGGTCAGGAAATACTTGCACAACGTGTGCATTTATTTATTTTTTTCGAGATGGAGTCTGTCTGTCGCCCAGGCTGGACTGCAATGGCATGATCTCAGCTCACTGCAACCTCTGCCTCCCAGGTTCAAGCGATTCTCCTGCCTCAGCCTCCTGAGTAGGTGGGATTACAGGCGCGCACCACCACGCCCAGCTAATTTTTGTATTATTTAGTAGAGACGGGGTTTCACCACATGGTCAGGCTGGTCTTGCACTCCTGACCTCATGATCTGCCCACCTCAGCCTCCCAAAGTGCTGGGATTACAGGTGTGAGCCACTGCGCCCGGCAACTTGTGCATTTATTAAGTACCTAGTACGGGCCTTGTGCTATCTCCGTGACATGTTCCCATTCTACAGACAAGGGAAGTGAGACTCCCAGCAGGGAAGGAACTTGGAGGTGGCACCTCTTGGCTCCTTGCCCACATGGTCCCTTGGCCTGGTTCAAGGGGAAGGGGTATACTGCCCCCCCCCAATCCCTGGGCCTGACCGTCTGTTTGGGTGGGGGATTGGGCTGGGCTGCCAGGCGGAACTTGGGGGGCCTGGTCCTGTGATTTGGTCTCCAAGTTATGTGGGCGAAACAAACAAGGCTCCTCTGTGCAGGGCTGGGGGATTTGTGCTCCACCGCCATGGAAACTACACAGAACATGGGGGGAGGGGAGTGTGGCGCGGCTCCCCTTTACAGATGTGAGACGCCCCCCACAGCCTCAGACCTGGGGCCAGCTGTGGGTGGCCTGGAGGCGGCTGGAGGCAGACGAGGGCTGGCTGGACAGGCATCCTCCACCTGGTATCCCCTGGGCTGGGGTTGGGAGACAAGAGCCTGGCACAAGACTCAGACTTGGGCTCCGTGGGTGCAGCTGGCATGGGAGGCAGAGGAGCCCTGGCAGTCAAGATGTGCCAAAAACACCAGGCAGAGATAAGAGCAGCAACTCCTACCCACCTGGCTAAAAATAGCCCCATACTGGGAGGCAGAGAGGCCCCTGGGATTCCCCAAAGACAGCTGGCCTGCTGCCCCTGCCCCATGGGTGGCCTGGTCTGGGATGAGCCCATTTCCCAAGCAAGGCAACCAAAGCCAAGGAGAGGGCAAGGGCCAAGCACATCGTCTTGGGAAAAGCATTCTCAAGTACCATGTGTTGACTATGTGCCAGACACTGCCTGGCAAGCGATCCACAAGCCTGGTGTCAACCAAAACAAATTGAAATGGTGATAACAATGGAGGCAGGCGTTAATGTTTACTTCATACTCATTAGGTGCCAGGCACTACTCCAAACATCGTTATGTGTTTATCTCATTTTAGAGACAAGGATTACTACTATCCATATTTTATAAACGAGAAAACTGAGGCTCAAAGAGGTCAAATCCCTTGCCAAGGTCACACAACTGTGGAAGTGGCAGAGCTGGGATTTGAACCCAAGTTCCTCTGCTCTCAAAATTCTTTTTTTTTTCTTTTTCTTCTTCTTCTTCTTTTTTCTTTTTTTTCTTTTTCTTCTTCTTCTTCTTTTATTTATTTATTTATTTTTATTTTTATTTTTTTTTTGAGGCGGAGTCTCGCTCTGGCGCCCGGACTGGAGTGCAGTGGCCGGATCTCAGCTCACTGCAAGCTCCGCCTGCCCGGTTTACGCCATTCTCCTGCCTCAGCCTCCGGAGTAGCTGGGACTATAGGCGCCCGCCACCTCGCCCGGCTAGTTTTTTTTGTACTTTTAGTAGAGACGGGGTTTCACCGTGTTAGCCAGGATGGTCTCGATCTCCCGACCTCGTGATCCGCCCGTCTTGGCCTCCCAAAGTGCTGGGATTACAGGCTTGAGCCACCGCGCCCGGCCATTTTTTTTATTTTTTTTTTTATTTTTTGAGAAAGAGTCTTGCCTTGTTGCCCAGGTTGGAGTGCAGTGGTGCAATCTCGGCTCACTGCAACCTCTGTCTCCCGGGTTAAGTGATTCTCCTGCCTCATCCTCCCAAGTAGCTGGGACTACAGGCATGTACCATGCCTGGCCATTTCTCTGTATTTTTAGTAGAGATGGAGTTTCACCATGTTGGGCAGGTTGGTCTCGAACTCCTGACCTCAAGTGATCCACCTGCCTCAACCTCCCAAACTGTTGGGATTACAGGTGTGAGCCACTGCACCAGCCTCAACATTCTTAAGCCTTAGGTTGTTCAGCTGAGGCCAATAAGGCTCAGAGAGGGACATTCGCTTGCCCTGGGTTGCACAGCAATAGAGCCAGGACTGGAACTCAGGGTTTTCTGACTCCCAGGTCCAAGCTCCTTTCCAGATCCCAAGTGAGTCACCATTGCCAAAGCCATCCTCCTTGCCAGCAGTGTGTTTGGATTGTGTCTGTCTGTCTTCCTGACGGGTAGTCCTGTCTCTGCTCCAGCCTTCTCTGTTTGTCGGGTCCCATTTGAGCTGAGGGCACAAGGCTCCCTATCTGCCCCCAGTGGCACAGCCCCACCTGGAGGAAGCTTAGGCAGGGCCTAAGCTGCCCTGTCTAGACACTTCTTGAAACCCGGCAGTGGTGGCCGCTCTCGTGGGCCTGGCCTGGCTGAGCCCAGCAACAATGGGTCCTCTGTGCCCAGCTTGGGGCCTGCTCCAACAGGCCGCCCACCGGCTCCCAGCCCAGCCCACACTTCCATCCATACCTCTCTGGGCCCCTGTGACCACCCTGGGAGCAGGCCTCCTTCTTCCCAAGGGCAGGGCGTGGGAGCCTCCCACAGCTAGACCAGGGAACTGGTTCTGCAGAATTCTCAGGGCTGCTCTCCCAGGCTGGGCTGGGAGCCAGGAGGTCTCCAGGAGCAGGAACCAGTCCCTGCCACTACCCTCAAGCAAAGAGATCCTGGCCCCACTTTATAGCCGAGGAAACTGAGGCTCAGAGGGAATTCCCTGACAAGGATCACTGGGAACTACACACAAACGAATGTCTCCTGAGAAGGTCTAGTGATGATAATCATTATTATTATCAGGCCACTGTGTACTGAGCAGTCACTTGCCCCAGGCCTGTGCTAAGCACCACACAGGGGCCACTACTCTTAATCAGCACAGGCTCCCAGTGCAAGGCACCATATTAACCCCATTTGTACAGACGAGAAACCTGAAACCCAGAGAGGTAAAGACACTTGCATAAGGACACACAGCGGGCAAACAGCAAAGCAGGGACTGGTAGCAGCAGCCTTGTGTCTGTCTGACTCCAGCTTTCTTTATCCTGCAGGGTGCTAGGTGGGGGAGGGCCGAAGGGGGCTGGCTGCCCCGCAGGTGTCCCATGCCCAGTGGGCCTAGCGCAGGAGAAAGGCCCTTTCCTGCTGCAGTTCCGCCTCCACAATCCCTGCATTGTTGATTCATTAGGTAATTTCCCTGGAAGCACCAGCTGTTCGGAGGGTAGGGAGATGACTGATTGAGGCGGCTGAGGGCTGCAGGGGTGACTGGGTCAGGGGGCGCTGCAGGCCTGGCCAGGTGTCCCCCCTCCCCTCTGCAGCAGCCACACCTTGCAGGGAACCCTCAGGTCTCCAAGGATAGAGAGGGGCAGGCCCAGCACCTCCCACTGGGGCCTGGCATTCTCGGGTGCCTGCTCAACTTGGGCCACAGCCACACTGCAGGCTGGCGGGTGGGGAGGGCAGGGCCCCACTGGGCTCCACAGAGCCCCAGGCTCCTGGTGGCCCAGCTGAGCTGGGGCAGTTGGGGCAGGAGGGAGGGGCCTCCCTCGTCCAGGGTTCCTCTGAAAGCCGCCTCTCCATGGCCTCCGGGGCTGGCCCATTAAACCTGCTCCTGCTGCCCCACAAACAGACAGCAACCATGTGCTTGGGCTCAGCCTCCGTGCCCCCAGTGGCCCTCCGCCCACCATACCCAGAGCAGCTGCTCCATCCTGGCTGCCTAGTCTGTCCTACTGCTCAGAAACCCACTCTGGCCCCAACAGACAGAGTTCCCGGAGAGAAGCCAACAGGGCCTTGAAGGGGGTCACACATGAGGTGTCCGCACTGGCCTGAGAGGTCACCCTGCACGGCGCATCCACGCTGGCCAGAGGGGTCGCCCTGCATGGGGTGTCCACGCTAGCTTGAGGGGTCGCCCTGTGTCAGGGTGTCCACACCGGCCTCAGCGGTTGTCCTGTGTGTGGGCATGTCTACTACGGTTAGAGGCTGCCCTGTGTGAGGCTGTCCCATGTGGGATGTTTCCCAAATTTCCATTCTTCTTCCCTTGGCTACCTCTTACCCATCCCAGATCTCAGCTCTCCGTTTAGATGTTGCTTTTGTAGGGATATCCTCTTTGAGGTCCCTTGACTGGTTGAGCGCTCCTGCTCTGACTCTCCAGCAGCTGCCTGTGGGTCCCTATCATGGCATCTCCCGAAATGCCCCGTCACTGCCTGTTTCATCATGTGTGTTGAGTCCAACCCAAGAACCACAGCAGGCATTGACTTCAGCTGGCTTGGTTGGAGCTGCCTCCACAGCCACACTAAGGGCTCGGGAAATACTGTCGTTAGGCGAAAGAAGGGGCAGATAAATAGAACAGTTGAGTGGAGATCACCCCAGGGGTTCACGCCAGCTTTTGCAATCCCCCTGACATGGATTTCAAGCTCTTCTATGAATTTACCATGTTCTAGGCTTTGGTACAAGCCTTTCACAATGTTAACTCAGTTAACTCTCACAGTGACCAGTGGAGGTGGCTACTGCTACTAACTCCAGTTTACAGATGAGAAAACTGGGGCACAAAGAGGGTAAGTGACTTGTCCAAAGTCTCACAGTAGTCGAGCTGGGGTTTGACCCCAGGCCACCTGGCTGCAGCATCCACATTCATTGCCATACTATTTACACTGGCCTTAGAAGTCACTTCTTGGGCAGCTCCAAGCAGTTGTACATGGACCACAGAAAGCTTACATGGCCTTGGCCACACCAGGACAAACTATAAGGTCGATGTAGACACACACACAGGACAACCTCTGACGCCAGTGTAGACACACACACAGGACAACCTCTGACGCCAGTGTAGACACACACATAGGACAACCTCTGACGCCAGTGTAGACACCCCCACACGGGACAACCTCTGACGCCAGTGTGGACACCCCCACACAGGACAACCTCTGAAGCCAGTGTAGACACCCCCAGATGGGACAATCTCTAAGGCCAGCGTAGATACCTCCACACAGGACAACCTCTGACGCCAGTGTAGACACCCCTACACAGGACAACCTCTGAAGCCAGTGTAGACATCCCCACATGGGACAATCTCTAAGGCCAGCGTAGATACCCCCACACAGGACAATCTCTAAGGCCAGAGTAGGTGCCCCCAGATAGGACGATCTCTAAGGCCAGTGTAGACACCCCACACAGGACAATTTCTAAGGCCAGTGTAGACACACACACACAAGATAACCTCTGAAGCCAGTGCAGACACTCCCATACAGGACAATCTCTAAGGCCAGTGTAGACACACACACAAGATAACCTCTGAAGCCAGTGTAGACACTCCCACACAGGACAATCTCTAAGGCCAGTGTAGGTGCCCCAGATAGGACAATCTCTAAGGCCAGTGTAGACACCCCTACACAGGACAATCTCTAAGGCCAGTGTAGACACACACACAAGATAACCTCTGAAGCCAGTGCAGACACTCCCACATGTGACAATCTCTAAGGCTAGTGTAGACACACACACAGGACAATCTCTAAGGCCAGTGTAGGCGCCCCCACACAGGACCACCTCTGAAGCTAAGTCAGCATCATCAGGGCCAGCAGAGCCCCTGGCCTGAGAGTGTGTGGAAAGGCTGGATGGGCCATGCCCGCCCTGATAGGATGAGGAGGGATGGGGGCCTGCAGGGCCGACCTAGCCCTGGCCCAGCTGGAGCACAGGACGGCCTCCTGGGGACAGCGTGAAATTGCCATTCTCCACTAAGGGGCCGCTGCTGGAGGGAGCCTTCCCAGCCCAGCTGGGAGAGGGTCAGCAGTGCCCCTGGACATGTTCGCCCAGGCCTGGGACGCTCCTTACCACCTGCCCAGCACTGGTGGCCAGGACAAGAACCAGACAGGCTTGGGGCACGAGTTGCCTGAAGCTGTCACTCTCTTTGAGGGTAGGGGGCCCATTCAGGCCTATGACAGGGCTCTTCTGGGGCTAGACAAAAGGCCCCGGCTCCCAGCAACAGACAGTAAGAAGTGTGCCTGTGAGTGCGTCTGAGCGTCTGCATGTGTCTGCATGCCTCTCTGTGCATGCATGAGGGAGAGGATGCCTCGGCAGACCCCAGCCCCAGAACACCCGCCTCTCAGCCCTCTGAAGGGCCCCTCCCACCCTGTATCCCAGACTTGGATCAGGCCTGCCTCATCCTATGGGGGGCCTCTGGGTGCCTCTCGCCTCCCGTATGGACTTCTCATGTCCCCAGGAAGTCCTCCTTCCCTCCACAGCAAACTAGGCCTGATAGGGACAGGGGGCTTTCCGAATTTGAACCCCTGGTCTCTCCTGCTGCAATTAATGCAAATGACTCTCCCAGGTTTGGGCTTGATAATTTGATTATTTGTTTGGCATTTATCTTAAGCAAAGTGGATGACAAATAACTGCAAACTAATGTGATAAAAGCCATTTATAAAGCTGCCTCGTTCGGGGGCCTTCCCCTAACTATTTATGACAAGGTAATAACGCTGCCGCGTGCGGCCGCCTGCCTTTAAATTGGTTACTTAGAGGCATGATGGATGAGGGGCGAGGCCACCTTCTTCTGAGGAGAGCTCCTGATTTCTGATCTCATTTTTGAGGATAATGAATTATATCTAATTAGTCCTTCCCAAATCTAATCAGGAGCTGGGAATGTGGACCAGAGGGAGGGGGCTGGCAGGCGGCAGGGAGGGCAGGGGGTCAGCAGGAGGGGTGCCCCGGGCCTGGCAGCCTGGGGGAGGGCCAGCCCAGTTTGAGGCTGGCTTGCTGCTACCCACTCCCCACACCCTGGTCAAAGGGATCTAGAGCTGGTAAGTCCCTCCCTCATTTTAGAGCCTTCTTGACTCCCTTGCTCCAAACCCCAAGCCTGGCATTTGGTACCCTGTGCAGACTCACCCCCTCCTGCCCTGTTTCACTCCTATAACCCAGCCCCTACATTCCCCAGACACAGCCCCCTGACCTCTGCACTCGGCTGAGGATTCCCTCTCTGCCCTTCATACCCAGGAGTCTCCGGCTTGGTTGTTCCCACTCAGGTCCCTTGGTCCCTCTTCTTAGACCTCCCCATCCCGCTGCTTATTGCCCCAAGCAAGGACCTAAGTAGAACCTCTTGCCCATCCTCCTCTGGAAACTCTAATCACTGGACAGCTAGCCCACATTGGACTGTGCTGCTAAGTGAGGCAGGCACCCCTTCTTCTGGCCAGACACAGCCCTGTGCCAGGTGAGCAAAGTACCAGGTGGAGTCCAGTCCCCCACTCACCTCTAGGCTGGGTGCCTTGATGCAGGGAACATCCTGCATCACAGAAATGGACAGCCCTAGGTCATCTCACAAAACCCAGAGCACCCTGTGGTTCCTTGCCTTATCTTGCTTGGTAGGTTCTTCATCTCATATGCTGGCTGGCGCATAAGCAAGTCCTCACTGGTGGCCGAATGCTTGCCTGAATGAATGAATGGACGCATCAAGATCCTCCCACTTCCAAAACTCTGGCCCGGGAGCTGCAGAGCCAGGGCATGCGTGCCCCTGTGGAAATGGCAAGGACTCTGTGGTGAGGACACCCAGCCAGCCTTCCTGAGGAGGCTTCTGGGATCCAAAGTCTGTGGATCTCCTCCTGCAACCCCAGTTCTGACCCCAGAGGCAGGCAGGCAACCCCAGCTCCCAAGGATAAGGTGATCCTGGAAACATGTCACCACTGGGGAGCAGACTTGCACATAAGCAGAGTTCTGCTTGCAGAGAACTGAAAGTATGGTCAGATTCTCAAATATGCTTTGCCTATTTCATGCATTTTGTGCGTCATATCAGATACCTGACCAAGAAAGATACTTGCCAGCATTTTATGCTCTACCATATTCATGTGTTTAAATGTCATTATTTCTCTTCACCATCAGACAATCTTATGTTCACTTTGGCAAGCTGGTGATGTCTACCTTTGTGGGAAGAGTGTTTCTTCTTACTGGTGGTACTGCTTTTATTTTGCCCAGTTCTCACTTGTTTTACTTTCTCAAAATCTCAGAACAAAATGCAATAAAATATTGGAAAAAACTGCACAAGTGCTGTTTAAAAGGTGGCAGTAGAGCCAGGCAAGTGTTATGTGATCAGGGCCATCCCTAAGAGCGTGAATCCTTTCATCAGGCGATAGGCAAAAGCCAGATCTGGGGTAGAGGGAGGTTTGGGGGTCTGGCACATAGAAGGGCCTGGTGTCTTTCCCTACTCAGTGCTTCTCAGTTAGAGGTGATTTTGCCTCAGGGGACATTCAGCCATGTCTGGAGACATTTTTGATGGCCATGGACTAGGGGATGCGGTGCCAGTGGCATCCTGTGAGTGGCAGCTGAGATGCTGCTGAACACCCTACATGCATAGGATAGCCTCCTGCAACAAAAGCACGAGCTGACCCACCACATCAACGTGCTGAGCCTGAGAAACCTTGCAGTCTACCTGTTTTAGACTCATGTCAGAGAACTCAGCTCTCACCTGCCGAGAGCGTGAAGGCTTGAGGGATAGGCAGGAGGAACATGCCATTGCCCTCCAGCTAGGCTCCCACCTCTCCCCATGTCCCAAGAGTTCCCTGAGACATCACATCCCTTCCTTCCTCAGCCTAGTGACCTTCAGAAATGTCTCCTCCAACTGGCTTCTGAGGCCTTTGTCCTTGTCTGTCTGAAACCATGAGCCTGGGGAGATAGCCTCTGAAGATCTATCTATCCTATCTATTCTATCTATCTATCTATCTATCTATCTATCTATCTATCTATCTATCTATCTATCTATCTATCTATCCATCCATCCATCTACCTACCTCCCTCCCTCCCTCCCTACCTACCTGTCTGTCTGTCTGAGACCAGATCTCACTATGTTGCCCAGGCTGGTCTTGAACTCCTGAGCTCAAGTGATCTACCTGCTTTGGCCTCTCAAAGTGCTGGCATTACAGGTGTGAGCCACTGCGCCCGGCCTGAAGATCTTGTTTAATATTTCACTTCAACACAGGTGCTCATTGACACCTGTCTATTTTCCATTCCTCATCTAAGGAAACTGCAAAAAATAAATTTGGTAAAAGAAAAAAAAAAGATTCTCCCAATGAACTCATCAGCCTCCTGTGGTCAATGTGAATTCTCTCTCTCATCCCATTTTTCCTTCCATCTGGGCTGCCAGGATGCTCAGAGTTCAATTTAATCCTCGACTTTAGTGGAGATTGGCCTGGGCATTTGACATACTTCCCCAGCACGCTCTAGGGATTTGATCCTCTGCTTTTATTTTTGAGAACCTGACTGACTCTTTGCCTCCTCTCCGAAGCTGTCTATACCCGTTTGGGAAGTAGCAGGTGTGCATCATAAACGAAAAGACAGCCCAGCATCCACAGTGCAGCTGCGCCAGGCACTACTTTCAATGATCAAAACGGCAGCACTCAACTTTGTGAGCACACTAAAAACCGCTGCATTGTACACTTTGAAATGGTGATTTTTTTTTTTTTTTTTTTTTTTTGAGGCGGAGTCTTGCTCTGTCACCCGGGCTGGAGTGCGGTGGCCGGATCTCAGCTCACTGCAAGCTCCGCCTCCCGGGTTTACGCCATTCTCCCGCCTCAGCCTCCGGAGTAGCTGGGACTACAGGCGCCCGCCACCTCGCCCGGCTAGTTTTTTGTATTTTTAGTAGAGACGGGGTTTCACCGTGTTCGCCAGGATGGTCTCGATCTCCTGACCTCGTGATCCGCCCGTCTCGGCCTCCCAAAGTGCTGGGATTACAGGCTTGAGCCACCGCGCCCGGCCTGAAATGGTGAATTTTATGTTATGTGAAATTTTATGTTATGTAAACAATACCTACAACAAAACAAACGGCATAGTTATATCTCCATTTCCAAGGAAAGCTTAGCAAAGTGATTCACCCAAGGTTGATTCATTCATTCAACAAGCATTTTTTTAGCCCCTACTATGTGCCAGACATTGCTCTGGGTGCTAAGAATACATCCGTGAACAAAACAGGAGAAACCTCTCCCTCCTTGCTGCTTACGTGGTGGAGGGCCTCTCAGCTAGTAGGGGACAAAGCTGGGATTCCACTCCATGACACAGTCACCTTAAAGCTCCCCTTCCCATCTGTTTGTCTTCCCTCTTGAGACAGAATTCCTCTGTGCTGGGCAGGTGTCCCTGGCCAGCTCCCTCAGCCCCACTGGCATCCTCCTCCAGCACCTGCCACTGCCTCCAGTGCCGGAGGGGTGGTCTAGGGCAGCCGGGACCCTTAGATCCCCCCCATCAAAGGGGGCCAGCACATCGGGTGAGCGGCAAGGCTCACAAGGCCTTCAGGGCTGAGCAGTGGTGAGGGCTGAGCTGTGGACAACCTCCTGACAGTGGCCCGAGGCCAGTGAATCTTTGGGTACCTCCAAAAAGTGGATTATCTCGTGGCAAAGCACAAGTCTTCGTCACATTCACTCCCACCACCTCTTCTTCTGCTTCTCCCAGGAATGCATGAGGAAGATCCTAACACCACCATTTCACAGGATAAAGGGACTCGCCCCAGGTCACAACAGGAAGCAACAGACCCGGGACTGGGTGTCACAACTGTGGGGGATTGGGTATGGCAGTGAGTGCTGGGTAGATTGGCAGGACCAAGCCTGGGGGCTGGGAGCCCAGGTCCAGTGGAGAGAAGGGGAGAGTTCCAAAAATGATTAGTAGGGTGAATGTCTAGGCCTGGATGGCCAACCATGGACTTGATGCAGGGGGTGGGGAGTAGAGATGAGAGATACTGAGCCTACCCCCTCCTCTTCTCATGGGCCCACCCGGCTCTCCATGACATGCTCAGAGTCTGGCATCCAGCAGGCACTCAGCAGTTGCTCCTCATTTCCTTCTCTAGAGCCAAGTACTCAGACCTCGGCAGTGGAGTCACTGGGAAAAGACAGAGGGCACATGGGAAAGGCTCCATTCTGGGACATGTGGCTACAGTTTGGGCAAGAGAGAAGCAAACAGTCCCTCCTTCTACCTGCTCCAGCTCCTGGCTGACTGCCTCTACCCTAAGTAAGGCATGCCAGGCAGACCTGGTAACTACAACCAACCTACCTGTTCATCATTCACACAAACTAGATTCAGGTGCCCGTTCCCCACCTCATAGACAGGCTCACCACACTAAACCAGACACAGTCTCTGCCTCCAAGTTATTTGCTGTCTCTGGGGAAGGCTGCTGAGTAAACAGACCATGACAATACGTGAAACCAGGGCTGGAGTGGGGGAGGCACAGGGGTCTGTGGGAGCCCAGCCAGGGGGCAGCAACCCTGAGCAGAGTGTCAGGGAAGGCGCCCGGGATAGGATGCTCAGCTGAAACCTGCACCAAGGGCAGGAGCTGCCCAAGAGGAGGAAGCTGCCAGGACAGTGTGGCATCTCGGGAGTGGCTCAGAAGGGCTGGAACAAACACAGAGAGTAGAGACTGGTGGGATGAGTAGGGCCCCAAGAGTGGTATATTCCACATTCTTATCCTAAGAATGGTGAAGCGATAGGGGATCGGGGTATGGCGGTGAGTACTGGGTGGGTTGGCAAGACCAAGCCTAGGGGCTGGGAGCCCAGGTCCGATGGAGAGAAGGGGAGGGTTCCAGAAATGATTAGTAGGGTGAATGTCTAGGCCTCGATGGCCAACCACTGGCCTGATGCAGGGGGTGGGGAGTAGAGATGAGAGATACCAAGACAATGTCCTAATGTTCAGCTTGGGGGCTTGGGAGGTAGAGGTGCCATTTAATAAGATTAAATAACAACACAACTCGGGGGCTGGGGATGGAGGATGGGAGTGTGGTCATGAAAGGGCAGCAGAAGCCATCCTGTGGGGGCAGATCCAGAAACGTTCACACGTGATGAATTTGCACAGAACTCCATGCACAAACACACGCAACACTGGAGAAGTCTAAGTGCAATCGGCACTGTGTGGATGTGGACGTCCTAGCTGTGATGGTGTCCCATAGCTGTCCAAGACTGGGCAAAGGGTACAGGGACCTCTCTATTATTTCTTGCAATTGCCTATGAATCTACAGTTATCTCAAAATAAAAAGCTGAATTAAAAAGCATCTACTTAGGGCCAGGCATGGTGGGTCAAGCCTGTAATCCCAACACTTTGGGAGGTCAAGGCAGGCAGATCAATTGAGCCCAGAAGTTCGAGAACAGGTTGAGCAACATGGCAAAACCCCATCTCTACAAAAAAAATACAAAAATTAGCAGGTGTGGTGGCGCTCACCTGTAGTCCCAGCTCATCGGGGTGAGCTGAGGTAGGAGAATTGCTTCAGCCTGGCAGGTCAAGGCTGAAGAGCACTGTGATTGTGCCACTGCACTCCAGCCCGGGTGACCAAGTGAGACCTTGTCTCAAAAAAAAAAAAAAAAAAGAGCATCTACTTGAAACAAAACACTGAGAGGGGAATGGGTTTGGATTTGGGATGGGGGATGGGTTTTAAGCTAAGTCAGCTCCTAGCACAAAAAGACCCAGGCCCCACTCTGTTCCTATCTTCGGGCAACCCTGGGCCCCTTTGCTGGGTTTGTTTTCAGTCTTGCCCAGCTCTCAGCTGGCCCATCCTGCTGCCCCGATCTAGTCCGTGCCTTGGCCTCTCCACAGGCTCTTTCTTCTCCATCAACATTTTCTGGGGCCACACCTCAGCATCCATGGAGCCCCTTCCCCATTGTCCCTGCTGTGCCCACAAGTGAACTGTGATGCCACAACCTCTGCTCCTGACCCATCCCCTTGTTCCCACAGGGTCCAGGTATTTCACTCTGGAGACAGGACACAGGTGGGACTGGCAGGGACCCCCATCATGACGGACACCAAGCAGTGCCCAGTCCAGTACAGGCCCAGATCTGAGTCCCTTCTTTTTCTTGTGCCAAGGGCAGATGTACTCTGTGCCCACCCACACACACACTGTCACGCACAGGTGGGAGCACAAACTGGCCTGGAGACATGCACACACAGATAGACCTGCACATGCAAAGACCATAGGGTGCACACTCATGTAGCATTAGCCGTAGCCATGTTCCTGGGTGGACACCCTGGAGCCAGCTCCGCCCAGGCAGCCGCGCCCCCACCTGCAGGAAGGCTTCCCTGCCAGGTGCAGTTATCGCTCCAAACAAACCCCCAGCTGATAAGGAGACTGCCTTTGAACGGGAGCCCTTCCCTCCTCTGTGATCAGATAAGCAGGCCAGGAAGAAAGAGAAAATCCCCCCCTTTCTCCTCCTCAGACTCCTGCTGCTCCACACAGGGGTTGCCTGGGGGCCTGCAGCCCCCCTCCTGCCACGCCCCCTCTCAATCATGCCTCGGATCACAGGATCACAAGCACCATGACAGGCAGCTCCTCCGGTTTGGGTTTCAATCAGGGGAGCTGCAGCCTCAGGCAGCCAAGCTGGGCCCCTCCACCTGGGTCTGAGGGGCCACTGGGCCTCTGTTGTGAGGACCCTGCCTCAAGGGTCCTGGCTGTTGGGACCCCCAAGCCTTGGAGTATCCCACTGCAGACAGGCCCACACCATCTCAGGCCACTATCTGAGACCTGTGGTTTGGTTTGGGTTTCTTTTTGTCTTGATGGCCCTGGCTTGCAGGGTCCCCATTCAAACTAGATTGTGGGATCCTCCACCTAGGACCCTGACTGGTAGGGTCCTACTCACAGGGGACTCACCAGTTTGTCGGATTCCTCAGAGCAGACTCGGCCTGTTGAACTCGCAGCTCAGACCCTGGTCTGTGGGATCCTCATCTCAGAGATGCTGGGGACGGGGACCCTGTTCTCAGAGGCTCTAATCTCTGTTCATATTCCTGAATCTGGGTCTGTGGGACCCCTCTCCTCCCTGCAGCGAGAACTGAGTCAGCCTCAGGAGAGGAGCGGGGGCCCAGGGGAGAGGGGTCAGGCAGTGGGTTATAGGGCAGCGTTCCCACGGCCCTGCCTGGGGCTAAGGCGTAATTAGAGGTCTCAGGTGTGTGTGTTGTGGGGGGTGGGCTCCAAGGGCCTTCGTTTTGTTTATCCTTCACAAAGACCCCCAACAGGAGGCCACTGTCCCCTTGAGACAACCCTGCAGTCTCAGCTCTAGGCTGACCCCCGCCCCCTGTGCCCCACCCCCTGCACCTGCCAGTTGCCTGCTGAGGAGGATGGCAGCCCTCGGGGTCTGGGGATGGATAGGCCAGGCTGCCCTGCCCGGGGCAGCTTGGAGCCACCCCCAGTCCCTCCTTCCAGGTGCCTCCCCCACTCAGCTGACTCAACAGAAAACCCCGTGATTTATTTATGCCCAGGAGCAGCCTCTGCCCAGGATGGAGGAGGATCAGTCAGCCCCAGCGAGGAGAGAAGGAGGGAGAGAGATGGGGAGAGAGATGGGAGAGAGAGATGGGGAGAGAGATGGGGAGAGAGATGGGGAGGGAGAGGGGGGCAGGCCCTTCCCCTCCACCCTGGAGCCCCATCCAGGCCCTGTCCCCATGTCCCCACATCCTACAGAGTCCTTCCCCATCATCGCCTCATCTGGGCCTTAGCAGACCCAATTACTTATAATAAACAATTCCGTTTATCTTTATCAGAATCATTATCTAAATTGGCTACATGACACATACTGTTCTCTAAGTGCGCCCCGGGGAGGAGGGGCCATAAAAGCTGGGTTCTGCACTCCGTAATTATCCCTCTATGGGCCATAAACCATTACACTGGTGTTTAAAAT
The DNA here is from genome assembly GCF_000951035.1 of Colobus angolensis palliatus. Lineage (NCBI taxonomy): Eukaryota > Metazoa > Chordata > Mammalia > Primates > Cercopithecidae > Colobus > Colobus angolensis. Next base: position 8,647,227 of record NW_012122931.1, read on the forward strand.
AGGTATGCCGAGCAGTTTCCCTGCCCGAGGAGGGCCGTCCAGGGCACCCACAGAAAGGATGCCCGGCAAGTTTTGCTGCGGCCAACAACTTCCAGCTGCTTGGAGGCTCCTAGTGGGCTCCTGCCTGCCCCGGTCACACTGGCCTCAGGAAGGGTGAGGGACTGGCCTGAGCGGTGGGCAGTGCTGACAGGCCAGGAGTGAGGGGGCCACTGGGCCTGCCTGGGGCTTTCCCGCTGCCCTCCCGGCATCATTAACATCCTCTTTCCAGGACAACTGGCTCTTCTCCCTGACCACTGCTGACTCGGGTTTCCCTCGCTGTTTGCAGAAGCGCCTCCACCGCCCGTGGGGCTGGCCTCCCCTTTATTGTCCCCAGGGAGGGCCACATCAGCATTTCACCCATGATTAAAACAAAACAAGGCTGCCCCCTCGGCGCTCCTGCCTGCCTCTCAGCTGACCGGCCAGAGCTGCGGCTCTGGTCTCAGCTTCCCGGAGGCCTCCGCTCCCTCCGGCCCCTGGAAAAGATGACCGAGGTCTGTGACCCTACAAATGGCCCACATCCCTGGCAGCCAAGTCCCTTGCTTGACGTGCCAGGACACGCTGCCAACTTCAGGGCAGGGCAGGAAGCTCCTTATCTGAAGTCTCCTATGCCCAGCCCTCCTCAGTGGGCTCAGGAGCCCCCAGCGTGTAGAACCAACAGAGACAAAAGGCTGCTGAACAGAGGGGCTCCTGGCCGCTGCCTCTGCTGAGGGTTGTAGGAGAGGATGAACAGGGGCTCACCAAGCTGAGAAGGGGAAGAAGGAACATTCTCAACAGCAGGCACAGCAGGTGCCAAGCTTTGCAGGCAGGGATGAAACTGATGTTTGAGAACAGTACTAAATTTGGTGTGCTTGCAACAGTGGCTCTCTGCCAGGCTCGGTGGTTCACACCTGTAATCCTAGCACTTTGGGAGGCCGAGGCGGGTGGATCGCTTGAGCTCAGGAGTTTGAGACTAGCCTGGGAAACATGGCGAAACCTGGTCCCTACAAAAAAATATAAAAATTAGCCAGGCATGGTGGCATATGCCTATAGTCCCAGCTACTCAGGAGGCTGAGATGGGGAGGATCACTTGAGCCTGAGAGGCAGAGATGGCAGTAAGCCAAGACTGTGCCACTGCACTCCAGCCTGGGGGACAAAGCAAGACCCTGTCTCAAAAAAATAAGAATAAAACAACGGAGGTTCTCAAGATGAAGTTCCCCCATCAGTGGCCTCAGCATCACCTGGGATCTTGCTAGATATGCAAATTCTTAGGCCCTAGCCCAGACTCACTAAATCAGAAACTGGTGAAGTACGGGTGGCAATCCATGGTTGAACAGGCTTTCCAGGGCATTCTGAGGCCTGCTCGAGTTGGAGAACTCTGGTGCTAGAGCACACAAGGGATGGGGCCGGGAGGACACAGGGAGAAAAAGCAGGAGACATGCCTCTGGAAGATTCCTAGAGGTCTTGAGTCTAGGGTGGTAAGAGCATGGAAGGCTTTTAAGCAAGCGAGTGACAGGATCAGACCTTAAAAAGTTCACTCTGAGAAATGTCTGTTCATATCCTTTGCCCACTTTTTGATGGGGTTGTTTGTTTTTTTCTTGTAAATTTGTTTGAGTTCTTTGTAGGTTCTGGATATTAGCCCTTTGTCAGATGAGTAGATTGCAAAAATTTTCTCCCATTCTCTAGGTTGCCTGTTCACTCTGATGGTAGTTTCTTTTGCTGTGCAGAAGCTCTTTAGTTTAATTAGATCCTATTTGTCAATTTTGGCTTTTGTTGCCGTTGCTTTTGGTGTTTTAGATATGAAGTCCTTGCCCGTGCCTGTGTCCTGAATGGTATTACCTAGGTTTTCTTCTAGGGTTTTTATGGTATTAGGTCTAACATTTAAGTCTGTAATCCATCTTGAATTAATTTTCGTATAAGGAGTAAGGAAAGGATCCAGTTTCAGCTTTCTACTTATGGCTAGCATACAGCCAACAGACACATGAAAAAATGCTCATCATCACTGGCCATCAGAGAAATGCAAATCAAAACCACAATGAGATACCATCTCACACCAGTTAGAATGGCAATCATTAAAAAGTCAGGAAACAACAGGTGCTGGAGAGGATGTGGAGAAATAGGAACACTTTTACACTGTTGGTGGGACTGTAAACTAGTTCAACCATTATGGAAAACAGTATGGCAATTCCTCAAGGATCTAGAACTAGAAGTACCATATGACCCAGCCATCCCATTACTGGGTATATACCCAAAGGATTATAAATCATGCTGCTATAAAGACACATGCACACATAGGTTTATTGCGGCACTATTCACAATAGCAAAGACTTGGAATCAACCCAAATGTCCATCAGTGACAGACTGGATTAAGAAAATGTGGCACATATACACCATGGAATACTATGCAGCCATAAAAAAGGATGAGTTTGTGTCCTTTGTAGGGACATGGATGCAGCTGGAAACCATCATTCTCAGCAAACTATCGCAAGAACAGAAAACCAAACACCGCATGTTCTCACTCATACGTGGGAACTGAACAATGAGATCACTTGGACTCGGGAAGGGGAACATCACACACTGGGGCCTATCATGGGGAGGGGGGAGGCGGGAGGGATTGCATTAGGAGTTATACCTGATGTAAATGATGAGTTGATGGGTGCTGATGAGTTGATGGGTGCAGCACACCAACATGGCACAAGTATACATATGTAACAAACCTGCATGTTATGCACATGTACCCTAGAACTTAAAGTATAATAAAAAAGAAGTTCACTCTGACTTCAGGGCCAGGGAGGCAGACAGCAGGCAGGGAGGCCAGGAAGAGGCTGATGCAGTTGTTCAGAGGAGGGATGAGGAGGCCTGGGATAGGGGAGGTGAAGGGGACGGAGAGAAAGGGACAGATTTGAGTGATAGTCAGGGGATCAAATGTTCAGCCTGTAGGTGAGGGAGAGGGAGGACCAAGGAAGACACAGGTAGCTTAGATGTAAGAACCTAGGAAAATGGAAGGTGCCTCTTACCAAGGCAGGGAGCAGGCAAGCAGGCCAGGTTCTAGATGGGCAGGTGTGAGGACCCTGAATTCAGATCATGCTGCCTCTAAAGGACCACCAGAGCCTCCCATGCAGCATGGCTCGATCTGGGTGGACCTCTGCCTCTGGGAGTTGCCCATGTGCAGAGGAGGCTGCAAGCCATTGCCTCCCTCCACCCAATTACCTGGTCCCAACTTCCAGTCCCTACTGTCACAGCCTCCTCAGTCCTGGTAACCTCTATGGTGCTAGGCAGCCTTGTCACCCCTGGTGCCTCCAACGGGCAGCCCAGCTTCCCCCAGATTCCAGCCCTCACCTTCACCTGAAGAGTCATCACCCACGCACCTGTCCATTAATCTATCCATCCAGCTTGCTGTGCCACAACATGCCCAATCTCTGTGCTCCTTGCTTTATATTAATGATCGTCCCCAGTCCTCTCATGCCCCCTGAGATGGATAATTAACACCACTTTACAGATGAGAAAATCAAGACTAGGAGAAGCCAAGTCACCTGCCCTGGGTACCACAGCTCACAGGAGGGAGGAGTTGAGATTTGAAGCAGATCCTGCCCCCAACACTCCATCAAGATGGTGCTTGCATTTTGCTCTAGCACAGAGCCTGGCCTGGTTCTCCCAGGGCAGGAAGGAGCCAGTGCCAGGGTGGGCAGACCTGCAGGGCTGGGACCTGCCTTTGAGGGAGGCCAGGGAGCCTCGAAGCCTCCTTAATGCACCCATAACTCATTCCCTGGGTTCACTAATGTTCCTTAGTGCTGAGCACAGCTAAGCAAACTACAAAATATTCCTCTGACTCAACAATCAATTTCCATATTGTTACAAATGGAGTCCATGCCTGCCATGGTTCATTTTTCTTCCAGGCCCTTTTTTCTCCCTTCCCTTTTCCCAGTTCAGTGAGGAAGTCATTACTGGGTGTTATGAATTTCACAATGTGCTGAAAAAATAAAAATGTATAGTGCATAGAGTCAGGGCCACAAGCTGGAAAGCTGCCTTTCCCATCACGCAGGGAGCTGCCAGGGTCAGGAGAGCAGAGGGGGAGGGCACAGATGGCAGCTCCCTGGGGACAGGAGGATGGAGGGTTGGGGGCAGATGTCAGATCTCTGGGGAGAGAGATCTGTGTCCCTGTGAACTCACCCAGTCCATGCCTGGAACTGCCACGGGCTGGCTGCTCTTGAGGCTTCCGATTTCCCGAAGGACACAGTGTGGGCTTGCGGAGCTGGACCTGGGGTTGTGCTAACATCCCTGGGCTTCCCCAAGAAGCTAGCAACCTCATGCCTGGGCCAGGGCTCCACACTGCCCTGTGCAGGAGCCATCAGTTCCAAGGGTCCTCCCTGCGTGGCTTCCTGGAAGGAACTGCTGGGTCACGGATTTCCCCCTGAAGCACACAACACTTCGGCAACCTGAGCCACTGACCATTCTTAAACCAGGCAGGTTTGAGTGAGAGTCAAGGGGTCAAAAGGCCAGGATGCAAACCCCACTGTCCATCATCAGGAGACTAGCTAAATGAATGCTGTGCCAGTGTACAGTGAGGAGGAGCTGAAGGCGCCGAGGTGAAAGGAACGGGGAAGTGGAAAATGCAAGCTGCCAAACAGCGTGTGCGGCACGGTCCTGGTGTGTCCCAAAGTTATGCATGTAGAACAGAATGTAAATGTGTAGAACAATGTCCAGAGGAATTTATGCCACCTTTTAAGGGAGTTTATCTTCAGGGACTGGGCTTGGCTGGAGTAGGGGGAAGGATCTTTCATTTCTTTGCTTATATAGTCTGTATTATTTGAATTTTTCCTAGCATTTTTTTTTTTTTTTCTTGAGATGGAGTCTCACTCTGTTGCTCAGGCTGGAGTGCAGTGGTTACTCACAGGTGCCCTCATAGCACACTGCAGACTTGAACTCCTGGGCTCAAGTGATCCGCCAGCCTCAGTCTCCTGAGTAGCTGGGAACAGGTGTGCACCATACTGCTTTTGTAATAATTTTTAAGAGGATATTTGATCAAAAGAGTCATCTCATGTGTTTCTTCTTACATAAGACCTTCCCTGATCCACCAAAGCAAAATGTGTTAGTCTTTCCTTTTAGCAACCCCTTGAACCTTAACACTAGAGCACCTATCACACTGTCTGTGTGTTCCATTCCCCTGCCCCCTTGTTAGACTGAGACCTCAGTGTTAGGAGCCAGTTGTTCAATGTACCTTAGCGATCCCAGAGCCAGCACAAGGAGCAGAGGGTGAGCATCAACAGGAACCTTGTCTGCTGTGTCTCAGTGAAAGGGCAGGGTCTGCACAGGGCAGGAGCTTGACAAAAATTTGCTGACTGGACCAAGACTCTGTTTCTGGGAACATGGTCTCTGGCAGACTCTGCTCATCCACCAGAAACAGAACACAGGGGCTGAGGGGCTTATCTTACAGGTGTGCAACCTGGCTCTGGCCCCATGGGAGAGGGGCAGGCTGCACCTGGCCACCTGGCCAATCAATCTCTCCCCTGGACTATGGGCCCCCGAGGGCAGGTGATGCCTGTAGTGATTTCACTGTTGTGTCTTTATTTGCCTAACATGGGGTCTGTATGAAGTGGATCCTCAGTGACTACTGCATGGATGGAAAGACAGATGAGGGGAGGGAGGAAGGGATGGATGGATGGATGGATGGCTGGACGGACGAACGGGTAGACTGATGGACAGGTAGGCAGATGAGCGGATAGATGCGTGGATGGGTAGGTAGATGGATGGATAGGTAGGTGGCTGGATGAGTATGTGGGTGGATAGATAAATGAGAGTGGGAGGGGTAAGCACACACCTTCCTGCTTTTTTAAGACATGCAGACTTCCCTCTTGTCATCCATGTTTTACCCTGACATGTCACTTCATATCACCATAGAGCAAAAAGGTTTTCTGAGAGGAGGAACAGAGTTTAGCCCAACATTCTGCCCTGATCACACTGCCAAGAAGGCAGGGATCTCAGACCTCAAATGAGAAGTGAGCCAGGATTCTAACCCTTTCCCCTGGTTTAATAATCGGCTCAGGAAGTAGTTCTCAAGTGCCTAATAGGTGGCAGATACGGTACCAAGCACGCTCTGTGAGCCAGAGCAGGCCCTACCGGCACTGGAATTCTATCTCAGGGGCACGGTGGGGCTGTTTCCCTGACCTCCCTCCCTCAGCGGCTTCTCCCCTACCCCATACTATGCAAAGCAGTTTGGGTTTCAGAGCTCTCTTGCTGGAAATCCCCTGTAGTTCCCTTTGGACTCAAGAGTCAACTCCAACTCTTAAACATGGAATTCCTGAATTCCGAGGACAGAGCCCCACTTCCTCACTAGCTCCTGAAATGGTTCTCCGGAGACATCATCCCCTGCCCTCCCTCCTTGTGTGCTCCTTGCCAGCACCATCTCTGACTTAAGGGATCTACACTGTTGACTTCTCCTCCAAGGATCTTGTCCCCCCAGCAGGCTGCCCTGTGTGGTTGTATACGTTGTTCACTAAGCAAGATGCTCCTCAGAGGGGTGAGTGGGTTGAAATTCAGTCTGTGCTCAGCTTGGGAACGATGTCCCTTGCAGGAAGGGGTGGGTTAGAGATGGCCCTGCTCCCTGCCTGGCCCGAGGGCAGACCTCAAGCGCAGCAGGGATTTGGGATCCATGTATGTCTCCCTCACAAGACTGACAAGACTGGGTGCTCCCCAAGGACAGGCTCCGGGTCTGAGTACTCCCCATGTCCCTCCACAGGGCTGACGGGGCCAAGGGAGATGCCAGGGAAGAGGGTTGCCAGGGATCAAGCGTAGAGTTCTGGAGAAAGGTGCGCATCTGGCATGGGAGAGGTGGTCCCTGGGAGGTGGGATCCCTGGTCTGAGCGATGCTCTTCCACAGGGACCTCCAGCGGGGCCGGGGAACAGCGGGGGCAACCCAGCCAGATGGACACGACTCCAAGCGAGCTGGAACAACGCAGCGCAGCAGGACGCCTATGCCGCTGGGCCAGGTGGGACAGAGGAGCCCAGTGCCTCCATAGGGTGGGGGCTCTATCAGGGCAGACTGACAGCAGGTGGGCTGGGAAGGCAGGAGAAGCCCCCAGGCCCTCCGTCCTTGTCTGCGCTTGGCAGGAATTCTAAGGAACTCAACATAATTGCTGAAAAGGCCTGTCTTGGTTGAGAGAATCGCAGGTGAAACACGCCTGTCTCCACCAGCTCCCGCCTAAGGAAGCTGCAGCCAGGAACTTCCCTCAGCTTCAACCCCCGACTACATAGCCTGCGAGGGTTGTGGTCCCATTTTACAGACGAGGAAGCCGAGGCTCAGGGAGGGGCAGTGACACGGCCAGGAAGTGGCAAAGGAGAGTTCTCACTCGGCTGAGCCGGAGGGCAAAGCCATTCTCTTCCCCACGCAGTTTCATGGAGGGGCCATTCTGAGCATTTCACTCTATGATCCCACAATGCAGGGGGCCACGGGGCTTTGCAGAATGAAACAAGGAGCCTCAGACTAGGGAACAATTGATCCCCAAAGATAACTGTCCTAAGGCTGTGGGAAGGGCGGGCACTCCCTACCCCCGTCCTGGAGAAGGGAGCCAGTTATGGGGGAGAATAGTGTGGGAGAGAGTGAACTTTCCCCCCTCCCTCTTCTGAGCCTGACCCCACCATCTTCTGTTGGCCATTAAGCTTAAATGCTGATTTGGGAGGGGCCAGTCGGTTGATCAATAGCTCACCCAACAAACAGGTTTTTCCAAACTCGCACTTTATGGATTTCTCTCCTCATCTCATTCTTTAATCCTGACAGCTGCTGAGCTGATGGGGGAGACTCTCCAGCCTGGGAAACGACTTCTGCAGATGCCCCGCCGGTGGGGGCGCAGGACACCGAGGACCCGGAGAGATCCGCGTGGGCCCACCAGCCCCGTTACCTGGCAGGGTGAGATGACTCCCACCTGGCCTCCAGATGGCCTTTATCAGCCGGGCCTCTGCTCCTCTCTGCTGCTGGGCAGTGCGGGCCAGTGGCTGAGACTCCCATGGCGGAGCTGGCCAGACCTGCTTCTGGTTCTGCCCCTTTCTGGCTGTGAGACCTTGGCAAGTCATTTGACCCTGAGCCTCAGTTTCCTCATGTGCAAAGTGGGCATAAAAGTGTCTACCTGGTACGGCTACTGTGACAATTCAATGAGAAAACACAGTGCCTGGCATGCAAGAAGTGCTCCATAAAGGTTATACAGTATTGATTCAAGTTCATTCCTTTTTAAGACCCCAGGAGCCCTTCACCCACCAACAAGTACCGGGGAAAGACAGGGGAGTCCATGGGTATACCCTGTGGCCCTGTGCTGACAGGTGGCCAGAGATCCCAGGATGCTCAGGACAGTCCTGGCTTATAACTGTGGTCCCAGCATAATTACTAATGACATCCCCTTTTGCTTCAAAAGTGTCCCAGCTGGGATAATGAATGATTGATATGTACACCTAATTTGCTGAGCTGCTCAGTTGTGTCAGGGACAAACAGGATATCACTAAATCTGGTCAACAATCCAGGGGACTAGAGATTGTGGTGCTCCCCAGTTACAGAGGAGGCAACGGAGGTTCAGAGAGGTTTTGTGACTTGCCCAAGGACACACAGCAGGAAGTGACTGAGCGAGGGTCACACTGCTGAGTCTGCATGACCCACTGCACCATGCCATCCCCATTCATCTGTTCTGCTGGCTCTATCAAAGGTGCATTGAGCCTCAAAGTCAGAGAGTTGGCACTCCCAGGGGCAGACAGAGGCCCTGAGACCCCCAGTTCCTCCTGCAGCTGTCTAGAATGTACCCAGCTCCTCACCCCACCACAGGCAGGTTACTGAGAGCTGATCCAGCTACCTGGAGAACTGCCCCCTAGCCTCCACCCCTAGCCCCCAGCTGTGCACACAAGTCAACCTGACCCGGGATAACAAGCTGTGAAGATCTTATCAGGTCCCTGATGGCTCATACTGACACCGGCAAGCTGTCCCCCTGCCCACCGCAGCCTCAGCTCCTCCCAGGCTGGGGAATCCCGTTTTCTTTCTTAAGTGGAACATCAGATTACTCAGGTCTGATTTCACTGACTGGGGGTGGGAAGAGGGCGCAGTCCACTTAACACCTAGACACAGGGTGAGGCCGATTCCCAATTTCCCAGGCTGCCAATCCGTCATCCCTGGACGGGGTCCCAGTCCACACCCAGGAATGACGGGGTTTCAATCCGTTTTCCCTTCCACCCCAGGGTGGCAATTTCTGAAAGAGCAGAAAGCCGGTCTGTCTCATGCCTCCAAGACAAGGAGAACGATCTGAGATGATCAACAGAAGCGTTTCTTCCCCCTTGTTTCACTCCGTTCACTCAGCAGACCCTCCCTAGTGTCTATGTTATGGCAGTAGAGACCCACCCTCGGGGAATGCCCGCACAGTGAGGGAGACGGTGGCAAAGCCACATGACAAGGGCTGGGGCAGCTGGGGGTGTCCAGAGGAGTCAGGGCCAGCCCCTCCAGGCAACTGAGGCAGCTCTTCAGCGGATGACCTGGGAGAAGCAGAGTTTGCCCAGTGAAGAGAAGAGAAAAAGCGTTGTTGGTGGAGGGAACAGTGTAGACAGGGAAAGTGGGAGTTCGGGTGGCGCTGAAGCTCTGGCGATAGCACTGAGGGTGGGTAGAAGAAAGACAGTGAACCACCTGAAGCCCTGGCATCGGGGCTGCAATCTGTCTGGAAGGGGCCAGGAGATCTTGGAATGGCTGTGAGGAGAGGTTTGGGACACAGGCTCTGGGGACCTCGCTCACTCACGCACACATGCACTCACTGGTCCGCTCAGCCAGCTGCATGCTCAGGAATCTCTCCCAGGCCCGGGTGTGCCAGGCCTTGTTGTAGCAGCAGCAGGCAGACTGCGAGCAGGACAGACCCTGCTCCAGCCTCCTAGACTGGCCAGGGACAACATATGAGCACAAATTGCCTTGGCATTAGGTGCCACGAGACACACCACAGAGCTGTGGGGTGGAAGAACTGTTCCAGATGGGGGGAAGGGGTTGTTGGGGGGAAGCTGTGAGTCCTAGCTAGGACCCCAGCAGGAATGGGTCTGCTCGGAGGCTGTTGCGTCATCTGTAAAACGGGGATAAGCTGGTCCCTATCTCAGAGTTCTGAGAGAATGTGGGTGAAGTGCTCTGCCCAGGGCCTCACCGGGTTAGGGGCACATGAGCTGTGACCACAACTGCTCATGCGTGAGTGGCAAGAGGCTGGGGTGGGGCTGGTGCTGTGGACAGCAGCTGTGTGGAAGGTGGATTGGATCCAGCAGAAACCTGGGAGAGATGGTGAGACTGGAATCCTCCAGGAGGAGGGAGAAGACAGCCCCCCTGGGCACAGGATTCCCTTGAAGACAGAGCCTCCCCAGTGCAGCTCAGCAAGCAGCCTGGTGGGTTCTGGGGGTGGGACTGGCTCAAGGACAGAAACTTGAGCTGCTGAACAGGAGTGGGAAGAGGCAAGATGGGGAGGAACCCAGCTGGGTGGGGGTGGTCACCCCCTGAGCAGGCACGCCTAGCCCAGCCCAGCCCAGCTCAGGCCCGAGAAGACCATACTACCAGGCACCACGGCTAAGTGCAGGGCCTATGAAGATATGCATACATGGGTTCATGTCCTGTTCCTGCTATTAGCTATGACCTCAGGCAGGTGACATAAAATTCTCAGAGCCTCAGTCTGTGCCTCCATAAGACGAGGATACTGATGGTACCTATGCTTCCTGAGGATGCAGAGAGATGATGCTTGCAAGCACTTAGCACAGTGCTCAGCACACAGTAAGTGTTCAGTCAACGGCAGCTTGAATTATGACTATAATCTCAGAGGCCTGGACTTCAGACTCCTGTGCGCTCCAGGAAAGGGGGCTTTCCAGACCAGAACTTGGGGCCCACAGATCACAGGGGCCTGCACAGACCTCCCCAGAAGGCCCACGGCTGTTTCCCACAGCTCCCTCCACATGCCCCCATGCCAGGCTGCCTGCCCAGCTCTGTGCCCCATGGAGAAACTCAATGTACTTGTCTTGGACCATTTCCCCTGGTCACTTCCAGGCAGGTCACTTGGAAGCGCTTCCGGAGTCTGTCTCAACTTCTTTTCCCCAGAGGCTGTTTTAGAAAGTCCAGAACAATTGCTGGTAGTCCAGCCCAAGCTGTCCTGCTATATGGCTCTCCGAGTGTCCCCTCTGACCCCACCCTCCTATCTGAGGGCAGAAGGCCATCCCTGGCTGGCCACCCAGCCTGCAGACTCTCTGTCAGGAAAGCAGGAAGCTTAGCTTGGGGGAACTGCCCAAAGAGATGGGAGCCTCCAGCTTGCTCTGGGACAGCAGCATCCTCTCTGCCCTCAGTCCAGCCTGAAAAAAGGACCAGCACAGCCTCCAGGAACTGAGCTCTGGGACTGTAACCAGCCCTGGTCTATCCTGGCCAAGCTCCCACACCTACCCTTCCCAAGGAGGTCAGAACAAGGAGAGATGCAGGTGGGGACAGAGGTAGAGACACCCCTGGCCTGGGAACTAGGGAAGAGAACACAACTGGTGAACACGGTGAGACCCCACAAGGACTTGTCACATACATGACAGGCATGTCACAGAATCACCCCCACCCTCAAAGGCCCAGGACTGGTGCAGCCCCTGCCCTCAGATACAGGACCCAAAAACTGGTGCCAGTGGAAGGACTGGCCTTCTCGGCTCTGCAGCTGCCCAGACTGGGTAGGACAGTCACCTGAAGCCACTTGGAGGGGTCCCATAACAAGGCCTACAGGGCACAGAGCTCAGGATACCTGAGGCACAGGGCTGCCTGCTGGCCCCTCTGCCTGAACCTTGGTACCACCACCAGCACCCCCACACCTCAGCCCCAGCTCCCTAGGCCAGCCCTCAGAGGTCCCTGCTCCAGAGGCAGCAAACATCCGGGCTCCAGGGCCTAAAGGACTCCCTCTTCAATGGACACATCTTTAAATATATACAATGGGGTGTTCTCTTTTTTTTCTCCTCCCTTCTTTCTATACATTGGGCTCTAAAATCTGGGCCATCCCGCCACCCGCATTAACTGCGTTAAGGAGGAATTATAAAAAGAAATCAAATTTCCCATAGCATTTGAGCGCCATTAAAATGCCAAACAATAAACTACCAGGCTGCAAATTAGATCAGTGGAAATATCAAACACATTGAGGTATAAAATCCATAATTGCATTTAGTGGCAGCCGTCCCTGGAGAGGCCCTGCTAAAGATCATCACAGCCCCGCATATGAGAAGCTATTGACAGAAGAATAAAAATCGACAGGCCAACCAAATAAACCGCGCGGGCCTCATTAAATATTCAGCAACGGAAATTTGACTATCCTGGGCCTCTCCCCTTGGTCCCATCCTGAGCCCTCCTCTGCCCCTCCTCAGTCACTAACAGCTTGCACAGGCAGGGCCAGGGGAGAGTGTCGGCCGCAGTTGGTGGGAAGGGGCCAGGCTGCGCAATAACAGGGGGACTCCGCCGGGATTATTATTGTTGGGCGCGTGTTATTAGCTTTCACCCCAGAGTAGGTGGCCCGAAGTCTTTAATTAGGTCATTACAGGGTAATTTCCAGGGAGGTTTTAACTCCTTAGCAGCTGAAAAGCCTCCAGCCCAAGCCCAGTGGAGCTTAGGGCGAGCCCCTCTAGGCGGGTAGAGGGGTGGAGCATGGGCCAGGCTTTGTTTGAGGCCCCTGGAGAATCAGATTCACCTGCTCCAGGCCAGACAGATGATGGAGGGGCAGGTTGGCTGGGAGCCCCATTACCGACCCCTCGGGGACCGGCCCCAGGATGCAGAGGGACCCTCACCCGGCAAAGCGGGGCTCCAGCCCATCTGGGGGCCCCAGCCTCTGGGGATAGCTTATGGCTCTGCTCCTGCTTCACCGTCTCTCCCTGCCCTCCTCTCTTTCCTCTCCTTTTCTCCTGTCCAATTATTCCCTTCCTTCCCCTCCCCTCCCCTCCCCTCCTACCAGCCTCTTCTCTCCTCTCCAATTCTCCTTCCCAACTCTCCTTTCCCCTCCCCTTTCCTCCTCTCCTCCTCCTTCTCTCTCCTCTCCAATTCTCCTTCCCAATTATTCCCTCCCTTCTTCCCTCCCTCCTCACCTAGAGCCCGGCGATCCGCCCCTCCCTCCGTCCGCACCTAGGAGCTGCCATGTATAATGCATGCAGTGGAAGCGCCCAATAGGATTAGGCACCTCCGCCCGTCCTGGGGAGAGAAAGTTTATGTAAATGACTGATGACAGCGCTATTGTGTGAGGAATATCAATGGAGTAATTACAGTTACATCGGGCGCCCGCGCCGCCGGCCCGTGTTAATTTTTCACCGGCTCCCCCGGGAGAGATCGGAGCGCGCTCCGAAGAGCACAGCTAATAATGGGAGCTCCGAGCCGCCGCTGCGCCACGCGCCCCGAGGTCTTTCTGAGCAGACTGCTAAGCACTGGCTGTCTCCCCGGAGAGCCGAGAACAGAGATAAAATGATTAAAAACTGCCAAGCGGGCCTGGCAATCACTCGCTCCGCTGTCAGCCCCAGACAAGACAAATCTCTGCGATTTTGCTCTTCCCTCCTCTCCCTTTGTGAGCCCCCGAGCTGGGACGTGGGGCACCGGATGGGGTCGGGGTCAGCTCCCCAGGGTGGCAGGGCCGCGGGCAGGGCAGCCAGTGGCAGCGGGGAGGGCGCTGGCCTCCTGGGCTGCAGGTTGGTGCAGAGGCTGCAGGGAGTCCTGGGGAGCCCTGGAGGTCTCGCCGTTCACCTTGCTCCTCCCAGGGAAACTCCATCCGGGCACACCTGTCAGGGCACACCTGTTGGGAGAGATGGGCAGGCGCACCTGGGAGGGCACAGCAGTGGGGCACCCCCACAGGGGCATACCTGTCGAGACCCACCTGCCAGGGACACCAGCAGAGAGGGGCTCACCTGGGCCAGGAGCTCCCTGGACTTCGGGAACCTGCCCCCTGCCCTGGAACTGCTGCTCCCTCTCCCCATGCTTTCCCAGGCAGCCTGGGCACTTCCAGACTCTGAGATCCCAGCCTGGACAAGGTTCCCTGCCATGGCCCAAAGCAGGTCCGGGCAGGGCTGCAGAGGGGCAGGTGTGGGGTTTGTGCCTCCTCTGGAGGGTTTAGGGCCCGTGGTGGGAGGGGGCCCTGGGTGTCCATCCCTTTGGCCCTGAGGCTACAGCAGGGTCAAGTTCCTGAGAAGACAGACAGGAGGGGAGGGGAGGAACTGCCGCTGTTCCCAGTACAGGGTTGGGGTGGGGAGGGGGGGAGACGGGACAAATACCACAGTCCCTGAATCCAGTCACCCATCATCACCCCGCCCTCCCCTGCACGTGAGAGAGGTGAGAGGAAATTCCCGCCGAAACCTCGGCTGGCTCTCGGAGTCTTGGCCAGGGACGTCACAGTCCAGGAAGGGCCATCTGCTGCTCTGCCTGTCACACTCAGCCCACATCCATACATCACACCCGCAGGGCCCACAGTGACACAGGTGCACACCCTCCCCACGCCCTGACACATTAGCCCACAATGGCCAACACCACACGGACACGCAGACTCACACAGCATCCTCAGGATGAGCCTGTATGCCACACACCACAGAATCACCCACAACCACACACACACAAATGCACACCCACACGCCTGATTGCACCAGTGCACACAGATACAGGGTACCCTGAGCTGTGCTCACAAAGTGACAGGCAGGCACCCTGAGCCACAGGCACAGAGGGTGACGTGCAGGCTCAGGGACACACCCACAGCACACACAGGGACACACACACTGACACAGGCGCCGCCCCTGCCGTATGCTCTGGCATCTGAATTCAGAAGAATAAGCCAGAGTCCCCAAGGAGGAGCTGAGCCTGCCTCTCCAGATGCTGCCGGTTCCAGAGCACAGTGCCACCACCTACCACTGCCTGTGAGCAGCTCAGCTGCAGTGAGTAAGGCAGGTATGCTTGCAGCAGCGACAACTCCCTGACTGATAGCATGGGCACAAAAGCTAAGCAGAGCTTATGCTGGTGACCTCTGGCTGGGTGCAAGGTGTCTGCCAGGCTGGGCCAGTCCAGACCAGGCCAGCAGCTGCCTACCCTCTTGCCCAAGGCTTCCTGGGTCCCACCCAGGGAGTATGGCCAGAGAGGTGCCATCTCACCAGTTGTCATGTGCACACGCATCTCTAGAGACACACTCGCACATACATGTGCCTGCATGCATGCACACACAGACATGGACGCCTGGTGCCCACTGAGATCTGAACTGCACATATGCACTGAGTCTCTACCATGGGCCATTCCCTGTGCCGGATGCTGGGTGACAGCCCTGACCTAGAGGACAAGGTCGGGCTCTCATTCAGCTCAAATTCCTGACACCCCCTACACACACCTACGCACACGTGTACTCGCAGTCATGTGCACTAGGGTGCACAAACTTGAACACTACCTTGTAGTGGCCCTCTCCCCGTGTCCACAGCCTCCATCCACTCTCTTCTCTGGCCCTCACATCCCCTTGCAATCCACACAGCAGCCAGAGTGCATGTTCTAACCTCAAATTTGACATGACACCCCCCCGCTTAGAACCCTTTCATGGCTTCCAGGGGCCCTGGAGTAAAGGCCAGACTCTGTAGCACAGACTTCAAGACCTTTTGTGACCTGACCTCTCCAGGCCCTTGTGCATGCTGATCTTTGCCTGAAACCTGTTCTCCTGCCCTCTTTCCCTGGATGATTCCTCTGCTCTCAGCTTCAACAGCTCTTCCTCCACGAAGCCCTCTTCCATCCCCTAAGACTGGGTGAGGAGCCCTGTCCTCTGGGACCACAATGTCCTGTGTTCCCCTCCATCAGGGCCTTTACAAGCTACTGCCACTGGGCAGGGCTGTGTCTGCCTTGTGTCTTTAGTACCCAGGACAAGGCACACAGCGGCTTCTCAGCAAATATCAGAAAGGAGGAAGGGAGGAAGCTGCTTGTGGGGTGGTGCTAGCTCCTGAGTGAGAGTGGGACCTGCAGAAGGCTTGGGTCCAAAAGGGTCATAAAGGGGAGGGCTCCAGTGTGAAGGATACCCAGGGAACCCATTGGGCTGTCTTCTAGCAGGAAGTGGCTGTCACTCCCATCATTCGTCCCCAGTGCTGGTCCCTGGGCCGTGGGAGTGGGACGCCTCTCCCTGCACACCCCTGAAGGGCTGGCAGCCCACAGGGCAGGTTCTGGCTCAGCCTGCAAGTGTTCAGCCTGTAAGTGTTCAGTTAAGCCTCAGGCTCTCCCCTCCTTTCCTTTGAGAGGCCACAGCCCATGGCACCTAAGATGCGCAGCCCTTGGTGCTCTTTAGTCAAGGCCCAAATCCAAACAACTCACTCCCCAGCTGGGTGGCCTCGGAGCAGTTACTTAACCTCTCAGAGCTCCAGTTTCCTGAGCTGCAATTTTGTGAGACTTGGATAATCATCATCTAGCAGCTATCATTTCCTCATTCGCCAGAACCCCTGATTTGGGTTTTTAGAATAACAATTTTACAGGTGAAAAAAAACAGGGTAAGTGGCAGAAAATGAAGGAACCAGCCTCCTCCGAAACAGTTATTCCCCTAAATCTCAAAGGTCATGTGTGTGACTGTGCTGTGACATCAATCATCAGCGTGGCTGGGCTTGTCAGCCTCCACACCTTTGCCCAGGCAGCACCCTCAGCCTGGAGTTCCCTCGCCATAGCATCTCCTCCAATTGCAACTGGTTTTGCAGAAGCTTCTTGTGCTCGCCAACTCTATGTAGCTGTTCTCAGTCTTCCATGTCCCAGCGGTCTACCTCCCCTGCCTTTGTTTAAGTCCCAGGACATCTTGCCTGCTCCCTGTGTGGGCCACGAGCGAGTGGGGTCAAGCAGCTGACTAGAAGAGGAGTGGGAGGGCTGGGGGAAGTGTGGACAGGAGCTGGAGTCAGACCTGGTGGTGAAGCTCCCCAGCCGTGTGGTCCTGGGTAAGTGGCCTCTGGGTTCTGGGTATGAGTCCCCTCATCTGTGAAATGGAAATGACAGTAACACCTGTCTCCCAGGCATGTCAGGAGGCTTCATATGGTGCTTGTGCCTGGCTGGCATGCAGCTGGTGCTAGGGCTTAGAAGCCAATCTGCAGAGCCACACTGGCAGCAGCTTGAGGGTGAGAGGCCAGCCAGGGGCAGAGAGGAGAGGGGAGGGAAGGGGAAGCCCCGTGCTTCTAACAGGTCACAGGCTTCCATGTCTCTGGGCTTTGGCTCACACTGTACCCCACGCCTGCAAATCTCTCCTCCTCGCCTTTCCTGACTGTCCAAATGTCACCTGCCTGGTAAAAGCTCTCCCACCTCCCCAGGCAGCACCCCTTCTTCCAGGTACACCTGCAGCAGGACCCTCCCATGGATTAATCGCTACAAAATGAATCCCTGCAACAACCTGGACAGTAGGAACAGCTGTACCCATTTTATAGATGACTAACTTCAGGCTCAGAGAAGTCAAAGGACTCAAGATAGTGGCTCATGGATGTGGCACTGGGCGGGGGTGGGGGGCCCAGAACCTGGCACCAGGGGCTAATGCAGGAGGTGGGCAACTGAAAATCTCCATGGGGACGGTCACTGAACACCTACTGTGCGCCGGGTCTGCTCCTGGCATCTGCCGTCCCTTGGCTAGACTCGCCCTGTTCAGCACCATGGTAGCAGGTGAGGGCAGGACATGGAGTGTTTTCTTCCCCATGCCTTCCTGATACCCACACAGGGTGTGGAGGGAGGAAGTTCCACATGTGGTTCTGGAATGCTTGTATGAAACTGACGCCGTCTTCAGAGACCTGTCCATTGAGGCCTCTCCATGGTCCCCCTTCCACTGCTGGGCAAGGAGGCTTTCCAGTCTCAGGCTTCACCACAGTGACTTCCAGGTGCCCTCTTGTGCCCCATCCTGCAAAGCTGATGCTTCTCCTCTGGGTTTCCCTGCCCACTCCTCACCCCAGGTAGGCCAGGCTGGGACTATCTTGCTTATTTGGGGTCCTGGCGTCATTCCAGTCCTGCCTGGAGCAGGGATCCTTCCGGTTGGATGAGCGAGCTGGGCTTCCTTCTTCTCTCCCTCCTGCCTTCCCCAAAAATTCACTGAGTACCTATTGTGCCAGGTGCATCCCTAAGGTATCAAAAGCGGGAGCCACAGGGGGAACGAGGCATCTCAGAGGTCAGTTGGCAGAGGGGTCACACAAAGCTGTGTGGGTCACACAAAGTTGGACTGCCAACTACCCTTTCTGTGCCTCAGTCTCCATATCGCTGAAATGGGGATGATAACAGACTCTGCCTCACAGGCTATGAGGCTTACGGTTGAATGAAATAACATGATCCTTAAATCAGTCTGCACAGGGTAAAGGCTCTGGAAATAACAATCAAACCCTCTTCTTCCATCATGCTGTATAATTATGTGTATGCTGTATAACCATGTCAGGAGTGGGCAGTCCTTTCGGAGGAGGGGAGAGCTACAGGGAGGGTGTGCCGGTGAGCTCCGTGGCCTCTGCCCACTTCCCGTCTCCCAGAGGGTACTAATTTTGCCCCTCTATCCCCTAGCCTGGCCCCCGTGTCCCAAGGTTTCAGGAAGGAGAAGAACTCTGCCCCAGCCAGTCCCCAGGATCGGCCAGGTGTCCTCCCAGTTGTCTTGTGGAGCCAGAATGCTGCAACCCACCCACCCATGCCAGGCAATGAGCCAGGCTCAGGGAGCTTCATTCATCAAGACGGACAGGTAACCACCGTTCATTCATTCATTCACAATGACATGACACACGGACACACCTACCAAGTACCAGGCCCTGTGCCAGGCTCGGAGGTGCCCTGGACAGAAGTTCTCAGACCTCAGCATGCAAGGCTTCCCCCAGGGGCCATCTGGGAATGCAGATTCATGCGCTTCACCTCGAGAGTTGGAGTTCTTTCACAGACCTAGGATTCTGCATGTTTAACAAGTGCTGCAGGACAGACCCAAGCCTGGAGGCCGGGGGTGGGTCTCACAGCCAGAGAGACTCCATGAAACCGGTGACTCTTGTGCCAGGCCTTGGGAGTAGGGAGAGTTTTCCAGAAGAAGAAAGGATGATGGGCCAGGGGATGCTTCCTGGGCAACCACCACGGCCTGAGCAAGACCTTGATGTTGGCAAGTGTCTGAGACATGCAGGAATGGCAGGTCAGGCCGGGCCCGGTGGCTCAAGCCTGTAATCCCAGCACTTTGGGAGGCCGAGACGGGCGGATCACGAGGTCAGGAGATCGAGGAATGGCAGGTGAGCTGGGGGCTCGCCTGCAGGGCTCAGCACAGAATGAGAAGGCAGGGGCAGGGCCACTTGTTCAAAAATTACAAATTTCAAGAGTGTGAGAGCAGAGCATTAAACCAAGCTAAGGGCCCTTCTGGGTGTGGGGCCCAATGGGGCTGCACAGGTCAAGCCGGCTCTTCCAGGGACCCAGCTAAGTGGGTCACCCCTGCTGGGACCAGCCCAGAGTGCTTAGGACCCCAAGGCCTTAACCAGGCAGCCGAGTACCTGGGTTCCAGCCACCCCAGCTCCAAGCCCCAGGCCTCTGTGACCCTCCCTGTGCCCTGTTCCCTCTTCGGTTCCCGCAACTACCCTCACCTCCAAGGTGGCAACAGCCTCCTCCTACCGATCTAATCCCAGGCACATGTTGTCAGCATCAGCTCCATAAAGTGCCTCTCCAGTTCCTGTCACTCCCCTGTCCAATAACCTTCAATGGCTCCCTCCTGCCCACAGGATAAAATCCAAATGCCAGAGCACAGCTATGGGCTCTTGCCCTGCTCTGCAGCCTCCAGTCCCAGAAGCCCCTCCACCAGACTCACTGTCCCAGCCCACCCATTTAACCCCCAATATTCCTGCTGCCAGGGGCCCCTCCTGGAATGCCCTCCCCAAATCCTCCCAAGCTACAGCCTCCCATCTCACGGGCACCTGCCCGTGGTAAGCTGGCACACACTCTTGCTGCCTTCTTTTTTGTTTGTTTGTTTGTTTGTTTTCAGACGGAGTCTCGCTCTGTCGCTCAGGCTGGAGTGCAGTGGCCGGATCTCAGCTCACTTCAAGCTCCGCCTCCCAGGTTTATGCCATTCTCCTGCCTCAGCCTCCCGAGTAGCTGGGACTACAGGCGCCCGCCACCTCGCCCGGCTAGTTTTTTGTATTTTTTGGTAGAGACGGGGTTTCACCATGTTAGCCAGGATGGTCTCGATCTGCTGACCTCGTGATCCGCCCGCCTCAGCCTCCCAAAGTGCTGGGATTACAGGCTTGAGCCACCGCGCCCGGCCTCTTGCTGCCTTCTTGTGTGACTAATGAGGCCCCTGCCCACAACCCTTCCCTCTAAGAAAAACGGCTCCCATGGACTGGTATGGCTCTTTGAACACAGCATCTCATCTCACTCTTCCCACAATCTGGAAGGTAGGTTCTTTATGTGCATTTTGCTTGCGAGGGAGTGGAGACTCTGAGAAGCTAAGGAATTCGTCAAAGGTCACACAGCTAGAAAGAGGCCAAGCCCAGAGTCCAGCCCAGCTCCTGACCCTTATACTTTCTTTCAGTATGAACTGAGCACCTACCGTTCCCTGTTCTAGCTGAGACCCGATACATATGGTCAAAGGCGGCCCCCTTTGAGGCCCGGCACAAAGGACTGTGGGAACATCAGTAACAAAATCAGCAGGAACCACTCACCTAACGAGGACTGGCAACTGCTCCCTCTGTGAATCATCCTTACCCAGAGGCAGGGGTCTGGTCCTCAGTAAACTTTGAAGAAACGGAGGCACAGAGAAGTTAAAGCCTCTAACCTAAGGTCACACAGCAGCAAGTGGTAAAACCTGAGGTTCCAACGCACTGGTGAAAAATCTGGTTAAGTTCTCGGTCTCCCAAGGAAATCAGTTCTGGGGTCACAAAATCCAAGAGCCAATATCTGCAGGCACAGGGAGCGTGCTGGCCTGATTTCTGCTCAACTCTGCCCTCGCCCCCACCTCCACGCCTGCCCTGAATTGCTGCACCGGCAGCAAACCTGGCTTTACTAGAACCAGGTTTGGATGGTAATTTTGTGGTCATAACAACTATTTTCCTTACATACTGCTATAGAAAGGGGAACCCCTGCTTTTTTTTTTTTTTCTTTAACCTAATTGAAGACACTATCAAGTGTAAATATGCTGGAGTTTTTAACAAAAACACGATGGAGAAAAATATTCAAAGCTCAATAATCAGAAGCAATTTGCGTCGCTAGCAGAGATGTGTCATTCCTCCCCACCCACCCACTTAGCCTGGGAGCTCTCTGAGGGCAGGGTAGGCCTGCCCCATCCTGGCCTAGCTGAGCGAGCACCTGGCTAGGAAGCTGAGCAACTCAAAAGGCCCCCAGCTGGACTCCTGGGAATCAGCAACCCAGACCTAATAGGCATTAGGTCTCTTACCTAATACCTCTTCTTCCTGACCTCCTGCCACGAGCACTCCCCAAGCAGAGCACAGGCTTGGGTCCCTGATACTCCCTGTGCCCCAAGGCAAGATGTTTCCTTTTACAAATCATTATTATTACTATCATTACTGTTATTTTAATTTAAATCTTTTGACGTTCAGGCAGATGTTTCTCTGCAGCCATAAGGGCATGTCTGTGGGAGGATGGCACCTCGGGGACTGGCCTGAACTCTTGCCACGTGGGACAGCCCAACCAGTGGGCGGCCAGCTCCATCCTCCTCCAGGGGTCTGTCGCTGCTCACTTATCAGGCTGACATCCCACAGGGGGGCCACTGCCCTGCCTGCCCCTTCGGCTCCACGCCTGCCGACTGGAACCAGAGCTGGAGGGGTGGGCAGGCGGGGGCACGTGGGAGGGGGCTGAGCCCTCACCACAGGCCCCTTTGCAGTTCAAAGTGACACACTCAGGCAGCCGTCCCTTCAAAGGCCAGACAACGCCTGCCCTGAATTGCTGCACCGGCAGCCCGGAGCCAGGAAAGCACTGCAGGGGTAAAGGTGGCCCTGTGAGGGCTGGCCATGGGATGGACTTCCACTATCCTGGGCAGGAGGGCAGACCCTGACTGGCCCCATCCTGTGGTGTAATCCTTGGAAAATCACCTTCCCTCTCTGAATCTCGCTGCTTTCACTATGTATTGGCAAAGTACTCAGAAGGCACTCAGGGGTGGTCATGCATAAAGCTGACAACACTGATGACGAAGATGATGATTCACAGCCTCTCTCTGAGAGGCACTGCCCCAAAGACAGGCCGCCTGAGTGTGGTTCCCATCAGCTGCTCACTAGCTGTGTGACCTAGAGCAAGACACTTAGGTTCTCTGTGCTTTAGTTTCCTCTTCTGTAAAATGGGGCTCGGAAGGGATGATGCCATGCCTGTTTAGCACCAGACAGGTCACAGATAACAACCCTTCCCCCAGTGCTGAAATGTGCCCTGCCTTCTGCCAGGAGAGTTGGTCAGGCCAAGGCAAACCCACTGAGAAGGCTCAGTGCAGGTGCTCCCTCAAGCCTGGGTTCCCGGGAGCTGAGAAATGGTTCCAAGGGCAGGTTGTGGCACCTGCAGATGCTAACTCCTTGCTGCATAGACCCCCACTGGCTGTGTGGCCCTAGGTGTGTGGCTTCACCCCTCTGAGCCCCAATTCTGTCACCTGGAAACCCAGGCAAACAAGAGTGTTTTTTTTTTTTGTTTTTGTTTTTTTTTGTTTTTTTTTGAGACGGAGTCTCGCTCTGTCGCCCAGATTGGAGTGCAGTGGCGCAATCTCGGCTCACTGCAAGCTCCGCCTCCTGGGTTCACGCCATTCTCCTGCCTCAGCCTCCCCAGTAGCTGGGACTACAGGCGCCCGCCACCTCGCCCGGCTAGTTTTTTGTATTTTTTGGAAAGACGGAGTTTCACCGTGTTTTCACCATGTTAGCCAGGATGGTCTCGATCTGCTGACCTCGTGATCCGCCCGCCTCAGCCTCCCAAAGTGCTGGGATTACAGGCTTGAGCCACCGCGCCCGGCCTCTTGCTGCCTTCTTGTGTGACTAATGAGGCCCCTGCCCACAACCCTTCCCTCTAAGAAAAACGGCTCCCATGGACTGGTATGGCTCTTTGAACACAGCATCTCATCTCACTCTTCCCACAATCTGGAAGGTAGGTTCTTTATGTGCATTTTGCTTGCGAGGGAGTGGAGACTCTGAGAAGCTAAGGAATTCGTCAAAGGTCACACAGCTAGAAAGAGGCCAAGCCCAGAGTCCAGCCCAGCTCCTGACCCTTATACTTTCTTTCAGTATGAACTGAGCACCTACCGTTCCCTGTTCTAGCTGAGACCCGATACATATGGTCAAAGGCGGCCCCCTTTGAGGCCCGGCACAAAGGACTGTGGGAACATCAGTAACAAAATCAGCAGGAACCACTCACCTAACGAGGACTGGCAACTGCTCCCTCTGTGAATCATCCTTACCCAGAGGCAGGGGTCTGGTCCTCAGTAAACTTTGAAGAAACGGAGGCACAGAGAAGTTAAAGCCTCTAACCTAAGGTCACACAGCAGCAAGTGGTAAAACCTGAGGTTCCAACGCACTGGTGAAAAATCTGGTTAAGTTCTCGGTCTCCCAAGGAAATCAGTTCTGGGGTCACAAAATCCAAGAGCCAATATCTGCAGGCACAGGGAGCGTGCTGGCCTGATTTCTGCTCAACTCTGCCCTCGCCCCCACCTCCACGCCTGCCCTGAATTGCTGCACCGGCAGCAAACCTGGCTTTACTAGAACCAGGTTTGGATGGTAATTTTGTGGTCATAACAACTATTTTCCTTACATACTGCTATAGAAAGGGGAACCCCTGCTTTTT
>NW_012122931.1:8672563-8683473 GCF_000951035.1 Colobus angolensis palliatus
GGGTTCACGCCATTCTCCTGCCTCAGCCTCCCCAGTAGCTGGGACTACAGGCGCCTGCCACCATGCCCGCTAATTTTTTTTTGTATTTTTAGTGGAGATGGGGTTTCACCGTGTTAACCAGGATGATCTTGATCTCCTGACCTCGTGATCCGCCCGCCTCGGTCTCCCAAAGTGTTGGGATTACAGGCGTGAGCCACTGCGCCTGGCCAACAATAGTGCTTTTAGGAAGTCTCATCAAGATCCAGGGTGCCATCTGAAGCTGGCAACGATCAGCTTGCCATTGGGGAAATCACTGCACCCAAGTCAAGCTTCGATGTTGGCAAAATGGGAAATAATATTAATAAAACCTGCCCCCAGAGCAGTAAGAAGATTCAATGAGCAAATCCCCATCAAAGCCTTACCACAAGCAGCATGAAATGAACACCGGCCATTCATTAGGAGCCATTTCTTCAACAAACAACATTGAGTTGCGGTACCAGGCCACCACCGGGGCACCAATCCCAGTCAGAGGCCAGACTCCACCCTCCCAAAAGGCTGCTGAAAGTTTTCTCATGACACAACGCCTGGGTTCCATTTACCAGCTGTGTGGCCTCGGGCAAGTTACTTAACTTCTCTGTGCCTTGGTTGTCTTACCTGAAAATGAAAATAATAATGGAAGCCATGTCATAGTGTCATTAAAGAATGCAAAGTGCTGAGAGCACTGCCTGATGGACCACAAGTGCTAAACAAGCATCAGCTGGGGTTATTATTGCTGCTGCTGTTGTGCACGCTCCAGGTCTTTCCCGCCCTTCAGAAAGCGTTGTGCAGCTGGGCTTCCTTCTGCGGCTCACAAACTTGGGAAGTGTTAGCTCCTGAGAGGTGCCCCAAGCACCCTGCAGAAAGGAGGCTTCTGTGGGCTTCCTCTCTGGTCTGTTTCCCTAGCAGCTGGAACGCTTGGAAAAAAAGCACCCAGCCTGCTGGGCTTGTCAAAGCAGGGCTGGCTTTACTAGAACCAGGTTTGGATGGTAATTTTGTGGTCATAACAACTATTTTCCTTACATACTGCTATAGAAAGGGGAACCCCTGCTTTTTTTTTTTTTTCTTTAACCTAATTGAAGACACTATCAAGTGTAAAATTGCTGGAGTTTTTAATAAAAACACGATGGAGAAAAATATTCAAAGCTCAATAATCAGAAGCAATTTGCGTCGCTAGCAGAGATGTGTCATTCCTCCCACACCCCCCTCCCCGCTTGGCTGTGCTCTGTGCAGGACTGGCTTTGGGGATGGCAACTTTAGACCTATGGCAAAAATAATGAACAGCAGTGAGGCTTAGAGATAGCCTGAAAAATATCCTGGAAAAGAAAAACATATGCCAAAGAGTGTGGTGTAAAAGTCATATTTCATGCCTGACTTTAGAGAATGTTAATAAGGATTAGAACCATACTCCAACAGAACAACTATCAGTCAAGGCGGGGTAATTAATTTCGCTTCAGATCTCTGTTTGGGAAAATGAAAGCGGTAAGTGTTGTTTCACAGCATAGAGATTCCATCGCACTAGAACAACCCAAAGAACTTCCAAAGCCATATCTTGAACCCAGCTGAGACCTGGCTGTTGCTGGCGGCCTCTCCTGATCTGTCGCCTTGTAGATTTGGGGACCTTTTCCGAATCATAACAATATCAAACTCTTTTTTTCCCCCAGGATTGGCTAATAAATATGATTAAGATAACACGACCCAAACCACATGTCCTCTGCTTGGCCTGCAACATGTGGAGGGCAGATGTGTCTTCCGTGCACAGATGACCCAGCCGGCTGCTCCCCCGAGGCAGGGACCCTGGGAGACGGAGTCCCGAGAGGTCCCAGCAGTCCACTGGCCCTCTGAGTACCCAGCCAGGCCTCTGGCCTTCCCATGACCCACCATAGAGAGGAAGGGCCAAGCCCAGGGTGTCTGGGAGTCAGAGACAAGAAAGATGGTGAGATGTGGCACTGTCCTCACCTGGTTTTTGTCCCCCAAGGTCCCAGTTTAGTAGACAGAATTCCCAAGTCACGTGACCCCGTGTTATCCAGAAAACTCTCAAAATAATTTCCTTGTCCAGGTCCACTTGTCACCCCCTCTTAAAGAGCTGGGATTGAAGAACCTTCCCGTCCCTGAGACCTGGGCCCAGGGAAGACAGAGTAGGCCAGTGTTAAAGCCAGAGTCTGGAAGAGGGTTCTCAAAAGGACTGTGGAGTTGCCACATGGCCCCCAAGCCCGGTAGCATGCAGCTTGGGATTTCCGCCTCTGCTCTGCTAGGACAGGACAAGTCATGGCTGCACTTGGACCTTGGTCTTCCCATTTCTACTGGGATCTTGAAGAGCCCTTCAGCTGGGATATCCTAAAGCAGCCCAAGGTCCCTGTGAGTGTGGCCCTGCTGTACTCAACTGAGGTCGCTGGAGGTCACGCAGAAGGCCAGGCCCTGGAAATCAGGCCAGGGAGGCCTGGGCCTGCTGAGGTTGACAGCCCTGCTCCAGCTCTGGGGAAAGAAGGGGAGCAGGCTCAGAGGCCAGGGCTGGTCAGGGAAGAGCCCCTCCCACCCTGACCAAGCAGGGCTCCCAGCACCAAGGCAAGGCTCTGGGCCAAGGCATGAGTGAGCCTCCTTCTCTGCTTTCCCCTGGGGACAGGAGGGAGAAAATAGAGGAGTCCCTCAAAGTTAGCTCAAGCCAAGCAGAAGGGCTCCAGCTGCCAGGAAGCAGGGCATTCATTCTATCACTGCATAGAATCAATGAAGTCAGAAGTAAGCAGGCTGAGGGCAGGGCAGGGCACCCCTCTGAGTAAAAAAGGGAAGAAGGGTCCCTAGGGGAGGGGCACTATATCGTGGATGAGCCTCAGCTGCCTGCAGGGCAGGGACAGGGTAACCTGGCCACTGGAAGGAGGGTGGAAGGTCTCTCTCCTGCTGGTCCCTGCTCAGAGGCCACGCTGGAGACCAGGCACATCAGGCTCCTCCTGAGCCCAGTAAGATCAGGAGGGCCTGGCCGAGGAACCCTCTGACACCAGTCTCCGAGGCCTCCTTTCCTCTGGGGCCGACTGGGTGTGGACTGTTGCGTCCAGACCCTAATCAACGCTCAGGCGGGGCCTCCCCCAAGACCAAGGCCTCTTCCCTGCGGAGGAGCCCGGACGGACGGGCGGACGCTGCGGTCCCGGTCGGGCTGATAGGAACCATCTGCGTTGTCTTAGGCCGCCCTTCGGCCCACTGTCCCTCTGAACTCGGCCGGTTCCCGCGGGCCGTTTGATGCTCGCAGGGTCACAGACCCCCGCACACAAATCACCGCCGCGGGGCTGGGGGTGGGGCGGAGGCGCTGAAACCTAATCCGCAGAGTTTGCTCCGCCGCCGCCTCCTCGCTCCTTCCCTCGCTCGCTCGACGCCCCCCACCCACCCCTTTCCAAACAAGGCTTATTTTTCTTGCCAAAAAAACAAAGTTGGTATCAAGTGTTTTGAGGGAGAAAGTCTCTCCCCCACCCCTGACCTGGAAGGAAGGGCTGGTTGCCGAATGAGCCGGGATTGCAGAGGGGTCTCCAGGAGAGGACAGGCGAGAGGTGAGCTTGGGGCTTCTGGCTCCGTCGGTCCCCTTCCCAGTTCTCGCCTGCCCGTCCCATACTTAATGGCAGCGAATCCCATGGTCCCCGGCCCTGCCCTATCCCTCTAGTCGTCCTGCCCAGAAAGGGTTTCCTCCATCGGAGCTCCCGGTCCCTATGCTGTCAGAGATGGAAGCATCACTTCCTGCTCCTTCTCCCTCCCTATAAAACAGCCCTTGCCTGTCGCTTTTACGAGGTGACACCCTGCTTTCAGCCCGATCATCCCTGCGCCCGGAGTCTGGGCTGGGCGCGCAGGAGACTGCGTGCACTCTGGCATCCCCGACCGCTGCCAGGGCGCACGGGGACTCAAGAGCGGATCCTCTACGAGCTCTAATAGGAGGCCAAGGAGCGGGGACATCAGAGATAAATTCCTCCGAAGTCCCCTCTCCGGTTCCGCTGACTGGAGCCTTTGGGCTGAAACCCCAGGAGCTCCCCACCCCTGTGTCCATGAGGGGAGCAAAACGGAGCCCCCGGGGGCACGCAGGCTTCGTTTGCTGGGTGTTGGTTTTGCTTTTGGTTTTTTCAGCCGGTGCAGCGACCCGGAACAGCGCGGCCGCTTCTCCGACGCCCGCGGCTCCCCACTGCGCCCAGAGGCGAGCGCCGCGGCTAAAGCCCGAGCCTCGGCGCCCGCTGCGCCTGCCGGAGTTCTGCTTGTCCGAGCAGGCAGCGGGGCTCAGGCACGGCGGCGACGTCGAAGGGCTAGTCGGCAGACAGGTCTGGGTCTCCGCGGCCAGGGCGCCGCAGGAAAGCCCTGCAAACGGTGGGACGAAGGTGGCGGCGGCGGCGGCGGAGGTGGCGAGAAAGGCGCCACGGGCCTGGCGGAGAAGCGGGTTTCCGCGGGGGTCGAACAAAGGAATTCGCCCTTGGAAGAAAGGGGCCGAGCATGCAGCCAGGAATGGCCAACCCTGGAGACCTGCAGGAGTGCGAGCGCTGCGGCATTAGTCCCAGGGATCCAACGAAATCTGCCCCGCTGAGGGCCCCAGCCTGGCATCTCCATTCGGCCTCTCTTCTGGTCAATCCCGCTTTAATGGGGGTGGTGGGTGTGCACCCAGAGTGCCACCTTTCCTGGGAAGAGGGGACAGAGCAGGACCCGTGCTCTCGGTCAGAGAAGGCAAAAACATCCCACTAACCCTTCCCCCATTCATCATCTAGTCGTGGGGTCATTGTCCCCATTTTCCAGACGCTGCCAATTAAGGCACCCGCAAAACCACCCCTTCCCCCGCCCCCGCGGCAACGCTCCGGCTCCTGAGGCCCAAGCGCGCTCGGAAACGGAAAGCGTCAGTGGGCTACAGGGCCGGAGCCCCTCTTCCCGCCGCCCTCGGAAGGGGTGGAGGGGACACGGTTGTAAGGTGCTCGGCTTCTTTTCTGTGCTTGACATGAATAAGGGGATTAGGACAGCAAGTTTCCGTCGTTCACTCCGTGGGACAAAGGGCCCCACGGTTTGAGCGGCACAGCCTCTGATTAAACGACAGAGCCCTGTCACTCAGCACCATCCTAGGTACTTGTGTTCGTGACATAATCTTATTAGAAGATAAAACCGGCGAAATCCTTTTCATAATGAAAAGTTACATTTAATGGCCGGACTCGCCCCCCACCTCCCTCCCCGGAGCCTGCTCGCCTTTCCCCGTTGCTGTTGGATATGGCTCGCCTATAATTGGCATTTAAAGCACCAAGTCCGGGAGAAAAACGGGGTTTAGGGTTTTTGTAATCCCCCTAAACTGTCTTTGTTCGAAATCTCCACAGATACAAGTCTGTTAAGAGTAAATATTTGTGGATTGATACAACCACATTTCCCCCCTGCAAACCAAATCCAAAAAAAAAAAACCCGCCGCTCGCCGCCCTCGGGCTGGGGCGCAGGAGGGAGGGGGCTGGGGTCTGCCCTAGCGTCCACACTGGGAACTCAGCTTTCGGGCCGCCTGGTTGCCTCCAGGAGCTGAGGGACTTTGCACATTTCTCAGGCGGGAAAAAGGTCTTAGATTCTCCCCCGCAACCCCTAATTTTCTGTTCTCTCAATAAACAAACCTCCCTAACTTGCTGCTTTCGGCCAGCCAGAGGGGGTCGGCGGGAGGGCTTGGGGAGGGGCGAGGGTTGTGCTCAACAAGGAATGAAAATGCCAACTCTCCCCGCCAGCCTTACTCCCTCCAGCGGGAGCCTGCAGTGGCTCCAAGGAGAATCACCGGCTCCTTCTGGACCGCGGAAGGCCCCACCCGGTGGGGCACCCCGAGCCCAGCCCAGGAGAGCCCCCGAGCCACCAAGGGTCCCCGAAACGCTGAGGAGCCCGAAGGCTGCTGTAGGGTCCCGGACTCCAGGCTCCAGCCCAGCCCGTCTCAGGATCGGATTCCTACATAAATCAGCAGCCGGGTGAAAGGGCTGCGCTTTAGAAAGGGCAGGACCGTGTGCGCGTATTAGAGTGCGCGGTTCCCAAATCCGGGCTAAACCCTTGGTGACACCGAAATTCATCAACCGCCGCTGGCGCAGGCAGCTCGGCTGCGGAGCCCAGGAGCCTATGCTTGGTGTCATCCCACTCCCAGGAAAGGAGAACGTGGTGCACGAACCGCCGAGAGTTGGGCCTGGAGGGATGGGCGGGTGGAGGCCGCTGAAAGCCGCCCCATCCGCGTGTCCGGACATTGAAGGAAGCTCTCCCGCCCAGGGGAAGGCAATTATTCTAACCTTTTTCTTCCTCTGACCAGCGCTGGCCCTACAGGGGGCAATCCGCGCGGAGGAGGTCAGTGACACTCTGCCTCCCAGCCCTCAGGCAGCGACTCCCCCTCCTCACCCCTGCCAGGCTGGGCGTTCTGGGGGAGACTGGCAACAATGTAGAGCCTGCACCTTCCGTAAGGTCGGCATAGGAGGACTTAGAGAACCCATCCGGCTTTGGGAGTTGGACCCGCCTGGGGGGAAATCTGCTACAGGGTAACTCTGGGCCTGGGGGAAGTTGTTCAAGCTGCTCAGCCTCAGTTTCCTCCCCTAACCACAGAGCTGGGATGGTACAGTCAGTGAACTTCCCAGGGGCTCAACAAACGCCAATGCCTTGCCCTTCTAGATACACTACTGCGTCCAGTCTCCCTGTTCAGTAAGGCTGTGCTCCTGCAAGTTCACATCTACACTGACCATGCTCAGGAGCCTCTTGGAAAAAATGGGACCTACGTGTCTCAGTAGTAATGAGGGCCCATCCACAGGCTGGCCTTGGCTCCAAGGAGCAGCCCTTGGCATCCAGGCGGGCCCCATTCCCTTTTCAAGGTAAAATAAATAAATAAATAGATAAAAACACAGGCCCCCAACCTGGGTGAGGAGCAGAAGGGTGGGCAAGACCCCTCTGGGAGGCCTGTTCAGGAGGCTGCACTTTCTGGGCCTCCCACACAGGACAGACAACGCATTCCTGCCAGAGGGGGCTGCCTTGGACTCATTTCCCAGCAGGAAGGAAGAAAACATACATCGACTGCACGCCCAACACCGGCTGGCATCTGGGTTTGTTCCACTTTATTCTCAGAGCAACCCTGTACAACTGGAATTACCACCCCCTTTTCACAGAGAAGGGAACTGAGGCTGAGGAAGAGCTGTCAGTCCTTCCCTAAAGGCCCTTGGCCTTTGTCACTAGAAGATGGAGACATTCTGGATCCCCCTTCTGTAACTGCCAACAAGCTTGCTCTTCCTTTGAGAAAATGTGCCCCACCGCAGGACCCCTCCATTTGGAGGAGGTCACCCCAGAGCACCTTGATCCTCTGGAACCCCAAAGGCCTGGGCAGCTCAGTCCTGGTCTGGTGCCCACACCCAACAGCCCAGTAACTATAGCAATCCAGGAGTCACAGGACAAGAGTCAGAGAGTCCCCTCTGAAGGCAGAAGGCGGGAGAAGGGGGAACAGCAGTCACACCCAACTTGTCCCGTCCCAACCCAGTGCTGCTCCTCCCCTCCCATCACTGCTGCTGAAGCTCCGGGGTAGGTGCTTGGGGGAGGGACCCCTGGCAGCCCTGTGTCCAAGCATGCTCAGCTCATCTTCAGCTACCCAGCAGCTCGGTGGCCTCCTCATTCCTGCCAGACCCAGTGGGCATCGCTGTTGCTCTGGGTGGCCGTTACAACCTTCCCCAGCTAGCCACCTCCCCACAGTTCCTGGGGAAGCCTCTCTCACAGCACTGGCCTGGCCAGGAAGCAAACATCTTTGTTTCTTCTGGAACTAGGCTCCAGGAACCGGGTTTTTCCTTCAGCAACACTTCCCCCCAGTTCACCAAGTGCCAAGGCCAGCCAGGTGCTCTGCCATTAGCCAGGACATTCGTCCAGGGTTGGTCTGAGTCAGGCTCCCAATTGAGACAAAGCCTCCCTACAAATGTACCCACACATCCCCAGATCTCTAGCCCCTCATCCTCCCTTTGGGGCCCTAAGGTCAGCAGGGCAGGTCCAGCGGCTGCCAGTCAAGATGCTGAGCAGAAATGGATACAGTATTATCCAGGGAATAACAAAGGAAGGGCCCACGCAGAAATTTATTTGTACTGATCAGGCGAAGCAAAGGTAAAGGGCAGAGAGGAAGTGCTGTCAGCCGGCCTGAAACCCAAGAAAGTTGCCATTCCGAGCACAGTGGCCCCTTATGCCCCACCACTCCCCACCGCAGCAGTAGTTAAAGCAAACACAGGCCCTTCACTGCCCCATCAGTTACACCTTCCCCCCAAAATTACACAAACTTTGAAACATTTTTCTGAGAGAAGATGGATGCTTCAGGAGACTTGAGGTCAAGGCTAGGCTGTTTAAAGTATATTATTAACAAATAAACATTTACTGCAAAAAAAAAAAAAAGAGAGAGAGAGGGCGAGAGAGAAAAACCCTATAGGCCACCGGGGAACCAAATCATGTTGCTTTTGGCATCAAATGACAGGAGACATTTATGACATGAATGGAGAACACCAGCCGGTTGATGAAATGGCAAACGTCTGCCACTTTGCTTCCTCTACCTTCGTGAATCAACTTTTTCAAATATGGTTTTCAGCCTTAGCCCTCTCTCACTACCACCGTCTCTCTACTTCTGACTGTAGTGGCAATAAATATATATAATTTTGGTTTTGCTCTTTGCTGCCATCAGCACAGAATCTGGTTGGAGAGGGCCAGAGGAACTTCCGGCTGGGTCAGCCAGAGAGCCAAGGGCCCTGGGTCCTCGGGCACCCCCAACTGACTGACAGCTCACATGCGGCTCCTTGTATGAGTGGACTATCCCTCCCTTCCTCCCTCCCCTGGCTGAGGCTTGATTGTGGTGTCCAACAAATTGGAAGTTATAACTCATGTCAGTGAGAGTATCCTCCATCCTTCAGCCTAACTGATGCCAAAGTAGGACTGGTTTTTTTCCCCTTCCTTTTCTTTATTTTTTAGAAACTTCAGAGCCGCAGGACAAAGGCAGCTCCTTGGAGAAGCATCGGCAGCCACCCATGGGTGGAAACCTCACAAGGTCACAGAGCCTGAGCTGAGGGGACTTCTGAGCTCCTGGAATGGTGTTTCTCCACCTTTTAAACCTCATCTTCCTTCTGAGAAATACACAAATCCCCGGATCTCTCCCCCACCTACCCCCTTCTCCATTGGCTGAGCTTTATTTTCTGTGGCTTCAATCACAAAACAGTAAGTACAAACAGTTCTTCAAATATGAATTATTAAGCTTTTCCAAGCTATATGCAGGCCCTGGAGATGCCAATTGTTTCCTGGTGGAAATACTGTTGCTTTGGACCACCCTGTCTGTCCCCAAAGGAGAAAGAGCCCAGCACACCCGGCCACCCTGTTGTGGCCCTTTCTGATAATGCAGTTGGCATCTGTGCACACCCACACAATCAGGTTTTCCACCTCTCTTGAGGTGCAGGAGAGGATAACGGATCCCCCAGAGAATGGAATATTTATTGGAGTTCCACCAGGTGCCTGTGTAATCCTCATAACCACCCCGCAAAGTCACATCATCACCCCCAGTTTGTTGATGAAGCCCTGGCTCAGAGATGGGCAACCACTTAGCGAAGATCACACAGCTGCTAAGACTTGGGGCTGGGAGGTGAACTCAGGTCTGACTCGGAGTCTAAAGCTCTTTTCATGGCTGAGGAAGACAAGACTTTCACAGTGTCCTATGAAGGCAATGGCTTCCCCAGGGTGCTCCTCATCCTCCTGAATGGAGAGGCTCAGGGTAAACCTTGCGTACCATGGAATCTGGGTATAGAACCTGTTGGCAGTGTGGTGTGTGTCCTTGGAGACAAGGTATTCCCTGCCATGCTCATGGTGAGAACAGTAACAGCAATAACTTCTAGAGTATTAATAACAAGCCAGGCAAGATGCCAAGTCCTTTGGGGCACCTTATCTCAAGACCTTATAAGAATACTTATTCTGCCCCCAGCAGAATAAGTCCCCATTTCACAGAGGAGGATCAGGTAGGTGCCAGGGCCATGTGATCTCTAAGCCTGGCTCCAATGGACAGGGCAGGAGAAAGCTGACAGTCACCAATCAATCACATACCCCAGAGGAGATCCTCCCAGCCTACTTACCCCGCTCAAGAAAAATAGGGCAAACAAATGAGGCCACACCAGCCCAGCACCCAGGAAGTTGAGGGTGAGCCAGGAGTCACTGTGAATAATGCCTCCGTTCAGCAGCAGGGGACTGCAGCCCCAGGAAGGCCTGTGCTTACCCCATTGCACAGAGCCAAGGTGCTGGGGTTAAATGGAGAGGTACCCTCCAAAGGGCGAGAGAGTCCCCAGACTTGGGCTGCCAGGGTGGGCCCTTTGGGCCTCAGCCCCCAGAGACAGCACCATAGAAGCCTTTTTGTAAGGCAAAGTCCTGGCTCCTCCTCCCAAGCAGACAGTTTCCTGGACAGGCGCTCTGCAGCCCTGAGTGAGTTTGATGGTTGGGGTAGGGGGACTCGCTGGTTGGAGTACACACTGAGGAAGGGGTGCTGCTTGAAGTGGCACCCTGCAAGGGAGCCTATGTGAGGCCTTCCAGGCTGGGAGAAGTAGCCGGAGAAGGCCAGAGGCTGACTGCTCTCCCCCTGGGCCACACCCGAACACGGAGTTGGATGGGGAGTGTGGGGGGAGAGGTGAGCCTCCCAAGAAGGTCTTTCCCGGGCTAAACACTTCCAAGGAAAGGAATGTGCCGGGCAGAGCGGTTGGGCCACTGGAGCCACAGCCAGCTGGGGGAAATTTTTTTTAAAACTCACTCCAGGACTCAAGAGGGCTTTTTGTGAAACTCAATCAAAGTCTGGATGCTCCCCTTCTGACAAGGTGGGCACATCCTACCTGGGCAGGCGAGCCCAAAGGGCCCCCGGCGGGCCCGGCGGAGCCCTGGAAGTCTGTGCTGCCGAGAGGCTCGGCCGC
>NW_012122931.1:8683593-8688129 GCF_000951035.1 Colobus angolensis palliatus
CTCGCCGTGCACAAAGGCGCCCGCTTGCACCCCAGCGGGTCTCGGGTCGCCAAACCTGGGATCTGTCTTACAAGCGATTAGACTCCATTTTGTGACAGATTTTTGGACTCTCCCACCGACCCTCCCCCCTTCTGGAGCCTCCTCCAGGAATTCTCCACCTCTTCAGGGTAAAAACCCTTTCCAGACGAGCGACAGACAGCAAGAAAAGAGAGTTACATAATTCTATTTGGCCAAGCCGCCAAGAAAAAAAACATGGGAGGGGAGAACGTGCCTTATTTTTCATTTGTTCTCTGGTGGAGGATGGTGAGAGGTGTTCCTGATTTGGGGGAGGCTGCGTGTCCTCTCCGTTTCCTAACCGGTTTTCTGTCCGAAAAGACTGCTTTGTTGTTGTTGTTGTTGTTGAAGGATCCCCCAAAAATCACTCATGGGGAAAAAGGAGACTTTTGGAGTTAAGAGTGAAAATGCCCAAACTCCACGGCCGGCGCTCTGTTCTGCCCGCCAAGGATGTACAAGAGGATTTTTATCAAATTCGGCTCAATGTGCCCCAGTGTCAATTAATCACCCCCGTGGTGCGTAAAAGAACTTGGCACTTCTGGGAGTCTGGGATCTTTGAGAACAAATCGAAAGGAGGAAGAGACACTTACTAAAAACGGCAACCTCTTTTTAAGGATGGAGCCCTGCAACTCAACCAGGGGTGAGGACACATTTTTCAGAAGTTGTGTTTGGTTGGGGGGTTGTTAATTTCCCAATACCGCTGACGCACAGACTCGACAAAATCAAGAAGGCACGTTTCTGTGCCCGCTTGTCTGGATTCTTGTCTGAAAAGCATTTACGCACAAATGAAATAAATATGCATCTGCAATTCTCAAAGAAAAAAAGAAATGTAAATAAAAAAATTTTTATTGTGCAAAGAAAATCCCTTTCCAGTGAGCCGCTGCCTGCCTGGAGCGGCGCTACATCTCCCTGTGAAACGACTCACTGGGTGTTTGTCCCCAAGATTGTCTTGATAACAAGCACCCCACAACCCCACCCCCAGCACATCCTGCCGGCCAGCCTAACACAGATACCTAATTGGCATTATTGGAAAAAACGGAATGAGGGAGGAGGCGTGAACTGTCCACAGCTAGAATAATGCACTCCCCACCCCAGGCTTCGGCCCCACAGGATCCAGACTGAGTGAGGTCTGCCGACCTGAGATTCGCCCTGTGCCAAAAATCATTCCCAACACACTGGACTGCACTGAAGAAGCCGGCTCTTAGGTGACTTTCTTTTTCTTTTTAAAACAAATATACTTTGGACAAAGCAGTCACAAATGTTTAACGTTTAATTGTTTTGTAAGATGAGGGGGTGAGCCGCTCATCTCTAAGGTAACATCCAGCTGAAATTTCATGACTTTACCATTCTGTGCCTGAAGAACCAGGGGGTATCCTTTCTTTTTTAAAAATAGAAGCTCCATAAATAATTATGGCGAGTAGGGGGAGGGCAGACTACGTACAAGCGATTGGAAAGTCTTTTCAAGATATTAAGTTTTTTTTTTTTTTTTTCTTAAGCCGTGCAAATGATTCGGAGGCCTGTTTCTAGTTTCCTGGGCCCCCTTCCCCCCATGTTGTCGTCAAGGCTGGTGGCTGAGCTGGGTGTAAGTGGCACTGCCAGAGCTCGGGGTCAGGCAAGCAGAGTGTGGCCAGGGGTGCAGGGCGTGGTGGGGAGGGGGTTGGAGGCTGGTGCACCCAGCAGAGAGGCTCCTCTAGCGGGCTCAGAGCCCACAGCCACATCTACCCCAAACTATTTTCCCCATTTAATTTGTGCTGCTCTATGCTTGGGCTGTGGCTGAACTGACTGGCGGCTTCTCCCTCTCCGGGAACTAGAATCATATTAGTCCAGAGCACAGCATAAAGCCGACTGAGGGCAGTGTGCCTAAATCTGGGGTGCTTCCTACTGAGAGGAAGGCCTCAGCTGCACTCTGGGACCAGCAAAACAGCTGGCCCTCTGAATGGACTCCAATCTCTACCCAAAGATCCCTCAGCTGGAAGAAAGAGCTAGGTGCAAAAAGCGGCTCAGGCTCAGCCCCCAGACCACCAGGCACAGCCAGAACCTTTTAGGGTAGAATCCGACGCACTCTCTAGGGCTCTGGCCTGCACTATTTCCAGGCCTCAGTTAAACAGTTGGGCTGAGCTGCTTTCCACTAGGCCCTGGATTTGGGGACAATCCCTGGGCAGAGCACATAGGTTGCACTCACCATGAGGCACCGGCAGCCCAGCTTTTCTTTCCCTGGAGGCTTGGGCATACACAGCCCTCTCTGAGCACCAAACCACCTAAGCAGCCTACCGGCTCTGCAGCCTCATCCAGGACGGTTTTCTGGCATCACTAAAAACTTTTGCAGGCACCCACTGTGTCTGCAACAGGGCTTTGGGGGATCCCTACACCCCTCTTTCAGTTGTGGCTTCTCACTGCCTCCCTCCCAATTGCAGTGCCAGGCAGAAAACCCAGCAGGTCAAAAGAAAAAGCCTGCATGTACTGTTTGTTATCTGTCCCCAACCCCGGCCATACAAATCCAGTCTCAGCTAAGAACTAGTTAGCAAGAAGGGCTCAACCCACATCTCTGGCCTCAGCCCTGAGGTTTGGGTTGTACCAGGGCAGAACGGGCCAACCCCCTCCTAATACACACTACCAGAAAGGAGGCCTTCTAGGGAAGGCTGACTTGATCAGCTTCTCACTCCCATTGGGAGCCCCAGATTGTAACTTGCCACCTTTTGAGCTCCTCTTCCTAGAATGCTTCTCCAACCAACGAAAATTGCCAAGTGCAAAATTCCCGCATGGAACGGTTTGGGGAATATGGACATTCTTTTCTCTCCATCAGGGACTAAAAGTGCAGCAGGGAGCCTGACAGAAAGGGGGCCTCCCTTGCGGCTCAGGCCGTTCAGTGCCCAGCGCTCCACCTCCTGGCTCCTGGTTCCTGGCTCCAGGCTCCAGGAATCCCAAACCCCCACACACCAGGCCCTTGAAGCAGTCCGCCAGGCCTGGCTCCCTAAAGCACTGTTTTCCTTTGGAAATAAATTTTGGGTTCCCAATTCAGGCCTCCGTAGGGCCAGACCCTACATCCCAGGACCCAGGCACCAAATCCCTCAGCCGGCCCAGGGCAGGATTCCGGAACAACCGATGGCAACTGGGGGCCGTCCGGAGGCTCCCAGGACCCCATCAGTGCCGGTTGGGCTGGGTTGGTCCGCCCCAGCCCCAAGACGCGCAGCTCTCGGAACCCTTGGAACTGCCCGGCCCAGTCGCGCACAGAGCCGGCGGCAGAGCGTGCGAGGGCCGGGCCCGGCAGGGGGCTGACCGGGCTCGAGTGCCGGGCGGTGGCGGGGAAGGAGGACGAGAAGCGCTTACTGTTGGTAGTCTTGTTTGCAGTACAGTTTCCGATCCCGGAAGTAGCAGCTGGTGGTGAGGGCTTGCTGACACGCCGCGCACTGCAAACACTCCTCGTGCCAGGACGACTCGTTGACTCGCATCAGGAAGCGGTCGGAGATGGGCCGCTGGCAGCCCTCGCAGACGGCGGGATGCGGGCAGTCGGAGCCTGCAGCGCACAGGGCGAAAGCCCGGCCGTCAGCGCCGCCCGGCCCAGCCCCGGCGTCCCGGTCGCACGGGGCCCACAGCCCCCGGCCCCGAGGGCTCGGGCCGCCCGGGATCACCTCCTGCCGCCTGCGCTCCCCGGACCGCCGCGCCAGGGGCCGGGAGGCCCCGGCTAGTCCGCCCCGGTCCGCGGGCTCCGGCGTGGAGGCCGCGGGCCTCGAGCCTTGGCTCGGCGCTGCGCTCTCCCCTTCTCCGGAGAATCCGCGCTCCGTGTTAAGACAAATGAGAAGGAGCACGGCACGGCGCAGGGTGGCCGGCTGGGACCAAGACAGGCGAGGTGAGGCTGGGTACGCTCGCTGGCTGACACGCCCCACGGTGGCATTCGTGGTCTTCTGTCCCCGATCTCCCCCAAATCTGTGGTTCGAGTGACCGGGGAGACGTTTTTCTCTTAGAATCTCCCCCACCCCAGGTGACCTGGCGCCTCTCCCAAGTTCGCCAAGGTGATTGCTAGGTCCTCCATCACCCCTGCCACGCACCACCTACCACACCGGAGTGGCAGCTCTAGAACCTAGGCCTGTAAAGGATGGTGGGTGGCGACTGCAGCTGTCCTGTCCCCTAAGGACCCCTGCCGGGGGCGTGCTTGCGGCCCTCTAGTGATCACTCCAGGAGTCCTGTCTTTCTGCCCCCTCCCCATGTCCTGTAAACCCATTTCCTTTATCCGTTGGCCCGGACGCCCCTGTCCCACGCCCGAGACCATTCGGGCGTTCCGACCCCGCACTCACCCAGCAGCACCCCCAGAGTGGCGGGCCCGGGGCGCAAGGCGTGCTCCTCCATCTTGATGCCGTCCAACATCTTGGCGCAGTCCGTCTGCCCGCGAGGGAAGCACCTCTCCAGCGACTCGGGACCTGTTGCTATATCCATGGGACGCGGGGCGCGCTGCGGACCCCGCCGGCCGGGCTGCTCGCCCGCCGG
>NW_012122931.1:8689919-8705843 GCF_000951035.1 Colobus angolensis palliatus
TGGGGGGGCGGGTCCCCTGACCTCGCTGGAGGCGAAAGGGCGGATCGGATTTGGAACCTGCGGGAGGCTTGGGTCAGAAGTGGCTCCCTGCGCCGTGAGGCCCCGCGGAGGGGCCCGGCTTTGTGGAGGATTAGAGGCTCCCGCCCCACCCTACCTGCGTGTGTGTCGGTGGGTATCTGTGTGTGTCTGTGCGTGTCGGGCCCCCGCCTCTGCGGCTCTTGCCTCCGTGTGCACCTTGGCTCTGCACACACAGTATGTGTGTCCCCGCAACCTTCCAGACTCCCAGGGGGTGAATCTGTGGATCTTTGTCTGAGTTCCCTGCACCCGTGTGTGTGTGTGAATGTGTCGGTCCTTCGTGCCTGTGTCTGGTGTGTGTGTCTGCATCAGTCCGTGCGGGGGCCTAAGTCTTTGTGCGTGTCTCAACCTCTGTATTATGTCTGCGATCCTTTTCTGTAGGGGTGTCTCTGTCAGCTTTGCGTATCTGTGCGTATCTCTGGGGTTCTGAATGCTTCTGTGTGCTAGCGTGTCTCCCAGAGTGTGTGTGTGTGTGGGGGGGCGGGGGGGGGCTTTGTGCCTTCTTGTATTTCTAGGCGCCTTTGTGTGTCTAGGTCGGGGAGAGAGAACGAGTAAATGTGGAGTTTCTCTCCCGCATCTTGGTCCCCTCTTTGCTTAATCTGGAAACCCCAGGCCTGGACCCGCGAAGTTGGGCCTGGGCCTGGGCCGCCTTCTCCGGGCATCTGGGGCGGGGGCACGCCTGCTGCAGGGAGAAGCCGGGCGGGCAAGGCTTCGGCGCTCAGAGCCAGAGCCCCGAAGCGCGGAGCCCGGCTCGGGGCCGGCGGGCGGACCAGGCACTTTCTGCCCTCTGCTGGCCGCGGTCAGTCCCTGCAACTGGGGCTGGGCGACCACCTCCAGGCGAGAGTCCTTGTTCCAGGCTCAGACCCTCTCCCTTTGCTTTAGGGTGCACATGGGAATCCTCTCCAGTCACAGGCCCTGCACCCCCAACTCCTGGCGCAGGGTTCCATCCCCTCCTCACCTTCCCTGTGCCTGGCCTCTCCTACCCTACAGCTCTCCTTTCCCCCTCCTTGGTTGAATGAGGGCCCCTGCGACCTGGCCTCCCAGGCTTCTCTAACTCTTGGGTTGGCGTCTAGTGCCGATCCGGGGCCGCTGGCTGTGTCCAGAGGCGCATTCCCCCGACAACTCAAAGGCCTGATCTCACGGCAGGAGGACTTGTGGACAGTCCCACTCCGTGCCGCGTCTGGTCTGTCCTGGGGCGCATGGATTCTCAGCGCCTCTCCCGCGCTCCTGCCAGTCATATCCCACGCCACCAAGGCGGATATAGGGCGGTCTGCCGCGATGCGGCCCGCGCCCAGGTAGAGGCGCTGGCTCGGTGGACGCCAGAGTCTGGCTGCCTTCTCTGATCCGGGGTGGGGCTGCTGAGTCTACACCCCTTGGGCCCCTCTCCATGCCTTCCCCGCTGTCCATTCATTCCCCCTACACACACATACACACACACACCCTCCCTATAGGCCCCGTTCCTTGCCCTTTGTCACTCCTCGTGTCCCGTTCTCCCTGCTGAGTTGGCCAGTCTCGGGTCCTTCGCACGCAGACGCGCAGAGGCCCCAGGTCTCTGCAGCACAATCGGGGCTCCCGCGCCTCTTCACCGCTTTCGTTGCTGAAGAAGCGGCCAACCAGACGGCACAGCAGGGGCCGAGGCCCAGAGCCGGCTCTTGCCCGCAGGCGGTGAATGGCACCTTGCTCTGCCAGGCTACCGCGGGTGCGACCTGGGACCCGCAGATTCTCCCGGGCGCCTCCGGCCTACGACGCGGGGGCCGCTGGCTCCGCGCAGGCGGCTCCGGGATGCTCTCCCGCTCGGATTTCAGCGGCAGAAACAGCCTCGGATTCTCTCCACCTGGGGAAAGACTGAGTCGGAGGCTCCGAATCACTGGAAGAAGCGAGAATGGAAAAGGAGGCTCTGGGGCGGGGGTCCCGGCTCCTTCCAGTCTGCGGACGCCCCGGCTCCATTGAGCCGTGCCCTAGCCCCTCTCCTCTGCGCTACGCTCTTCCCTCGAGCACGGCTCTAGGAGTTTCTCTCCCCCACCCCACCCACCCCTGTCCATCCAGCCCCGGGCTGTCTGGACTGTTTTGTGCTTCTGAGCAGAGCCAAAGCCACACTGCCCCCTCCCAGTTTACCATCCTAGCTGGAGGCACCGATCTGGGGCAGCGCAGGGTGCAGTCCTGGCCAGGTTCGGAGGAGTGGGAAGACAAGGACCAGGAGCTGCGAGTGTCTCTCCACTCTGCCCACAGAGCCAGGGCTGCAGAAAGCCTGGGCCGTCCCACGCTGCCCCGGCGCCATCAGCCCTGCCGAGCCTCAGATCCTCGCGAGGCGGTCAGACTGGGTGGACCAGAGCCGTCCCAAGCAGTGGGCCGGGTTGGGGGCTGATATTACTGGGAGGTGGCCCCGGGTCTAGGGTCCAGGGAGAACCACACTGACTCCAGAAGTGGAGCGGGAACACCCAGAGACAGCGCTGGAAACTTTCCAGCCAGCGGTGACCATGTTACGCTTTTTGGACCCCAGCGTGGCTGGACCCCCAGAGCACCGGGGCCAAAGAGTCAGGCCCCTTCTCAGCTAGAGATGGCCATGTGTGATCGTCACAGAGTAACACGGTCACCTTGCCGCAGCGCGGTGCAAGTGTCTGTGGTCTTGCTGTGCCGGTGGGAGACCTCACAGCGACCTTGAACCCAGGTGGAGGCCCACACAGAGTGAGGGGATGGGGCTCAGCTGGGGTCCTTTGAATCAGGACTGGGAACTGGTTCTCTTTCCCATTGGGGTTTTCCAGCCTGATGGGAGAGGGGCTGCAGGGAGACAAGATTTGTGGCAGAATTTGCTGGTGAGGCAGAGCTCGGGCTCTGAGGCTGCGCACAAGTGTGTGTGTGTGTATGTGTGTGTGTGTGGTGTGTGTGTGTGTGCGCGCGCGCGCGCGCGCGCGGCGGGGAGACAGCCAGCCCCGCAAAGCCCCTAAGTCCTTCCTGCAGCTTCCCCTTCAGTGAGTAGGGGTTCTGGCCACAGACCCATGAGTTTCCAGCACAAGATCTGTGTCGTTAGTCATGGGATTCCTCCATCCTGGGTCAGGAGACTGGGCTCCCTTAGAACCCAGGCTGCTATCAGCTCTCAGGACTGGAGCTCTGAGGGAGACGGTGCCCTGGCTGGGTGGCCCAGTGCTGAGGTCTGGCAGTGGCTAGGAGTGGTCAAGAGCTGGTCTTGGGGAGCTACCCAGATCTGGTTCAGGATCTGGCCGTGGGACTTCAGGAAGGTCCTGTCCTACTCTCCGCACTTCAGCTTCCTCATCTGTCCCACAGGGTTGTGGAGAGGCTGAAATGTAAGTGCTCACCACAGCACCCAGCACCTACCAGGCCTCTATACATATTTGGTAAATAATTGGATGGACACTTTGGGAGGCTGAGGTGGGTGGATCACGAGGTCAGGAGTTCAAGATCAGCCTGAACAACATGGTGAAACCCCGTCTCTGGTGAAAATATAAAAATTAGCTGGGCATGGTGGCACGTGTCTGTAATTCCAGCTACTTGGGAAGCTGAGGCAGGAGAATTGCTTGAATCTGGGAGGCAGAGGTTGCAGTGAGCTGAAATTGCACCACTGCACTCCAGCCTGGGTGACAGAGCAAGACTCTGTCTTAAGTAATAATAATAATTGGATGGAAGAGGGGTCTTGCTACCAAGACTTGGGGAAATCACAGCTCCCTCCTCCTCCTCCAACCAGGGCTTAAGGGCAAACAGACCCCCTGGGCTCTCCAGGGCAGGTGATGCTCAGCTCCAGACAACTGTGTGCTGGGCATGGGAGACCTCCAGGCAGTGCCCAGAGACCTGGCACAGCCTTCACCACTGGCCCTGCTCTAAAGCCTGGGCCTGCAAGTAGCTGCTCAGAGCTGGACCCTTGCAGACACACAGAATTAGGTGCGTTAGACCATTACATCAAAAGCAACCATGTGGGATTCTCAAGGTGTCACTTATTTTTAAAATGTATTTTCTTCAAGAATATTTGGCTTTCTTGCCAAATGGATGGGCTGGATTATTTCTGCAGCCTGTCTGGAACCGGGGGCTTCCCCAGCTGAGGACCGGAGTGAGAGCAGAGAAGGCCCAGGATTGTATTATTTGAAACCATAAAAGCCACATTAAGACACTAAGAATAACTCGCAGAAAGACATTTTCTATAAATTGGACACAGAGTCACAAAACCCAGAAAGTTCCTTGGTCTCTCTCTCTCATGCGCTCGTGGCTGGGGACAGGGACCCAATGTGAGACTGGGGCCAGTGCCCATCCTATTTGATCTTTATCTTAAATCCACTTCAAAATGCTGTGGCGCGGCGGATTGAAGGTTCGCCCCTTCCTGTAATGATTTGGTGTCTAGTAATTTTTTTATGAGTGTGCAAATACATGCACTTGATGAGCATTTGTTTTGGTTAGTACCACTTTATCTTAGGAGGTGTGTGCATCTCCTGTTGGCCCTCAGAAAAGAAAAGAAAAAGAAAACCAAGACTTCTGGACCAGGCAGAGGGGTGGAGCTGGGGCAATTCCACTGCCAACCATGACCCCTGTGATGTCAGGGGCTCTTGGGCACCAGTGACACTACCAGTTGAGTTTGTAGCCTTTGAGTTTACCTCGTGGGGGTGATCAGGGCTGGCAGGTGGGCTTGGTGAAACCCAGATTCTAGGAAGCCTTTTTTGGAAACATAACTGGGTCTACCTCTTTTGCTTTTTTTTTTCTTTAAAGACAGTCTTGCTCAGTCAACTAGGCTGGAGTGCAGTGGTGTGATCTTGGCTCACTGCAACTTCCTCCTCCCAAGTTCAAGCGCTTCTCCCACCTCAGTCTCCCAAGTAGCTGGGATTACAGGCACCCGCCACCATGCCTGGATAATTTTTTTGTACTTCTAGTAGAGACGGGGTTTCGCCATATTGGCCAGGCTGGTCTCGAACTCCCAACCTCAGGTGATCCACTTGCCTCAGCCTCCCAAAGTGCTGGGATTACAGGCGTGAGCCACCACACCCAGCCTGAGTCTGCCTTTTGATTACTGTCCTCTGGGCATTCTTGGTAAAGTAAAATGTATAATAAGGGTGAGTTTTGGGGGGACTTTATGATTTAAGTGACAGAGCTTATCTGTTTCTCTAGAATGTGAGCTCAGCAGATCTGGCGGAGAGGAGCTGTGGCTGTCCAGCCCTCTCTGGACGAGGCAGCAGGGTGGGGCAGGATGGGCGTTCCTCCTGTGTGGCTGAGGAAGTACCCGCCCCCTAAGGGGGTCAGGGGCCAAGAGCACCTGTGCCTGCCTCACGTCTCCAGCCCAGAGTCGGAAGGCAGCCTGCAGGTGTGTTCAGCTTGGCCTCCATAGGTAGTCTTTCCTCCCAGCACTGCAGCCTTGATTTGTTTTAAAATTATTCTAGCATTTTTATTGAAGTATAATACACATGTAGAAAAGTGCACAAAGCATAGGATTACAAAGAGGACATTCCCATGCTACCAACACCCAGATTAAGAGAGAGAATGTTGCTGGCTTCCCGAAATCCTTCATGTCCCCTCCCAGGCACCACCCACCTCCCTCCAAGGAAACCACTATCTTGGTTTTGCCAGTTTTGAATTTTA
The DNA here is from genome assembly GCF_000951035.1 of Colobus angolensis palliatus. Taxonomy (NCBI): domain Eukaryota; kingdom Metazoa; phylum Chordata; class Mammalia; order Primates; family Cercopithecidae; genus Colobus; species Colobus angolensis. The sequence continues at coordinate 8,695,569 of NW_012122931.1, forward strand.
TATAAATGGAATCATCCTATATACTCCTTACCATACTTTAATCATGAGATTTTGCATGACAATTTTGCGTGGATTTTTCTCCTGAATAATCAGAGGAGGTCTGATCACTTTGGACCCTCATTCCAGCAGCCTGCCGACAAGCTAGACCTAAATTTTTCCCTCCCACCTCCATCCCAGGCAGGACACCCACTGGATTCCGTTTGCCAGGGAGCATTTGTCTTGTTCACTCCAGCTGTCAACGTTCTTTGGCTTCTCCCCTGGTCTTCAGCCCATCCCCAAAAGGGATCACTGGATGTACACTGGGGAACTGCATCCAGAACCTTCTCTCACCCCACCCCTCCATCTGCATCCTGTACCCTCTGAGGCAGAGATCAGGTGAGGAAATTGGCACCTCAGAGAAGTGAAGTCACTTGCCCAGGGCCACACAGTGTTGTAAAGGTCAGATCCTGGATTCAAACCCGACTGGCCTGACTCCAAACCCCAAGCTCTTGTCATCTCCCCACAAGGCTCCCTCGGGCATCCAGACCCAGGCGTGAACAGTCCGCTCCTGCCTCCTTCCAGTGGGGAGGAAGCTGGACTTTTTCCAAAGGAAACGCTGGGAAACACAAAGCCCCAAACAGAAAACAGGGCAGGGATGGTTCCCAGGCCCTGGCTGCCTAACCTTGGGTGATGCAAGTCTAGTCTGGGCTAGGCTGGTCTGGGCTGGTGCAGCCTCCCCAGATGCGTCAAGGGAAGGTGGCATCATGCCATGCACTGAGTGTCCACCATGGGCCAGGCACTTCATCTGTCATTCCCCAATACTCACAATGTACCTGTGAGGTTTGTATTATTATTTAGCCCCATTTTACAGATGAGAAAACTGAGGTTCAGAGAGGTTGAATGTCCTGCCTTAGACCACAGCGTCTGAGTGGCTGAACTGGGTTTGAATGCATTGAGAATGGCTTCCATGTCATGACACTGTGCTACCCTGACACTGTGCTACCCTGGCCCTGTTCTTCTCCTTGGCCTGCCTCTCTTCTCGAGCGACCTCCACTCTCCTGTGGTCGTGAAGCTGTGACCAGGTGCTTCACCTTGGGTGCTTAAAGATTCCAGAGTCTGGCTGGCCTGGCTTGAGGTTTAGTTGCAGGAGCCACTTGGTGATTTTGCAAGTGGCTTCTGCAATTAAACCTCAAGCCAGGCCAGCCAGACTCCAGGCCTGAGATGGATGGCCTCAGTCTGCTCATCTGGAAAGTGGGAGATGATATTACTACTTTCTATTATTTATTTATTTATCTATTTATTTAGGTTTTTGAGATAGAGTCTCACTCTGTTATCTAGGCTGGAGTGCAGTGGCATGATCTCGGCTCACTGCAACCTCCACCTCCCAGATTCAAGCCATTCTCCTGCCTCAGCCTCTTCATTAGCTGAGATTACAGGTGCTTGCCATCACACCTGACTAATTTTTGTATTTTTAGTAGAGACGGGGTTTCACCATATTGGCCAGGCTGGTCTTGAACTCCTGACCTCAGGTGATCCATCTAGCTCAGCCTCCCAAAGTGCTGGGATTACAGACGTGAGCCACCATGCCCGGCCTACTTTCTATTATTATTTGGAGGTTTAACAAAGTCTGTGTACTTTTGAATCTGGAAGAATCAGCAGTGGTCTGTTAGAGTGGGAAGAGGGCTCACGGATGTGCAGAGGTCCTGGAGCAGGAAAGAACTTGATCCGCTGGAGGCCCACGTGGCTGGGTCAGAGCAGGCTCTGGTGTGGCTGCAGGTGTGGACAGTGGCTTGACCACAGAGCACTGTAGGTCACAATGAGGGGTGTGGACCTAAACCTCAGGGGAACCTGAGTAGGAGCCATGGAAGAGTTGAAACAAGGCAGTGTCCCGGTCAAGTTTGGTTTTTAGGAAGATCTCTCAGGCCGTGGTGAGCGGTGAGAGGCTGAGAGGTGAGCGGTGAGAGGTCCTGGAGGCCAAGGGATGAGGCCTTTGGGTTTCAATATCCCTTTTGTATGGAATGAGGTTGGGCGGTCCGCAGACCAGACCTTATCCTCCAATTTCCCAATTTCCCATAGAGGCTGTGTTTCCAGATTCAGGGTTTCATGTTACACAGAGTTATTCTTTCTGGAATGTGTCCCCCAAGCAACCCCGCTGGACCCTCTGTGGAAGGAGGGGCTCTTCTGAGTGCAAGATTCGCGTGTATGCAAAAAAGCGAACATGCCAGCCCTGCGCCTTGCTAGTGTCTGTCCCTGAAACAGACCAGCAACCAGTGGACAAAGCAGTGCCCAGGAGTTGGGCCAGGCTGCAAACATCAACAACAACAGTAACAGTAATAATAATAACCTTTATTGATAAAGCGTCTGACCTAGAATGATCTCATGGAATCCTAGAGTAAGCCTGGGACATAGCTGTCGTTACCATTGTATGGATAAAGAGACTTATGGGAAGGAGTGCCTTGTCCAGGGTTGCTGAGTGGCAGAACAAGGCGGGTGGCCGCAGCCCTGACACTGTCACCTGTGGGCTGGGCAGCCTCAGAGGGGTGGTGGGTCAGGCATATTGTTGAGCTCTGGGGGATCTAGACAGCCCTGCAACTGTCCCCAGTGTGCAGAAAAGCCAGAAAATTCCATCTTGGCGTCCTGACCTCCACCTCCGCTCCAGCTCACACAATCTGCCCAGTTGAGTTATTCTCCCTGGAAGAGCTCAGCAATTTGGGCTTTTCCAAACCCAGCAAGAGCCTCCAAGTCTAGAATCCTCCCTGTGGCCTCTCCCTGGCCTTGTCTCTTCCTCCCTCCCCTTGGCTCTCCACGCAACACTGAGTGCCGAGTGCATCGGCCTGATTCTGTTTCTCAAGCTGCTCATACTCTGCCCTGCCTCCAGCCTTTGAATGGGTCATTCCCTTCACCTGGAAAGCCCTCTTCACTCCCTCTTCCTAGCTTACTCCTATTCATCCTTTCTGTCTCAATGTAAAGGTCACCTCCTCCTGGAAGCCTTCCTTTACCTCCCAGGCTAGCTTAGAGCTACCTCTTGCATTTTCTCAGCAACCTGTGATTGTGATTCTCCATGGTGAGATGGGGTTGCATGTCGTATTCTTTCTTTCTTTCTTTCTTTTTTTGAGACGGAGTCTCGCTCTGTTTCTCAGGCTGGAGTGCAGTGGCACAATCTTGGCTCACTGCAAGCTCCGCCTCCTGGGTTCATGCCATTCTTCTGCCTCAGCCTCTAGAGTAGCTGGGACTACAGGCACCCGCCACCATGCCTGGCTAATTTTTTGTATTTTTTAGTAGAGACGGGGTTTCACCATGTTAGCCAGGATGGTCTCGATCTCCTGACCTCGTGATCCGCCTGCCTCGGCCTCCCATAAAGTGCTGGGATTACAGGCGTGAGCTACCGTGCCTGGCCTGCATGTCTTTTTCATTCCTCATTCTATGCCATCGCAGCCTCAGAGAAAAACCCAGGAACGATGAGAAATGAGTGATGGGGAGGTTACCCTTCAGTGTCAAAGCAGTGGAAGGGGATCTATGAGACAGAGAAGGGACATGTACTCTTGAATATTACATAGTCCATGTTGTGCTGGTTCTGTAGTTGGCGATATACCTTTCCCATGTAATCAGCCAAAGACTCAAGGCAAAAAACAACAGGCCAGCTTCCCACTGGGACCCATTGTGGGGGCAATTGTGAGGTGACAGTCCCGAGAGGACTCTGCAAAACGAAACCTGCTCTTTCAGGATATGGGGGTACAAGAGCTTTTTAAAAAATATGTTTTCTACCATTTGTTTGAGCAGCTCTTCCCATTTATTTATTTATTTAGAGACAGCCTCCATCTGTTGCCCAGGTTGGAGTGCAGGGGCGCCATCTCAGCTCACTGCAACCTCCGCCTCCTGGGCTCAAGTGATTTCTGTACCTGGGCCTCCCGAGTAGCTGGGATTGCAGGCATGCGCCACCACGTAGTAGAGATGGGGTTTTGTCATTGTGGCCAGGCTGGTCTTGAACTCCTGATCTCAAGTAATCTGTCCGCCTCGGCCTCCCAAAGTCTGGGATTACAGGCTTGAGTCATTGCACCCCGCCATCTCTTAACTTTTAAATAAAAGATTATTAACAGGTGCAACAGAGCCTGGCATGATGATTTGTGCCTGTAGTCCCAGCTACTCAGGAGGCTGAGGTGGGATGATCTTTTGAATGCAGTTCAAGGCCAGCCTGGGCAACATGGAGAGACCCTGTCTCTGAAAAAAAAAAAAAGTATGTGTGGGTGGGGCAACAAAATACAAGCTTTTTAAACTGTAAATACTCTCTGCGTTTAGGAAGTGCCCTGTTGGAGAGGAGAGAAGGCTTTGTGAGAATCTTGGAGCCCTGAGCTCTGGATACTCGTCTATGTGGAGCCCAGAACAGTCCAGGACTTTCTGAGAGAGCCAAGGGTGTCTGGGGGAGAGCCTGGTGATGATGGGAGATGATTCCATACATGCCCGAAACATGCCAAGAGCAATGGGAGGTACCTTTGTATTTTCCTAATTAAAAGATACCCGCCCCAGGACTGGGCACAGTGGCTCATGTCTGTAATCCAGCACTTTGAAAGACGGAGCTAGGAGGATCGCTTGAGGCCAGGGGTTTGAGACCAGCCTGGGAAACACAGAAAGACCTCATCTCTACAAAAATTTAAAAGTTAGCCAGGCATGGGGGCATGTATCTATAATCCTAGCTATTCAAGAGGCTGAAGTGTGAGGATCGCTTGAGGCCAGGAGTTTGAGATTACCACTGCACTCCAGGCTGGGCAACAGAGCAAGACCTTGTCTCTGAAAACAAAACAAAACCAAAAAACCCAAGTATTTTTTGGCCAATTTGAGTATGTAAAAAACCCTCACAAACTCAAGACAATGAAACTGTCACATACCTACTTAAAAACTGCATTTACGAGTTTGGTACTACCTGCAAAATTACAATTTTTATTGTAATTTTGGATGTTTATAGCAATAACCTGAAAAATAGGTTTAAAATAAGATCATATAAATAAACATTGGTTTTTCTTTTCTTTTCTTTTCTTTTTGAGACAGTCTCACTCTGTCGCCCAGGCAGGAGTGCAGTGGCATGATCTTGGCTCACTGCAACCTCTGCCTCCCGGGTTCAAGCAGTTCTCCTGCCTCAGCCTCCAGAGTAGCAGGGATTACAGGCACCTGCCACCATGCCTGGCTAATATTTTGTATTTTTAGTAGAGACAGGGTTTCACCATGTTGTCCAGGCTGATCTCGAACTCCTGGTCTCAAGCGATCCGCCTGCCTCAACCTCCCAAAATGTTGGAATTACAGGCGTGAGCCACCACGCCCGGCCTTGAATATTGCCTTTTCCTGTAGTTTCTGAAACAATTTAATTTCAAACCCTTCACCTGCATTTTTTTGTTAATTTTGGTGAAGTATACATAACATGAAATTTACCATCATCACCATTTGTATGCGTACTGTTCAATGACAGTAAGTGCATTCCCATTGTTATACAACCATCACCACCATTTATCTCCAGTACTCTTTTCATTTTGTAAAACAAACTGTATGCATTAAAGAATAACTCCCCAGTGCCCTCCCCTGACCCTAGTCCCTGGCAGCTACCATTCTGCTTTTTCTGTCTCTGCATTTGACTACTCTGAGGTACCTCATGGAGGTGGAATTGTACATATTTGTGCGTGTGTGACTGGCTTATTTCATCTAACATAATGTCTTCAAGGGTCATCCATGTTGTAGCATGTAGCAGAATTTCCCTCCTTTTTAAGGCTGAATAAATAGTTTATTATGTGTATATATCTCAGATTTTGTTTACTCATCTGCCAGTGGACCCTTGAGTTGCTTCTGTTGCTTCATTATTGTGAATAATGCTGCAGTGAACATGGGTGTGCAAATATCTCTTTGAGTCCTTGCCTTCAGTTATCTTGTGTATATACCCAGCCGTGGTTTGCTAGACCTATAATTCTATTTTTAAGATTTTTTTTTTTTTTTTGAGGCAGAGTCTCGCTCTGTCGCCCGGACTGGAGTGCAGTGGCCAGATCTCAGCTCACTGCAAGCTCCGCCTCCTGGGTTTACGCCATTCTCCTGCCTCAGCCTCCCGAGTAGCTGGGACTACAGGCGCCCGCCACCTCGCCCGGCTAGTTTTTGTATTTTTAGTAGAGACGGGGTTTCACCGTGTTAGCCAGGATGGTCTCGATCTCCTGACCTCGTGATCCGCCCGTCTCGGCCTCCCAAAGTGCTGGGGTTACAGGCTTGAGCCACCGCGCCCGGCCTATTTTTAAGATTTTTAAGTAACTGCTGTACTATTTTCCATAGTGGTTGCACCATTTTATATTCCTTTCAATAGGAATAGTGCACAGGGTTCCAATTTCTCCACATTCTGTTTTTGTTTTTGTTTTTTTAATAGTAGCCATCCTAGTAGGTGTGAGGTGGTATCGCATTGTGGTTTTGATTTGCATTTCCCTAATGATTAGTGAAGTTGAACATCTTTTTTATGTTCTTATTGGCTATTTGTATATCTTCTTTGGAAGGATATCTATCCAAGCCCTTTCCCTATTCTTTATTCTTTATTTATTTTGAGATGGAGCCCTGCTCTATTGCCCAGACTGGAGGGCAATGGCAAGATCTCAGCTCACTGCAACCTCTGCCTCCCAGGTTCAGGCGAATTCTCCTGCCTCAGCCTCTGGAGTAGCTGGGATTATAACTGTGCACCACCACATCCAGCTAATTTTTGTATTTTTAGTAGAGATGGGGTTTCACCATGTTGGCCAGGCTGGTCTCGAACTCCTGACCTCAGGTGATCTGCCCACCTCAGCCTCCCACAGCCCTGCGATTACAGGCATGAACCACCATGCCCAGCCCCCTTTCTCCATTCTTTAATTGGGTTGTTTGTTTTTTTTGTGGTTGAGTTGTAGGAGTTCTTTATATATTCTGGATATTAACTCCTTATCAGGTATAAGGTTTGCCAAAGTTTTCTCCCATTTCATGGGTTACCATTTCACTTTGTTGATTGTATCTTTTGATGCAGAGAAATTTTACATTTTGACAAAGTTCAATTTATTTTTTCATTTGTTGCTTGTGCTCTACCTGCTGTGTGTGTGTGTGTGTGAGAGAGAGAGAGAGATAGAGAGAGAGAGAAAGAGAGACAGGGTCTTACTCTGTCTCCCAGGCTTGAGTACAGTGGCATGATCTTGGCTCACTGCAGCCTTGAACTCCTGGGCTCAAGCAATCATCCCATGTCAGTCTCCAGAGTAGCTGGGACTACAGGTGAGTGCCACCACACTGGCTAATTTTTGTAGTCGAGACAGAGTTTTGTCATGTTGCCCAGGCTGGTCTTGGACTTCTGGGCTCAAGCAATCTGCTGGCTTCATCCTCCCAAAGCGCTGGGATTACAGGTGTGAGTCACCTTGCCTGGCCTCTACCTGCATTTTTGAATCTGTGTCCTTTGTCATTACCAGGCCACTTTTTGAGATGTCCATCGTTTTCTAGTGCACCTATCTCCAGTTCTCTAAGTTGTTTGTTACAACTTCTTACAGGGTGCTAAAATTATCCCAAGCCAAAAATAACTGTTTGCTGAACATGAGGCTACTAGGTTAGTTTTATTCTTCTGGTAAGTATGAATTCATAATCTGCACACCTTTTTTATTGTGTTATACAATGACCAGTAAAAGGCTTGTTTGCAATAATGTCCATCCCCTGTGTGCATGAGACCACACTCCCTGGAGAAATTCTAAAGCTACAACAAAATTACTTTATCTTTCTTTTAGCCCATCTGTCAGGTTACTGCCATTAACATCCAAATTGAGCATCTAGTGAGGCCATTTCAGGCTAATGCATCTTTCCCAAATAGCATTCTATTGGTCAAAATGAAGTAATTGGGAATGTGTCCCATAACACAGCATACTCTCTAAGCAGTCAAATCTAAGGAATAATTTTTGGGGAAAAGCCCTACCGTATATTCTGTCTAGGCTCTAATAACCGTAACAATAACAGCAATAGAAATAACCACCATATGTTGGGTGTCACTCCAGCCTGGCACTGAGCTCAGCGCTTCACACATACTCTCACACTGAATCCATAAAACAGCCTGATGAGGAAGATTCTCATTGATATGGTTTGGCTCTCTGTCCTCTCCCAAATCTCATCTCCAGTTGTAATCCCCATGGGTCGAGTGAGGGGCCTGTAATCCCTATATGTCGAGGGAGGGAGGTGATTGGATCATGGGGGAAGTTTCCCCTATGCTGTTCTTCTGACAGTGAGTGAGTTCTCAGGAGATCTGATGGTTTTATAGTGTTTGGAAGTTCCTCCCTCCCTCTTCTCTCTCCTGCCGCCTTGTGGTGAAGGTGCCTGCCTCCCCTTTGCCTTCCACCATGATTGTGTTTCCTGAGGCCTCCTCAGTCATAAGAAACTGTGAGTCAGTTAAACTTCTTTTGTTTATAAATTATCAAGTCTCAGGTATTTCTTTATAGCAGTGTGAAAACAGACTAATACACTCATATTGTTCCCAACCTACAAATAGGGAAATTGAGGCTCAGGCAGGTAAAAGGCACATGCCCACCAGCCACACAAGTACTGATGGGTAGATCTGGAATTTGAACCCATGTTTCTCAGAGACCAGGCTCTTGTTTGTTTGTTTGTTTGTTTGTTTTTGAGACAGAGTCTTGCTCTGTCACCTAGGCTGGAGTACAGTAGTGTGATCTTGGCTCACTACAACCTCTGCCTCCCAGGTTCAAGCGATTCTCCTGCTCAGCCTCCCGTGTAGCTGGGATTACAGGTGCCCGCCATCATGCCTGGATAGTTTTGTGTTTTTAGTAGAGACAGGGTTTTACCATGTTGGCCAGGCTGATCTTGAACTCCTGACCTCGGGTGATCCGCCCACCTCAGCCTCCCAAAGTGCTAGGATTACAGGCATGAGCCACTGTGCCCAGCCTATTTATTTATTTATGTTTATAGACATGGAGTCTTGCTATGTTGCCCAGGCTGGCCTTGAATTCCTGGGCTCAAGTGATCCTCTCGCCTAAGCCTCCCAAGTAGCAATCTCTTAATCATCACATGACTCTGCCTTTATCTATATGATTTATGCCTGCTGTGAGTGCCCTAGCACCACACGTGCCCCAGAGAGAAGCCTGCCCAGGTAGCTGGGTTTGCAGTGCTCCTACCTTGAACTTGCCAAGTCAGCTGCAGTGCTGGGGCCCAGACCCAGCCTTGTTCCCTCTGCCCCATGGTTGCTGGTCCTTCCTGGGACGCAGGCTGATCCAATGAAGGCACATCACATGTGGCTCCTCCTCACCCCTTCTCAGGCAGCTTGGAAGCAACTCACCAACACACTTGGAAGGAAGGAAAGAATACTGGGAAGAAAGCTGCCACTCACTGTGGCCACATGTTACACACAGTGGTGACAACATAAAAACATCCGAGGCACAAGAGATCCTGGTTGCCTCTGGCTTTGTTTTGGAAAAGGAGCTTTCCAAAACATTTACTTCTGGTAAGCTTTTTATTTTATTTTTTATCATGGAATATTTCAAACATATATAACAGTAGAATAATGCACTGGTTACTCAGCCTCAGAGTGACAACTCATGCCCAATCTTGTTTCCTCTACTTCCCACCCCGATACCCTTATCTCATTGGGTTATTTTAAAGCAAATCCTAGGCACCATAACGTTTCAACCATGACTATTTTGGTATATATTTCTAAAAGATAAGGGAGTCTTTAAGAGGTAATAATAGCCATAATGCCATTATCACTCCTAGAAAATTATCATCGAACTGATCTAGTCAGCATCTACAATTTCCCTGATTGTCTCATACATGTTTTGTACATCTTATTAAAAAGGCCATGCGTGTTTTAAGTCTCTATAGTTTCCAGATACCCAGAAACTAATTCTAGATTAGTTGAAGTCTAATCTCTAGTTTCTCTCTCCCCACGTCTCTGTCTCTCTCTCCACCTCTCCACCCTTGCCGTTTATTAACATTTGTGGAAGAAACCCATTGTTTGTCCAGCAGCATTTCTCCCAATCTGGATTTTGCTGCTTGTATTCCTGTGGGGTCCTTTAACATGTTTCTCTGTCTTCGGAATTTCCTGTAATTAGATCTAGAGGCTTGATCAGATTCAGGTTTGATTTTTGGCAGCAATGCTTCATAGGAGGTATTGTGCTGTGTCCTTTTGTCAGGAGACCCTTAATGTCTTGTGATCTCTGTTTTTGGGTGAAGTTTGTAGTTGTGGATGTTCACTGCCTAGATTCATTATTTCATTAAGGATTGCAAAATGATGATGCTTTTTTTTTTTTTTTTTTTTGAGATGGGATTTTG
>NW_012122931.1:8705893-8744848 GCF_000951035.1 Colobus angolensis palliatus
AAGCGATTCTCCTGCTCAGCCTCCCGTGTAGCTGGGATTACAGGTGCCCGCCATCATGCCTGGATAGTTTTGTGTTTTTAGTAGAGACAGGGTTTTACCATGTTGGCCAGGCTGATCTTGAACTCCTGACCTCGGGTGATCCGCCCACCTCAGCCTCCCAAAGTGCTAGGATTACAGGCATGAGCCACTGTGCCCAGCCTATTTATTTATTTATGTTTATAGACATGGAGTCTTGCTATGTTGCCCAGGCTGGCCTTGAATTCCTGGGCTCAAGTGATCCTCTCGCCTAAGCCTCCCAAGTAGCAATCTCTTAATCATCACATGACTCTGCCTTTATCTATATGATTTATGCCTGCTGTGAGTGCCCTAGCACCACACGTGCCCCAGAGAGAAGCCTGCCCAGGTAGCTGGGTTTGCAGTGCTCCTACCTTGAACTTGCCAAGTCAGCTGCAGTGCTGGGGCCCAGACCCAGCCTTGTTCCCTCTGCCCCATGGTTGCTGGTCCTTCCTGGGACGCAGGCTGATCCAATGAAGGCACATCACATGTGGCTCCTCCTCACCCCTTCTCAGGCAGCTTGGAAGCAACTCACCAACACACTTGGAAGGAAGGAAAGAATACTGGGAAGAAAGCTGCCACTCACTGTGGCCACATGTTACACACAGTGGTGACAACATAAAAACATCCGAGGCACAAGAGATCCTGGTTGCCTCTGGCTTTGTTTTGGAAAAGGAGCTTTCCAAAACATTTACTTCTGGTAAGCTTTTTATTTTATTTTTTATCATGGAATATTTCAAACATATATAACAGTAGAATAATGCACTGGTTACTCAGCCTCAGAGTGACAACTCATGCCCAATCTTGTTTCCTCTACTTCCCACCCCGATACCCTTATCTCATTGGGTTATTTTAAAGCAAATCCTAGGCACCATAACGTTTCAACCATGACTATTTTGGTATATATTTCTAAAAGATAAGGGAGTCTTTAAGAGGTAATAATAGCCATAATGCCATTATCACTCCTAGAAAATTATCATCGAACTGATCTAGTCAGCATCTACAATTTCCCTGATTGTCTCATACATGTTTTGTACATCTTATTAAAAAGGCCATGCGTGTTTTAAGTCTCTATAGTTTCCAGATACCCAGAAACTAATTCTAGATTAGTTGAAGTCTAATCTCTAGTTTCTCTCTCCCCACGTCTCTGTCTCTCTCTCCACCTCTCCACCCTTGCCGTTTATTAACATTTGTGGAAGAAACCCATTGTTTGTCCAGCAGCATTTCTCCCAATCTGGATTTTGCTGCTTGTATTCCTGTGGGGTCCTTTAACATGTTTCTCTGTCTTCGGAATTTCCTGTAATTAGATCTAGAGGCTTGATCAGATTCAGGTTTGATTTTTGGCAGCAATGCTTCATAGGAGGTATTGTGCTGTGTCCTTTTGTCAGGAGACCCTTAATGTCTTGTGATCTCTGTTTTTGGGTGAAGTTTGTAGTTGTGGATGTTCACTGCCTAGATTCATTATTTCATTAAGGATTGCAAAATGATGATGCTTTTTTTTTTTTTTTTTTTTGAGATGGGATTTTGTTCTGTCGCCTTGGCTGGAATGCAGTGGTGCGATCTTGGCTCACTGCAACCTTAGTCTCCTGGGCTCAAGTGATCCTCTCACCTCAGCCTCCCAAGTAGCTGGGACTACAGGCATGTGCCACCATACCCAGCTAATTTGATGTTCTAATCCTATCTTCCTTCTTCATTTATTAGCTGGAATACTTGAAAAAGGGCGTCTCCTCATTAACTCTTTAGTTACCCCAAGGCACAGTATGCTCTCTTTCAGTATATACACTATAGACAATGAAAGACTTAGTTCTTTAATGGTTTTCAAATAATGAATTTGTTTCCTAGCATCCTAAGAGGTTTTTTTTTTTAAATTGATTTAAAAAAATATATCATTATGGGGCCGAGCTTGGTGACTTACACCTGTAATCCCAGCACTTTGGGAGGTTGAGTCAGGAGGATCACTTAAGCCCAGGAGTTCGGGACCAGCCTGGACAACATAGCAAGACCCTGTCTCTACAGAAAATACAAAAATTAGCCATGGAGTGCATGCCTGTAGTCCCAGCTACTTTGGGAGCTGAGGTAGGAGGATTACTTGAGCGCAGAGGTCGAGCCTGGGCAACAGAATAAGACCCACCCTCAACTCTCTCAAAAAAAGAGTGTCATTATGAATATAGGGACTTAATGTTATTTGATGTGTTTCAGCCCCCTGTGATTCTTATTCTTATTGGTGCTCAAATGATCCTATTCAGCCAGAGAGAACCTCTTTGGATTAGTTCTTGATGTCTTTGACCCCAGTTGGCTTTGATGGCTTCCTTGTTTTCTGGAACAGCAAGTTCCCCCAGACTCATCTTGTATATTTTCTACTCCAAACCTGGAATGAGCCGTCTCTCTAAGGAGTCCTGGTTCCTTTCAGTGAGGAACATTATTTAGAAAGCACAATCTCGTTTTATGTAATGCTTGTTACTATTGGGTTGGTCATTGTTTCTGGGCATTTTGAGTGAATAGAGCTCAGAAATACATTTTTTAAAAGGTAAAATGCATCATAAATTATGCTTACCCAAACTTGGAAGCAGCCAAGATGTCCTTCAACAGGTGACTGGGTAAACAAACTGTGGTACAGCCAGACCATGGAATATTATGCAGCGCTAAAAAGGAAGAGTTACCAAGCCATGAAAAGACACAGGAGAACCTTAAATGTTAGGTGGAAGAAGCCAGTCTGTAAAGGCTACAAAGATGATTCCAACTATACGAAAAACCAACACTATCAAGACAGTAAAAGATCCATGGGGCCAGGCACGGTGGCTCACACCTGTAATCCCAGCACTGTGGGAGGCCGAGACGGGCAGATCACGAGGTCAGGAGATCAAGACCATCCTGGCTAACATGGTGAAACCACATCTCTACTAAAGAAATACAAAAAATTTAGCCGAGCGTGGTGGCTGGCGCCTGTAGTCCCAGCTACTCAGGAGGCTGAGGCAGGAGAATGGCGTGAACCTGGGAGGCAGAGCTTGCAGTGAGCTGAGATCATGCCACTGCACTCCAGCCTGGGCAACAAAGCGAGACTCCGTCTCAAAAAAAAAAAAAAAAAATCCATGGATTCCCCGTGTTTGGGCGAGGGAGGGCTGGAGAGGGGGAACACGGGATTTCTTTAGAGTAGTGAAACTACTCTGTATGATATTATAATAGTAGTTATATGTCATTATACGTTTGTTCAAACCCATAGAATGTAAATCAAGAGTGACCCTGAATGTAAACTATGGACTTTAGTCAACGTCTTATTATTGATGTATCAGTTGTAACAAATATATGCCATTATGCAATGTCACTGGTCTGATTTTTAAAAACGAGCACTCCATTACTGAAAGAGGTTCACAATAGGGGAAACTGGGAGGGAGTGGGGGAGATGAAGGGATATATGGGAACTCTCTATTTTCTGCTGAAATTTTCTGTAAACCTAAAACTGCTAAAAAAATAAAGTCTACTAATGTACTTAAAAAATCATGAGTTCATATTGACACTTCTAATTTAAATTCAGGTTTACCATGTTTTTACTTAGCCTCGTCTGTTCTTTCTCCATGAGAAATGCCCTTTCTTTTCAGTTCCCAGTGAAAGATAAACTCATCTGTTGAGTCTCATTTGAACTTCACGCTCTCAGATAAGAATGCCAGTACTATCATGCCTTAGTCCATCTGGGTTGCTGTAACGAAATACCTTAGACGGGATAATTTATAAACAACAAAAACTGACTGCTCACAGTTCTGGACGTTGGAAGTTCAAGCTCAAGGCCCAGCAGATTTGGTATCTGGTGAGGGTTTGCTCTCTGCTTCAAAGATGGCACCTTCGGCTGGGCACCTTGGCTTGTGGCTGTAATCCCAGCACTTTGCGAGGCTGAAGCAGGTGGATCACTTGAGGTCAGGAATTTGAGACCAGCTTGGGGAACATGGTGAAACCCCATCTCTAGTTAAAAAAAAAAAAAAAAAACCACACACACACACAAATTAGCCCAGCATGGTGGTGCGCACCTGCAATCCCAGCTACTCAGGAGTCTGAGGCACTTGAATTGCTTGAGCCCTGGAGGTGGAGGTTCTAGTGAACTGACGTTGCGCCACTGCACTCCAGCCTGGGCAATAGAGTGGAGTCTTGTCTCAAAAAAACAAAAACAAAAGCGAAAAACAAAGATGGCGCCTTCTAGCTGTGTCCTCACATGGTGTAAGGGCAAAGGGACGAACAAGCTCCCCCAAGAAGGGCACTAATCTGATTCGTGAGGGCAGAGTCCTTATGACCTCATCACCTCCTAAAGGCCCCACCTGTTAATAGGTTTCAACATAGAAATTTTGGGGTGACACATTCAGACCACAGCACCCCAACAGTATGATTATTATTTTTTTTTCTTTTGTAGTTTATGTCTTTATTTTTGCTTTTTCTTTAGGGAATGTCTTATTAGGGAGGGACAGTCAAAATGACTGCATTTTAGTGACCTGGGGTAATTCTCTGTGTGGTGATGTCACCAACTTGCCATAAGTTAGCTTTTTGAGTTTGTTTTGCTTTTGATATTTGAAGTTTCTTTTCCAAGCATTTCACATTATTTTATGATTATATTAAATATTTGCCTGGTTTCCAAGTCAGGTCTACAAAGCAAGAAATATGAAGGGTCTGTCTCCCCCTCCACCCTGTTTCCTTCCTCTCCCTTTATAGAAATGTTGCTGCTTCAAGTTTTTGTTTTGTCCTTCCATTTTAAAATTTAATGCCTCTACTTTTCTTAGATAAATGGGAGTATAAGCTACATACTCTTCTCCCAAATTATAAACCACATTTTTTCAAGTCAAGCTCCCAATGCTTGCAGAGGAAGGCCTGACCTCAGATGTTGCACATCATCATGATCTACCCAATTTGAAACAAGTTATTTCTGCTTTTTGTCAAGGGTCTATTACTGTTTCTAGGCATTGCTTTTGTTTTGTTTTGTTCTGTTCTGTTCTGTTCTGTTTGGAGACAAGAGTCTCTCTCTGTTGCCCAGGCTGCAGTACAGTGGCACAGTCTCGGCTCACTGCCACCTCTCCCTCCTGGGCTCAAGCGATTCTTGTGCCTCAGCCTCCCAAGTAGCTGGGATTACAGGAGTGTGCCACCACACCCAGCTAATTTTTGTATTTTTTTGTAGAGACAGGATTCTACCCTGTTGGTCAGGCTGGTATCACACTGCTGACCTCAAGTGATCTGCCTGCCTTGGCCTCCTAAAGTGCTGGGATTTCAGGCATGAGCCACCGTGCCTGGCCAAGGCATTGTTAATTGAGCTTTCAAACCACCCCAGTGGAATAGGTATTATCTCTGGTTTTTGTAGAAGAGGAAACTGGGGCTCAATGAGCTGGGATTTGAACAAGTGTCTCCCTGATTTCACTTACTTGTTCATAAATATTTCCGCAGCACCTGTTTCAGACCCCATCCTAGGTACTACGATACAGAAATGACCCACAGAGGGTCCTGTCCTCCTGGAGCTCACATCTAGTGGGGTCATCATGTCTGAGCAGATAACTGTGGTGTGGGACTGTCCATCTGCCCACCTCCTGCAAGGCAGCTCCTCAAAGGAATCTACATCTGATCCACTCTGGGTGAGAACCCAGCACAGCTAAAATCAGCAGATGTTTGTTGAATGAGTAAGTAAATAAATAAAGTTAAAAAAAACCCCACAAAGCTTGAAGTTGTTAATGGAAGTATAGTGCCTCTGAAACTAGCAAACCTTTGTAAAAAATTTTAATAACATTTAAATTATGAATTATAATATACTTTATTATAGAAAAATTGGAAAGCATAGAAAAGCACAAATGAGAAAATAAAAATAATCCATAATACCAGCCCTCAGAATTAGTTTTTTTTTTTTTTTGAGTTGGAGTCTCACTCTGTCACCCAGGTTGGAGTGCAGTGGCGCCATCTCTGGCTCAATACAACCTCCGCCTCCCGGGTTCAAACAGTTCTCCTACCTCAGCCTCCCGATACCTGGATTACAGGTGCCCACCACCACGTCCACCTATTTTTGTGTTTTTAGTAGAGACAGAGTTTCACCATATTGGCCAGGCTGGTCTCAAACTCCTGACCTCGTGATCCACCTGCCTTGGCCTCCCAAAGTGCTGAGATTACAGGCTTGAGCCACCGTGCTGGGGTTTTATTTTTTAATATTTATTTATTTATTTTGAGACAGAGTCTTACTCTGTGTCACCCAGGCTGGAGTGCAATGGCGCAATCTCAGCTCACTGCAACCTCTGTCTCCCGGGTTCAAGTGATTCTCCTGCCTCAGCCTCCTGAGTAGCTGGGATTACAGGGAAACACCACCATGCCTGGCAAATTTTTTGTATTTTTAATAGAGATGGGGCTTCACCATGTTGGCCAGGCTGTTCTCGAACTCCTGACCTTAAGTGATCAACCCGCTTCTGCCTCCCAAAGTGCTGGGATTACAGGTGCGAGCCACTGTGCCTGGACTTATTTTGGTCTTTTTTCTGTAGCAACATCGTTTAAGAAAAAAATTTGGATCATACCATCTACATAGCTCTGTTGTTTGCAATGAGAAAAATCTCTAACAATGCATCATGACCATTTTCCTAAGCGAATATCCCATTAAAGCTAAGCGTCTACTTAGAGGTTGGATTTATTTTTTGCCAGTGATGACATCCTTCCCCACATAAAATACTTACGAACTCAAGATTAAGGCTGAAATCACAATGGAAAGAATAGCAGGCTTTGAGGCTGCACGCTGTGCTTCAGTCTCAGTTACACAGTCCTTCCCCAGCAAACGCCAGGGAAATTCGACGAAGACATCCGCCAGGGGGGATCAGTCTTCCTTGACCCCTTTAATATTACAAGTTGTATTATCAGCACAACCACTTTCTGCAGTTCCGAACTTTGCAGGTACCACTAAAATTTCCTCTTGGCTGCAGAGAGGAACTATCATACAGTCATTAGAGCATGTGATTAAGGGCTGGCTCTGGAGTCGGACCTCCACCTAAGTCCTGCTCCACCTGAGATGGTCGTGTGACCTTGGCAAGGGACTTCACTCTGTGGACTCTAGATTCCTCATCTGTAACTCAGGGCAGCTACTGTACCCACCTCTTCAGGGAGTCATGAGGAATCAATAGCACAGTGCCTAACACATAAGCCACCCATAAATATCAGCTATTGTTATGACA
This sequence comes from Colobus angolensis palliatus, assembly GCF_000951035.1. Classification (NCBI taxonomy): domain Eukaryota; kingdom Metazoa; phylum Chordata; class Mammalia; order Primates; family Cercopithecidae; genus Colobus; species Colobus angolensis. The sequence goes on from NW_012122931.1 coordinate 8,713,117, forward strand.
ACTTGTGTGTTTGGAGCTTCTGCTCTTATTTTCTGAGCTGCGCTTGCCATTCGCTGGTGTCAGGGCTGCTCTTGGCAGCTTGTCTTGATGGGAAGATAATCCAGGCCTTATGAAGTACCTGGATGACTGCCATCATCTTGCCTGCAGGCGCTGGGCATGGGCGTCTCAAGCATGCTCTGACCCCACCTGCACCTTAAGCAGCCATGCACCACAATTCCACAGACAGAGGCTTATGATTTTATTTTATTTGTTAACAAGTTCATTTATGACATGATTACATTCATTACGATGTGATTACTATATATAATCAGGAGAGGCAAGATCATGTCATAAATAAGTTTATGGTCTTTGGAGTTAGACAATATGGGTTCAAATCCCAGCCCTCTTACTTAATTTTTTTTTTTTTGCAACACAGAGTCTCACTGTGTTGCCCAGGTTGGAGTGTAGTGGATCATGGCTCACTGCAGCCTTGACTTCCCAGGCTCAAGCCATCCTCCCATCTCAGCCTCCTGAGTAGCTGGGACCACAGATGGCATCTGCCACCACGCTTGGCTAGTTTTTTTGTATTTTTGGTAGAGACAGGGTCTCGTCATAATGCCCAGGCTGGTCTCGAACTCCAAGCTGAAGTGATCCACTAACCTCAGCCTCCCAAAGTGCTGGGATTACAGACGTGAGCCACTGCACCAAGCTATTTATTTGACTTTGAACAAACAATTTCCCATCTCTGAGCTTATCAGTTTCCTCATCAGTAAGTTGGAGATCATAATTGTGAATGGCTTTATTTTCCCCCATCTAGCATCCATTACCATGATTTTGCTTTTCCTTTGGGAGAACCAATTCTCTCCCACCCTGAACCATGATTCAATCCTGGGCTCTGAGTGGGGCATGTGACCCAGGCTTAAGCCAATCAGAACACTCCAGCATCTGACCGCAGAGATTCGTCTGTGGGTGGTCATGTGACTCAAGCCAGTCCAATAGGAGGAATCTCCAGGCTTTTGCTTCAAACACTTCTTTTCTATGGCCTTGCCGGTCTGAGGATGTTAGATCAGCTGCTAGAAAGCCATCTTGCTCCCAAATGGGACTGGTTGAGAATGGAGCTGCAATAGAGGAGGTAGAACCAAGGGAGCCCACAGTATGTGCATAACTTTTGAGCTCCTGCATGAAACTGATCATGATTTTCTATTGATACAAGCTGATTAATTTTCTCTGTTTGCTTAAGCCAATTTGGATTGGGTATTCTGTCACTTTCAGCTGAAACAGTCCTGGCTGATAAAACAATAGTATGTATTTCCTAGAGTTAAAAGGAGTAGACAAGGAAACACGTAAATCTAGAGCCCTCAATACACAATGCCCTTGGCACAAAGTAAGTGCTTAATAAATGGGAGTTGTTTATATCGTTGTTATAAATTTAACTGTAGAAAAACAAGAAAGTCCAGGTAAAACAAAAAGACAATCAGGAAAAATATTGCTTTTTTTTTTTTTTTTTTTTTTGAGACAGGGTCTTGCTCTGTCACCCAGGCTAGAGTGCAGTGGCGTGAGGCTCACTGCAGCCTTGAACTCCCAGGCTCAAGTGATCTTCCCATCTCAGCCTCCCAAGTGGCTGAGACCACAGGCATGCACCATCATGTCTGACTCTTTTTAATTATTATTTTTTGTAGAGACAAGGCCTCACTATATTGCCCAGGCTGGTCTCAAACAATCTGCATGTCTTGGTCTCCCAAAATTGTGGGATTACAGGTGTGAGCCACCATGCCTGGCCCAGGCTATTCTCAATCTCACCTTTTCGAGATAGGTAAATATTTTGAAATGTTTTTATTCCGGACATTTTCCTATATATGTGTATTTATATAAGTGCCAAAATAGGATTGCTCTGTAATACTGTTCTGTAGCCTGTTTCACTTGGATATAAATCAAGCACATTATAAAGATATATCTGCACAGCACAACCATTCATAATGGTTGCATAGCATTCCATGTTTTCTTTGGCTCTTCAGATGATCTCTAAATTATTTTTGTACAAATAACTTTGTGATGACATTCTCATCATCAATCTATATCTTTGTGGAATATATATATATATATATACATGTGTGTATATATATATATATATAATATACTTTTTTTTTTTTGGAGACACAGTCTCACTCTGTTGCCCAGGCTGGAGTACAGTGGTGTGATCGCAGCCGACTGCAACTTGAACTGGTCTCAAGCAATCCTCCTGCCTTAGCCTCCTGAGTAGCTAGGACTACAGGTGCATGCCACTATGCTCAGGTAATTTTAAATTTTTTTTGTGGAGATGAGGTCTCGCTGTGTTGTCCAGGCTGGTCTCGAACTCCTGAGCTCAAGTGATCCTCCAGTCTCAGTCTCCCAGAGTGCTGGGATTACAGATGTGAACCACTGCTTGCCAGATTTTATAATTGTCTAATGATAAGTTTCTAAGGGTAGGAGTGCCGAATCTGGAAGTTTTAAAGACGGAAAAACCTACATTGTCATTTTTATTAAAAGGTTTAATATTTGAATAAAGTACATTATTAAGGATTTAAAGGTCTTTCCCAGAAAGTGGGGAGCCCCGCCCTGTGGGCTTTAAATCTTGTTCTACTTCAGACACTTTCACAGTTCTGACGTCATGAATACTGTGACCACCCAGCACAGGAGGGACTGTGGTTGCCAGAACCCTGACATCAACAGCCTGTGAGGACACCAAGCTGGATGTGGCTCGCTCTGAACATCTGCCTCTCCACTCGGGAGACCTAGCTCCTTGCAGAGCCTCATTCTTCTAGGTGTTTCAGGGCGATCCCAGTGGTAAGACAACATGCACCCATAGATGAGTCCTGGTTACCACTTGATTTTGAAAGGAAAAAGTAAAATTGCATTTATTTCCAAATGACATGCCTATCTAGGTAGAAAATCCATCATAACCTACAGAAAAGCAACTAGAACTAATAGGCAGGTTTAGTGAGGCTGCCAGATACAGGATCAATATACAAAAATCAACCGTATTTCTATCTTCTGGTGATGAACCATCATTAATTCAGTTTTTTTGAACAGTGTGATTGAGGTTTTCATATAAGTTCTGGTTACATTTGACACCCCCTCTTTCCTCCCTCACCCATGCTGCTGTTGCACTGCCAGACAAAGTTCACCACCACGACCACTGGTCATGCCAGAACTCGCAACTTCTGGCTGCCTCTGAACCTCCTTGGCCTCTTAGGGACAAGCGATGCTGCTTCTGTCATGATGGCTGCCACTAATCCACATGGCTCCACTTGGCCTGCTGTCCACGTGGAGCTGCTCCTCCCTGTGGACTTCCCGTGCTCTGAAGACCTTGGAGGAAACGGCAAGGCCACTGGCTCACACTTGGTTAGAGGCCCCACAGCAAGATGGCTTGGGCACACGAAGGGCTAGAGTTTAGAGAAACGGGGCTTCCTTCTGCACAGCCCCTCTTCTCTCCACACTGTCAGGAGACCTGTATCCACACTGCTGTCAAGACTGCCATCTGCCCCCCAGAGCACACCTTGTATCCACACTGCCCTCAGCTCCCCAGCCTGGGTTGAGCCCAACTCGCTGTTGCTGGCTCTGTTCTCCTGAGGTAGATCCTTTCTCAGGGGCTCTCTGCTCCCCCTCAGAACCCTGCCTTGTCACCCAGCTGTCTTGTCCTCCTAAGCTGGCACGTATCTGAGCCCCCTGTTATTGTGCCTCACGTTTGACCCCAGTAGGCTGCCCAGTCCTTGACCAGATCGTCCATTCCCTGACAGATGCAGAAATGGAGACTCAGGGGGCCCCGACCTGTCCCAGGCCCCAGCAAATAATGACAGAGCTGGAGTTTGAACCCATTCCTCCCTGATATACCAAGCTTTGTGCTGGTTCTGCCATGTCCTCCAGGGCCAGCTCACTTCCCGCCAGCTCCCAAAATCTGGGATCTGTCAGACTCTGCACGGGGAGGCTGGTGGGCAAAGGGGTGTGAGATGGATGAATGCGCCCTGTGGTACTTTGTGCAAGGATAACCCCTCTCCACATCCCTGGCCTTTAATCCATGCATCCTCCATCCCTAGTGCCACCCGAGAGCCTGCAAAGCCTGCCCCCAGGCCCAGCTTCCTGCCCCCAAGGCTCCTGAGCCTGGAGCCCTCCACCTGCCTCAGCAAGGTGGTATTGGTCTGGGGCTGGGTTTTGACAGGCAGCTGAGCTCACCAGGCTCCAGGCCCAGCCCCCTCCGTCCCCCACCCCCATCCCAGCTGGTTCCAGAAGGGAAGCGGGGGTGGGGGCAACTTCACAGGGAAACTTTTGTTCTTGCCTAGAACAGACATGGGCTGGGGACCGAGCTTCCCCTTGGCTGCCACGGAGACCGGGGCCACTTGAGTTCATGTTTATTTTCACAGTGTGGATTCCATGGAGATAATCGGCCAGGACAGGGAAGCCCTGGGAAGCAGGCTTGGGCCTCTGTGGAGTGCCTACTACGTGCTAGGCCAAAGACAGACAGAAGCCAGTAGAATCTACAAGACAGTCCTGGGGACTAGATACTGTGCCGTACTTGCCTGAAAAAGAGGCAGCGAAGGTTCAGAGAAGGGAAGCCACTTGCCCAGGGTCACACAGCAGGTTAGCAGAGAGCTGGAAGGGGAGGCTACCTGCTCCTGGGGCTCTTCCTACTTTGTGCCTGAGTTACAAGCAGAGTAACGCACTCTCCCTGAGGCTTCATGGAGAAAGTGCTGCCCAGAGCTCCAAATGGGTCAGGGTCCCTGGGGCAGGATGGACCGGAGCATAGGCGGCTCTTCCGAGACAGAGGCTCTAACCTAAGCTGAGGCCTTGGGCAAACGGTGTAATTCTCTGAGCCACAGACTCCTCCTCTGTGAAACGGGGCTATCAATGGTATTTGTTTCATCACAGGGCTGGCATACAGTAAGAACTCAACGATAACCATGCTAATGTTATTATTATTACTGTTGCTAATATTATTATTACTGTTGCTAATGTTATTGTTATTACTGCCGTTCTTCTATTTCACCCAGTCCCAAGGCCTTCGGCTCATTGTGGGCCCCAGGAGTCTCCAATAAGATCTATCAGTGCCTTTCCGAGTGGAAGCTTTTTCTGCTGAATCCGTGAGGGATGGGAGAGGAGGGCCGGTCGTGTCTGAATCACTGCTGCTGGCTGCCCCTGAGGAACAGCCCCGGATTTCTCAAGGAATCACCCCCAGCCCTCCTTGGAGGCCTACTGCCCCTCACTCTGAGCCCTGCTAGCCCTGGTCCCAGTCCTCCCCCAAAATCCACCCTCCATGTTATGTATTGATTTTTCTGGATCCACTTTTCCCATCAGTTTATTTCATGTCTGAAATACACCTCGAAGCCCCATTGCATCCAACTCACCAAGCTGGACTTGTCGGGTCAGTGATGAACACGCCAGTTAGACCAGTGTCTATGCAGGAGGACCCAAGGAAACGGCCGAATCAAAACCTAAACATGGAACCAATAAAATCCTTAACCTGACACTACAAACTTCCCACAGACTTCAGAGAAATACCTCAAGAAGGGCACGACCTTTTAGTTTCTCCCCAAGGCTACCCAAGACCTCCAGCGGGGTCTTTCTAAAATACAGATTTGACCTTGTCACTTCCCGGCTTCAAAAACCCTTCAATAGCCCCCTCAGTATTTATTATTCTTATTCACTAACATTTATCGAGGTCCTCTGCTCATTGGATCCTGCGCCGAATGCCTTTCGTGCATTTGTTCCTGTGGGGCAGGGACCACTGCCCTCCCAGTGTCAGGGATGAGGGAATGGCGAGGTGGGGACACTGTTCAGGGTCACACAGCTGGCGAGTGGGATGCAAACCCAGGCTGGTCTGGATCTGAAGCTCATCCGCCTTCCACCTATCTGCTGCCTGGCCAAGATGCCTCAGCCTGCCCTTGGGGATCCCCCACGACCTGGGACTGATGTCCCCCAGCCTCACCTCACATCATGCCTCCTTCTGCCTTGTCTAGGTTGACCCTCTCGCTCATCGCTTCTGCCCTTCAGTCTCAATGTGGAAGCTCCACCATCCCCAGTGGCCTTCAGACCTCAACCCGATGTCCTCTACAGGGACCTCCCTGCCTCCGGTAATCTGACTCAGACTTGAACTCCTGAATCACAGCAGCTCTTCACGTCTCCCACTGTGAAATGAAAACCCTCCCTGGACCCCAAGCCTCCTGCTAGCTTCCATCTCTCTTTCCATTTCCTGGCAAGCCTTTAAAAGACGGGTGTATGGCCCCTGCACTTGTCCACTTCCTCACCGCCCCCACCTCTCAGCAGCTTGCTACCATCTCTCACCTGAAACGGCGGCTGGCTCGGCTGCCCCCACCCTGTGGGTTGTCTGGTCCCTTTGCCAGGCTTTTTGGCTTCATCCTACATCCTTAAAGTTCCTCTTCCCTGGCTCACCACCTACCCCCTGGCTCCTCCTTCTCCAGCTACATTTTGGCATTTCTTCTTTTCTGTGTCCCCATACTGGTGTACCCCAACATTCCAACCCAACCTCCATGGTCAGCTGCCACCTGGTGTCCTCACTGGGACACTCCCCAGACCCCAGCGGCCTTCTCCCCATCAGGCCTCCTCATGGGCCCCCATCTCCCTGATGGCATCACCATCGGCCACCAGCCAGGTGTGGCGGCCAGTCGTGCTGCAGACTTCCTCCTCTTCTCATTCTCCACTCCTCCTTCTGCAAGTCCGGTGCCAAGTCCTGTCCATTCTACCTGTGTATCTTGGGACCCCCCTCGTCGGCACCCCCATTCTGGCTGCCATCTTCTCTTACTCCTCTCTGGTCTCCCATCTCTAACCATCCCCCTTCCAAGTTCTGCTCCCTGCTGGGCACAGAGTGACCTTCCTCAAAAGCAAGTGTGGTGTGATCTTGGCATGTCCCTTCTGTGGCTCCTTGTCGCTCTCACAAAAAAACCCACCTCAATAAAGCCCGTTGTACTCTGGCCCCTGCCACTTCTCAGTCCTACTTTCTCACTGTGGCATCTTGGATTGGTTCGTTAATCTCTCTTTCCAGTCTCTGATGCTTCATAGCAGAATGAGCTACTGGCACTCCAGGCTTTCATGCCTTCTGCTTTTTTTTTTTTTTTTTTTTTTTTTTTGACAGAGTCTTGCTCTGTTGCTCTGGCTGGAGTGCAGTGGTGCAATCTCGGCTCAGTGCAACCTCCACCTCTTGGGTTCAAGTGATCTCCTGCCTCAGCCTCCTGAGTAGCCAGGTTTACAGGCATGCACCACTGTGCCCGCTGATTTTTGCATTTTTAGTAGAGATGGGTTTTAACCATATTGGCCAGGCTGATCTTGAACTCCTGACCTTAAGTGATCCACACCTCGGTTTCCCAAAGTGCTGGGATTACAGGCATAAGCCACTGTACCTGGCCTTCATGCCTAGTGCTTTTATGTGAGCCTCTCCTTCTCTCTCCAATACCCTTCCTTTCTGGCCCTCCAGGCTGACTGCTGTCCCTCCTCAAGTCTTCATGCAAATGCCACCTGCCCTTGATTCCCCCTGGAAGACTTAGGGTCCCTTCTCCTGCGATCCTTTCAGAGCTTATACAGGCACCCATTAAAGTGAGTATTTATGATATTGTAACAGTCTTGTCATATCTGTCTGCTGCCCCTTCCCCCCACTGAACTGGAAGTTTCTTGAAGGTAGGACTCAGGGAGGGTTTCATTCTGGGTCTTTTTGTGCTCAGCTCAGGGGTTGGCATGGAGGAAAGGCTCAAAAAATATTTGTAGAATTGCCTTCAGTTCAGAAAAAAAAAAAGGCGGGGGGGCCGGGTGCGGTGGCTCACGCCTGTAGTTCCAGCACTTTGGGAGTTGGAGGCAGGTGGATCTCCTGAGGTCAGAAGTTTGAGACCAGTCTTGCCAACATGGCAAAACCCCGTCTCTACTAAAAATAAAAAAATTAGCCAGGCATGGTGGCACACGCCTATAGTCCCAGTTACTTGGGAGGCTGAGGCAGAAGAATCGCTTGAACCCAGGAGCAGAGGTTGAGGTGACCGAGAACTGAACTGAAAGTTTGAAGGGCCCCCTGAGTGGGCTAGAAGGACGAATAGCCAAGGGCTGGTCAGTTGAGGCTTCAAACCAGAAACAAACTTGGGATCTCCTGGGCAGTATCACTCAACATCCTCCTCTCCAACACACATCCTGGGGCGCAGAGTTCTGTGAACTCTGGAACTAGAACCCAGCTTCCAGTGTCCTGGATGAATTGAGGTCAACCTTGCCTGAGGCTTTGGGAGCCAGACAGGACTGGCTTTAAATCTCTACTCAGGAGGCTGAGGCAGGAGGATCACTTGAGCCCAGGAGTTCAAGGCTGCAGTGAGCTATGATTGCACCACTGCACTCCAGCCTCGGCCATACTGTGAGATCCTGCCTCAGAAAAAAAAAAAAGAAAAAAAAGATCAGCTCTTCTTCCCAGCTGTGTGGCCTTTAATAAGTTTCTTCACTTCTCTGAACCTGTTTTTCCTCTTGCAACTTAAGAATGATAATTTACGCCTGCAGAGCTGTGTGGATTCAATGAGGTAGGTTCGGTGAAGTAGCTGGACCCATAGGGGGCACCTCGTGGGTGCTCAGGAATTGTTCATTCATACAGTCCCACAGCCTCAGTGCCTCCCTGCATGGCCCACCCCCTGGCCTTTCACCACCCCCAGGGAGATCTGGCTGGCCAGAGGTAATTGCTGATGAGGACACTCAGGTTCAGAGAGATCAGGCTTTTTGCCCAAGGTCACACAGCCAGTGAGTGATGCTGGGATTTGAATTGAGCCAATCTCTTAACCATAGGGTCTACTCTATGTGTCCTTCCCAGGCCAGGCTCACCTACGCATTCCCAGTTTAGGTGAACTCAGAGCGTCCTGAACTCGGAGCCGGCCTCTCTCACAGCTCTGGGAGCCAGGCAGGCTTTCCCGCTTCCCCGCCTCCCCTCTGCCCACCGCTGGATCTGTTTAAACTAGCCGAGCAGGGTGAGGTGGGGAGGCGGCGGAGAAGGTACGGAGATGTTTGTTTTCCTTGGGGGTTTATATCAACATTGGTCTTGACATTTCGCCTGTTATTATGTGTGGCTCTTTAGAGGGTGAAATAATATTTTCTTTTGCTTGAGAAAAGGACAAAGTTCAGACAGAGCTCTTGGCCCCAAATGGATTTTCCTCCTTCTCTGCTTTCCATGTGCCATAGCTACTTGGAGTTCCGGAGAGCCATTTCTGTGGGGCGGACATCCTCCCCGGGCCACGGGTGCGATCCGGGGCTGCAGACAGCCACTGTGTGCTGTAGACGCGACCTGCACTCCACAGGTTCACCCTGTGCTCTAAACACTGTCTGCTTCCCAAGGATGAGGTTTGTGGGACACTGGTAGCTTCCATGGGGTCACCCCCAGTGTTCTCTTGGTATCTACAGGGTGTGCAGGCTCGTTGTGTGCTGTGTGAGTCCTTCTTTCCTTAGACATACTTGGGGAGCTGTTGTCAGTACACTGGCAGTGTGTGGGCACGCTCTCTGTGCTGCTGGCACTCTGGACATGTCAAGGGGTGGCAGATACAGGTAGTACGGGTGGCTTATCATAGGCAAATCCCATAGGCACTAGGGGTACCCCATGAGCTCCAGAGAATGTCAGTAAACGTCAACCAGGTGCCTGGAGATGTAGCCATTCTCCAACGTCCATGGAGAAAGTCTTGAGGTCCAGGTACACCATGGGTGTCAGGGTTCTATGCAGCATGTGGGAGGGCAAACACCTGCCAGTACTCTCAAGGTATGGAGACCTCTGTGTGCTCTAGAGGTGCCCACTGGGTATGCCACAGATCACTGTAATGACAGTCACCTTATGGCTACAGCCCTCATCATAGTTTGTTAGGACAACCATGAAAAGTACCACAAACTGGGTGGCTTAAGACAACAGAAATTACTCTCCGTTCCTGGTGGCCAGAAGTCCAAAATAAAAGGGACAGCAGGGTTGGTTGCTTCTAAGGCTCCAAGACAGAATCAGTTCCATGCCTTTCTCCCAGTTACTGGGAGTTGCTGGCAGCCTTTGGTGTTTCTCGGCTTGTGGCCTTATCACTCCAATCTCCGCCTCTGTGGTCACGTGCTGCGCTCCCTGTGTGTGTGTCTCTGTGTCTGAATCTCCTCCTTTCTCTTATAAAGACATGAGTTTTTGAATTTGGGGCCCACCCTAATCCAGTATGACCTCATTTTAGCTTAACTAATTACATCTGCCAAAGACCCTATTTCCAAATCAAGTCACATTCTGAGATTCCAGGTGGATGTGAGTTTTGGGGAGACGATGTTCAACCCAGTACATTTCCCACTGCTTGAGCTCTGACTGCAAAGAACCAAGTTAAATCCCTTATACATATGACTTCGTTTAATCCTCTCGCACCCTGAAGAGGCGGGTGTCATCGGCCCCATTTTATAGTCAAGCAGTTGAGGCTCAGAGGTGAAATTTCACTTGTTGGGGATATACAGCCACAGTAAGGGGGTCTAGGATTCATGCTTAGGCCTACTGGGGTCCCTCACCACACTGCCCTGACAACACCCTTGGGGACTGAGGGCACATTTCTTACATACTCTGCACCCTCTAAACCAGGGTTTCTGTTGACATTTGGGACTGATTAATTCTTTCTTGTGAACAGCTATCCTGTGCATTTATGATTAAGTGTCCCTGGCCTCTACCCATTACATGCCAGTGGCACCCTCCCTCCAGTTGTGACAACCCAAAGTGTCTCCAGACATTGCCAGATGTACCTTGGGGGCTAACACTGCCCTGGGTTGGTAGCTGCTATTCTAGGCGCACTCTTTCTGGAGCAGATATGGTCTGTGTAGGAGGACCAGGGCTTGCCTCTTTGGTCTGACAATGAAGGTTCAGGGTCACAGGTGGCAACAATAATGAAGATGATGGTGATGATAATGTACGTGGCGGGCACTCTACTTGCAGTATCTTATTTAATCCCTGCCGCAACCCCTGAGGGACCCACAGTGTGGGGTTGGTGAATGAGATCATGGAAGCTCAGCACCTGCTTAGTGCCTGAGAGGCACTTTGCAAAGGAAAGCCTTTTCCATTTTGCGAAGGAAAGCCCATGTCCTCAACACCCCCAGTCTGCTCCTGGGGCCTGGGAATCCTTCCTGGGATTGCCCCATTGATTAAAAAGTTCAAGGCAATCAAAGTTCCTGGGGAGGAAGATCTGCTTCTGGATTGCTCATACTGCTCAGTGACTGGTGGACTTCAATACGTGCTTCTCTGTTCACCTTCACCACCTTTAAGGGCAAGCTTCCACCTGGGTGGATCCCAAACGGTAACATCCTAGTTTTATTATTTATTATTTTTATTTTTAGATGGAGTCTTGCTCTGTAGCCCAGGCTGTAGTGCAGTGGCACGATCTCGGCTCACTGCAACCTCCATCTCCCGGGTTCAAGTGATTCTCCTGCCTCAGCCTTCCAAGTAGCTGGGATTATAGGCACATGCCACCATGCCTGGATAATTTTTTAAAATATTTTTAGTAGAGATGTGGCTTCACCATGTTGGCCAGGCTGTCTTGAACTCCTGATCTCAGGTGATCTAGCCACTTTGGCCTCCCAAAGTGTTGGGATTACAAGTGTGAGCCACTGCGCTTGGCCAATTTTAAAACATTTATGTATTTATTTATGTATTTATTTATTTTGAGATGGGGTCTTGCTCTGTTGCCCAGGCTGGAGTGCAGTGGCACTCTCTTGGCTCACTGCAGCCTCAACTGCCTGGGCTCAAGTGATCCTCCTACTTGAGCCTCCCAAGTAGCTGAGACTACAGGTACATACCACCATGCCTGGCTAAATTTTTTTGTATTTGTATTTTTATTTATTTTTTATTTTTTGTTTTTGAGATGGAGTCTTGCTCTGTCACCCAGACTGTAGTGCAGTGGTGTGATCTCGGCTCACTGCAACCTCCACCTCCTGGGTTCAAGTGATTCTTCTGCCTCAGCCTCCTGAGTAGCTGGGACTACAGACACATGCCACCACACCGGGCTAATTTCTGTATTTTTCGTAGAGACAGGGTTTCACCATGTTGGCTAGGCTGGTCTCGAACTCCTGACCTCAGGCAATCCGCCTGCCTCGGCCTCCCAAAATGCTGGGATTACAGGTGTGAGCCACTGCACCCGGCCATTTTTTGTATTTTTAGTAGGTACATGATTTCACCATGTTGGCTAGGCTGAGCTTGAACTTCTGACCTCAGGTGATCCACCTGCCTTGACATCCCAAAGTGCTGGCATTACAAGTGTGAGCCACTGCACTTGGCCAATTTATACATATATATATATACACATTTTTTTTTTTTTTTGAGATGGAGTCTCACTCTGTCGCCCGGGCTGGAGTGCAGTGGCCGGATCTCAGCTCACTGCAAGCTCCGCCTCCCGGGTTCACGCCATTCTCCTGCCTCAGCCTCCCGAGTAGCTGGGACTACAGGCGCCCGCCACGTCGCCCGGCTAGTTTTTTGTATTTTTTTAGTAGAGACGGGGTTTCACCGTGTTAGCCAGGATGGTCTCGAACTCCTGACCTCGTGATCCGCCCGTCTCAGCCTCCCAAAGTGCTGGGATTACAGGCTTGAGCCACCGCGCCCGGCCTTTTTTTTTTTTTTTTTTTTGAGATGAGGTCTTGCTCTGTCACCCAGGCTGTAGTGCAGTGGCACTATCTTGGCTCACTACAGCCTCAACTACCTGGGCTCAAGTGATCCTCCCACCTCAGTTTCCCAAGAAGTTGAGACTACAGGTATTTGCTACCACCTGTAGGTAATTTTTTAATTTTTTATTTTATGTTGCCCAGGCTGGTCTCAAACTTCTGGGCTCAGGCAATCCTCCTGTCTTGGCTTCCCAAAATGCTGGGATTGTAGGCATGAGTCACTGTGCCAGACCATATCCTAGTTTTAGAAAGAGCAGCTTCTCTACCCAGAATACAGACCTGTCACCTTATTAGGTCATCTCTTCTAAATATGTCTGATCCCAGCTGACAAATAGAGAAGCTGAGTTGCTCAGTCTAATGTTCTGAGTGGACCGGGCAGTTTGGCCAGGGCTTTAACAAATACTTACTGCACACCAAGTTCACACCAGGCCGGGTTTTAGGCACTGGGGATGGAGCTCTCAAGGAGCCTGCAGTCTAGCTGGGCAGAGAGGAAAACAGAAGCCGATGAACAAATGAACAAGATCCTTAGGCGCATAAAAGACACAGCCAAAAAAGTGAGCCAGGCGCTGAGATGCAGAAGTGGGGGCTAGGGCTGGGAGCAGGCGGCCCAGGAGGGCCTCTACTTAGCCTGTGCTCCCCAGAAAGCAAGGCCTGAGGCAAAGGTGTGACTGCAGGCACTTCATGGGGTGAGTGATTCCAGGGAGAGTGTATTGAGAAAGGAGGCGGGCAGATTGCCTGAGGTCAGGAGTTTGAGACCAGCCTAGCCAACATGGTGAAACCCCATCTCTATGTGAAGGTGATGTGGCATCAAGCTGGCCACTGCATCTAGGGACAACTGGCTGCTCAGTCTCACAGGACAAGCTGCGGTGTCGTGTGAAGGACATCTCTGGACCATCCAATCTGGGGGAAACACTGGCACCAGCCCCTCATGATCAAAAGTTAATTCTTCTTGGCCGGGCGCGGTGGCTCATGCCTGTAATCCTCACACATTGGGAGGCCAAGGTGGGCGGATTGCCTGAGCTCAAGAGTTTGAGACCAGCCTGGGCAACATGGCAAAAATCTATCTCTACTAAAAATACAAAAAATTAGCTGGGTGTGGTGGCATGCACCTGGAATTCCAGCTACTTGGGATGCTGAGGCACAAGAATTGCCTGGGAGGGGGAAGCTGCAGTGAGCTGAGATCGTGCCACGGCACTGCAGCCTCGGTGACAGAGTGAGACTGTCTCAAACAAAACAAAACAAAACAAACAAAACAAAAGAAAAAGTTAACTCTTCTAGAATGTCGACGTTGCATACTTGTGACCTCGGAGTGAGTTCCACTGTGCAGTGTCCCATGGTTAGCTCCAAGGCAGGAGGTGAGAGGAGCCTGGGCCCCACTTGATGGAGGCACTGTCCTGTGGCCTCTGCATGGAGCTGGCTGGATCCTATGCAGAACCACGTGCCACAACAGAGACAAAGACTGGAACAGGTGGAAGATGTTGTTGGCATCCAGAGTGCTCAAGAGTGTCCAAAACAGCTCACTGACGAGGTGCCGTTTGGGCTGGGACCCAAGATGAGAGTGAAGGAGCCTTGTGCCTGACCCTCTGAGCCACCTGTGAGGAAATCTTCCAGAAAGAACATTGTGGTTATGGCTTTTATCCATCATTTCTTTTAAAACATTTATTTAGTTTAGTTTTGTTTTGTTTTGTTTTTTTAGAGATGAGGTCTTGCTATATTGCCCAGGGTAGTCTCAAATTCCTGGTCTCAAGCAGTTCTCCTTCCTCAGCCTTCTGAGTAGCTGGGATTACAGGCACGAGCTACCACACCCAGCTATTGGTCTTTTCTTTTTTCTTTTCTTTCTTTCTTTTTCTTTTTTTGAGACAGAGTCTTGCTCTGTTGCCCAGGCTGGAATACAGTGGCATGATCATGGCTCACTGCAGCCTCGACCCTCTGGGCTCAAGCAATCCTCCTGCCTCAGCCTCCTGAGTAGCTGGGATGACAGCTGCATGATACCACACCCAGCTAATTTTTAATTTTTAGTGAATATGGGGTTTTACCATGTGCTCAGGCTGGTCTCAAACTCCTGGGCTCAGGCAATTCTCTTCCCTCAGCCTCCCAAAGTGCTAGGATTACAGGCCACCATGTCTGATCAACTGGTCATTTCTCGACCTTTGGGGTGACCTGGGACCAAGCCATGTGAGCCTAGCAGGTTTTAGATGCCCACAGAGAACCAACTCTGGATTCTGCAGAGTCAGAGCCAACAGGAGGTGGCTCTTAGGAAATCAGACAAAGACCAGGGGTGCATTCCGGTTGGGATCGTAATGATTTGATGATGATTATAGATGCTTGTGATTACTCTAGAGCAGTGCTGTCCAACAGAAATACAGAAAGTACATGTAATTTTAAATTTCTTGGAGCCACATTCAGAAATAAACAAGTGAGATTCATTTTAATAAAATATATTATTGGCTGGGTGTGTTAGCTCACACCTGTAATCCTAGCACTTTGGGAGGCTGAGGTAGGTGGATCATCTGAGGTCAGGAGTTTGAGACCAGCCTCGCCAACATGATGAAACCCCGTCTCTACTAAAAACACAAAAAAGTAGCTGGACATGGTGGTAGGTGCCTATAATCCCAGCTATTCAGGAGGCTGAGGCAGAAGAATCACTTGAACCCGGGAGGTGGAAGTTGCAGTGAGCCAAGATCGCGCCACTGCACTCCAGCCTGGGCAACAAGAGAGAAATTCCATCTCAAAAAAAAAAAAAAAATCCTTGTATATATATATATGTATAAATTGGCCAAGTGCAGTGGCTCACACTTGTAATGCCAGCACTTTGGGAGGTCAGAAAAACTGGCCCATCCTCCTGGTGAAGTTGCTGAAAATCAAATGCAGAACCTTATCCTGTAATTGGCTGAATTACAGCACAATGGAACTCCCAGCCTTGAAGGGAGTTTACTGTTAAAGCGAGGGCATTGGTTGGGAAAGAATGGGATCTTGTGTTGGGATGGGGACATGTGGGAAGACTCTGGTGAACCTGGGGACATTGAGCCTCTAAAATTCTCAAATCTTCTTTGCCAGTGGAAGAATTCTCCCTATCTCCAGCCAAATGGATCTCCCTACCCCCAGTGAAGCTGGCTTCCCACCCCTAGCAATAGTGGCCCCCCCACCTTTAGGGACAGTGGCATCCTCATCCCCAGTAGTATCAGCCTCTCTAGCCACACTGGTGTTGGCTGCTCCACCTCTGTCTGAGGGGATTCACCCTGCATTGCTGGAAGAAATGATAATGGCCTCCTCAGGCAGTTGTTCTGTAAGACAGTGCCATCCCCAGTACCCCTCTTTGCTTCTAGACCTGTAACTAGACTCAAGTATGAAGTATGCTACATTCCAAAAGAACTACTTGAGTTTTCTAATTTAGACAAGTAGAAATCTGGAGAACATGCATGAGGATGGATATCAAGGGTACGGGATAATGATGAAAGGAACGTAAAGTTGGATCAGGCAGCATTTGTTGACATGGGCTCACTAAAGCAGAGATTCTGCATTTAATGTTGCAGCTTAGGGAGTCAGAAAGGGCTCTTACAGTTTGTTTGGTTAGTTAACTGAAACGTGGACCAAAAGATGACCCACTGTGAGTGAACTGGAAATGCCTGACCTTCTTTGGCTTAATGTAGAGGATGAAATTCAGAGTCTAGGCCGGGCATGGTGACTCATGCCTGTAATCCCAGCACTTTGGAAGGCCAAGGCAGGAAGATCACCTGAGGCCAGGAGTTTGAGACCAGCCTGGCCAACATGGTGAAATCCCATCTCTACTAAAAAAAATACAAAAATTAGCTGGGCGTGGTGGCATGCGCTTGTAATCCCAGCTACTCAGGAGGCTGAGGCAGGAGAATCACTTGAACCCGAGAGGCAGAGGTTTCAGCGAGCTGAAACTGTGCCACTGCACTCCAGCCTGGGCAATGGAGCAAGACTGTGTCTCAAAAACAAAACAACAAAAAAAGAAATTCAGAGTTGTAGGGAGATGGGAATGCTGGAGTGTATTTGTCATTTAAGACCTACTTATCTACACTGGGAGAATCTAGGATATACCTGTTACGGTTTGAATGTTTATGTCCCCTCCAAAATTTATATTGAAACTTAATCCCCATTATGGTGGTATTAAGAATTGGGGCCTCTTGGGAAGTGATTAAGCCATGAAGGCTCTGTCCTCATGAACGGATTAGTGCCTTATCAAAGGGCTGGGGTAACTAGCTTAGGTTCTTCTTGCCCTTCTCACTTCCGCCATGTCAGGACCAGCATTCCTCCCCCCCAAGAAGGGGCACCATCTTGAAAGCGGAAAGCAGCCCTCACCAGACACCAATCCTTCCAGCGTGTTGCTCTTGGACTTCCCAGCCTCCAGAGCTATGATAAATAAGTCTCTATTGTTTACAAACTACCCTACTGTCTAGTATTTTGTTATAGCAGCGGAAACAGACAAAGACGATACCTTTCACCAGCCCTTGGTGAAATAAATTTGTGAGGGGAGCCCCAGTGTCTTTGAAGGATTCTGCAATCACTCTTCTTTGCAGGCCACACCTTACAGTGGGAACCACAGCCACTCAATTGGAAAACCTAATGCAGTGGGAGCAACTGGATCCTGGGGTGGCAGGGGCTGAGTGGCAGCACTCGACTGCCAAAGGCGAGGTGGGCGTGGTTACTGTGATGGGCAGCAGAGTCAAAGCAACTATCAGAATAGTCTGACCGCACAGTCCTATGACATTGGCTTGTTCATCATGGTGTCCTATAAATGAAATGGATAGGAAACCCACTAAATTCTTACTAGATTCATTTAAGAAGAAAAGTTCTGGGTCAAGTGAACAAAAGTCTTACATCATAAATACAGTGGGTCACGACTCCTTGATCAATCCCCAGATTTATATACTCAGCCAGTTTATATACTCAGAACAACCTGAATAAGGGAGGCTGAGTCCCTTTGGGGAAGGACCCTGGTATACTACCCTAAATTTATACTGTTAACCTCTCTCCTAGCCTTTCCCAAAGGGACCTACAGCCTTTTTACCGGAGTAACTGTGCATTGGAACAAAGGAAATAATCAGATTTTCAGGGACTGTTGGATTCTGGCTCTGAACTGACACTGGCACCAGGAGACCTCACATGTCACTGTGGCCCTCCAGTTAGAGCAGGGGCTTATGGAGGTTAGGCGAGCAATAGAGCTTTAGTTCAGTTCTGTCTTACAAGTGGGTCCCCAAATCCATCCTGTGACTATTTTCCCAGTTCCAGATGCATAATTGAAATAGACATACTAGCAGCTGGCAGAATGCCTACAGTGGTTTCCTGATCTGTGAAGTTCAGGGCCATTGTGGTGGGAAAGGTCAAGTGGAAGCCATTGGAACTGCTATATCTACAAAGATGGTAAATCAAAAGCAATACTGTATTTCTGAAGGGATTGCAGATGTTAGTGCCACCATCAAAGACTTAAAAGATGCAAGGGTGGTAATTCCTACTCATCCCCTTTCAACTCTTTTATTTGGCATGTGCAGAAGACAGATGGATCCTGGAGAATGACAGTGGATTATTGTAAGCTTAACTAAGTGGCAACTCCGATTGCAGCTGCTGTACCAGATGTCATTTCATTTCTTGAGCAAATTAACACATCCCTTGGCACCTGGTATGTAGCTATTGATCTGGAAAATGTTTTTTTCTCCATCCCTGTCCATAAGGCCCACCAGAAGCAGTTTGTCTTCAACTGGTGAGGCCAGCAATACACCTTCACTATCCTGTCTCAGGGGTCTACCAACTGTCTGGCTCTAGGTTATAATGAGCTCACAGGGATCTCCATCACTTTTCCTTTCCACAAGATACACTGGTCCATACGTTGATGACATTAGGCTGATTGGACCTAGTGAGCAAGAAGTAGTAACTACTCTAGACTTATTGTTAGAGTGTCAAGGCTGGGAAATAAATATTACTAAAATTTGGGGGCCTTCTACCTCAGTGCAATTTCTAGGGGTCCAGTGGTGTGGGACCTGTTGAGATATTTCTTCTCAGGCAAAAAGTTATTGGAACTGGCCCCTCCTTCAACCAAGAAAGAGGCACAATGCCTAGTGGGCCTTTTTAGATTTTGAAGGCAACATATTCCTCATTTGGATGTTTTGCTCCAGCCCATTTACCGAGTGTCCCAAAAGCTGCTAGTCTGATTGGGGTCCAGAACAGGAGAAGGCTCTGTAACAGGTCCAGGCTGCTGCGCAAGCTGCTCTGCCACTTGGCCCATATGACTCGGCAGATCCAATGGTGCTCCAGGTGTCAATGAATGGCAGGGATGCTGTTTGGAGCCTTCGGTAGGGCCCAATGGGTGATTTGCTCCACAGGCCTTTAGGATTTTAGAGCAAGGCCCTGCCATTATCTGCAGACAATGACTCTTTTTTTGAGAGATAGCTCTTGGCCTGGTACTGGGCCTTAGTAGAAACTAAGCTTTGGGTGGTCCCTAGACATTTGACCAGGGTCCACCAAGTTACCATGTGACCCCTGAGCTGCCCTTCATGAACTGGGTGTTATTTGACCACCAAGTCATAAAGTTGGGTATGCACAGCAGTGCCTCATCATCAAATGAAAGTGGTATATACACAGTCAGACCCAGGCAGGCCCTCAAGGCACAAATAAGTTACATGAAGAAGTGGCCCAAATGCCCTTGGTTCCCGCTCCTGCCATTCTGCCTTCTCTCTACCAACCTGCACCTGTGGCTTATGGGGACTTCTTGTGATCAGTTGATAGAGAAGCAGAAGACCCTGGCCTAGTTCATAGCTGGTTCTGCACACCATGCAAGCATCACGGGAAAGTAGGCAGCTGCAACACTACAGCTCCTCACTGGGACATTCCTAAAGGACAGTGGTCAAGGAAAATCTTCTCAGTGGGCAGAACTTCAGGCAGTGCACCAGTTGTGCACTTTGCTTGGACAGAGAAATGGACAGATGTGTGATTGTAAACCAATTCATGGGCTGTAGCCAGTGGTTTGATTGGATCATCAGGGACTCGGAAGAAACACAATTGGGACATTGGTGACAAATTTGGGGAAGAGATATGTGGATAGACCTCTAAATGGGAAAAAAGTGCGACGATATTTGTGTCCCATGTGAACGCTCACCACAGGGTAACCTCAGCAGAGGAGGTCAAGTGGATAGAATGACCTGTTCTGTGGATACCAGTCAGCGTCTTTCCCCAGCCATCCCTGTCATCATCCAATAAGCTCATGAACAAAGTGGCCATGGTGGCAGTGATGGAAGTTATGCATGGGCTCAGAAACATGGATTTCCGCTCACCAAGACTGATCTGGTATGGCCACCTCTAAGTGCCCAATCTGTCAGCAGCAGAGACTAACACTGAGCCCCTGAGATGACACCATTCCCCAGGGTGAACGGCCAGCTACTTGGTGGCAGGTTGATTACATTGGACAGCTTCTATTGTGGAAGGGGCAGTGCTCTGTCTTTACTGAGGCAGACATTTACTCTGGGTATAGATTTGCCTTTCCCACAGTCAATGCTTCTGCCAAAACCACCATCCATGGACTTAACAGAGTGCCTTATCCACTGTCATGGTCTTCCACACGGCATTGCCCCTACCAAGGAACTGGTAGAAGTGCAATAGGCCCCTGCTCATGGAATTCACTGGTCTTACCATGATCCCCACTGTCCTGAAGCAGCTGGTTTGATGGACAGTGGAATGGCCTTTTGAAGACTCAGTTACAGCACCAGCTAGATGGCAATAGCTTGCAGGGCTGGGGCAAGATTCTCCAGAAGGCTGAATATGCTCTGAACCAGTGCCTAATATATGGTCCTATTCTCCCATAGCTCGCATTTCTAGTTCCAAGAATCAAGGAGTGGAAGTGGGAGTGGCACCATTACAAGTGAGTCATCAGCAAAACTTTGTTTCCTTTTCCCAGGGCTTTATGCTCTGTTGGCCTAAAGGTCTTAATTCCAGAGGGAGGAGTGCTTCCACTGAGAAACACAACTATTCCATTGAACTGGAAGTTAAGATGCCACCCAACTGCTTTGGGCTCCTTATACCTCTGGGTCAACAGGGAAAGAAGGGAGCTAGCTATAGTGTTGGCTGGGATGATTGATCCAGATCACCAAGGGGACATTGGGCTGATGCTCCACAATGGAGGCAGAGAAGAGTATGTCTGGAATGCAGGAGACCCCTTAGGACATCTCTTAGTATTACCATGTCCTGTGATTAAGGTCAATGGAAAATGACAATAGCCCAATCTATTGGACTATGAATGGCCCAGACCCTTCAGAAATGAACGTTTGGGTCACCCCACCAGGTAAAAAACCATGACTAGCTGAGATGCTTTCTGAAGGCAAAGGTTGTACAGAACAAGCAGTAGAAGATGGTAGTTTTCTGAGACGGAATTTCACTCTTGTTGCCCAGGCTGGAGTGCAATGGCACAATCTCGGCTCACTCAACCTGCACCTCCTGGGCTCAAGCAATTCTCCTGCCTCAGCTTCCCGAGTAGCTGGGATTACAGGCATGTGCCATCACGCTTGGGTAATTTTTGTATTTTCAGTAGAGATGGGGTTTTACCATGTTGGTCAGGCTAGTCTTGAACTCCTGACCTCAGGTGATCCACCTGCCTCCGCGTCCTAAAGTGCTGGGATTACAGACATGAGCCACCGTGCCCGGCAGAAGATGGTAGTTAATAATGCCAGTTTAACCACGTGACCAGTTAGAGAATTGAGAACTGTAATTGTCATGAGGATTTCCTCCTTCTTTGGTTATGAATACATTTGTGTTTTTATGCATATATTAAGCAAAAATCCTTGTTTTCTTTCCTCTCTTATTCCCTTATCATGTAACATAAGATTTATTGGCTTTGTATCACTATTTAAGTATTGTTAATTTCACATCATACTATGGAAGTTACAGGATATCAGGAGAGGCGCAAACACCACTCAAGGGCTTTATCTCCTTTTCTGGGGAAGGGATTAGAGCATTTTCGTTGTGCACAGGATAGTTGTATCATGTTCAGTGGAACCATGACCTTATTATTGTCTTTATTTGGAGATTAAGCATGGCTTCAGAAGATGCCTATGGATGCCTTGTTGACAAGGGGTGGACTTAAGATGGTTACTTTTGTGCATCAGCTTGACTGGGCTAAGGGATGCCCAGGTAACTGGCAAAACATTATTTCTGGGTGTTTCTGTGAGGGAGTTTCTGAGAAGGAATAGGATTTGAAAGGACGTCACTCTCATCCATGTGGGAGGGGACCATGCAGTCTGCTGAGGGATTGAACAGAACAAAACAGCAGAGGAAGACAGGATTTGCTCTGTCTTCTGGAGCAGGGACATTCATCTCCTCTTGCCTTTGGACAAGGATGCTCCTCATGCCTGAGCCTCTGGACTTGGATTGGGGCTTACACCGTTAGTCCCTTGGTTCTCGAGTCTTCCAGCTTGGACTGGAACCACACCACCAGCTTTCCTGGTCCTCCAGCTTGCAGATGACAGACGTGGGACTTCTCAGCCTCCAAACTGTGTGAGCCAATCCCTCATAATGAATCTTTCTGTATATTTATATATGGAGATCCTATTGGTTTTGTTTCTCTGGAAACACTGACTAATACAGCCCTTTATCCAGCTTCACTCCAATGGTAATATCTTGCAAACTATGGCACAATATCACCACCAGGAAACTGACTTGATACGAGTCATAGGGTTTATTCAGATTCCCCTATTTTACTTGTACTCATTGATGTGTGTGTGTGTGTGTGTGTGTGTGTGTGAGACAGAGAGAGAACGAGAAAGAGAGAGAGAGAGAGGAGACAGAGACTGAGAGTTCTGTGTGTCTCATGTGTAGGTTCATGTATCCACCACAGTTAAGATTCAGAACAGTTCCATCACCACAAGGATCCCTCATGTCTTTTTTGTAGCTACGCCCATCTCCTTCCTGTATGCCCACCCTGCCACTTCTGACATCTGGAAACCACCAACCTATTATTTTCTAAAATGTTGTCATTTCTGGCCAGGTGCAGTGGCTCACGCCTGTAATCCCAGCACTTTGGGAGGCTGAGGCAGGTGGATCACTTGAGGTCAGGAGTTTAAGATCAGCCTGGCCAGCATGGTGAAACCCCGTCCCCGTTTCTACCAAAAAATAAAAATAAATTAGCTGGGTGTGGTGGTGCATGGCTGTAGTCCCAACCTCAGGAGGCTGAGGTAGGAGAATTGCTTGAAACTGGGAGGCAGAGGTTGCAGTGAGCCAAGATCGTGCCACTGCACTCCAACCTGAGTGACAGAGGGAGGTCCTCTCTCAAAATACATAAAATAAAATAAAATAAAATAAAATAAAATAAAATAAAATAAAATAAAATAAAATAAAATAATAAAATGCTGTCATTTCAAAAGTGTGTCATATAAGTGCAATCATATAGCATGTGATCTTTTGGGATTGGCTTTCCTGTTGAGTGATATTCCACACTCCATGACTTTCAGTGGGTCCTGGTACCCTCATGGAGGGAGGGGCCACACACACATCCTCAGTGTGCACCTCACGGCCAGGGGTCTGTTTTATGCAGATTAATATTTAAATGACCAAGGATAAGGTTAAAGTTAGGGTAAGAATGACATAAGATAATGTATGTAAAGTGTTTGGCAGAATGACTGGCAAATAATACGTATCCAATAAACATTAACCAAAATAAAGTGCTCTAATGCACAGAAAGGAGGATTAAGCCCTCTCAGTCCCATATCACGGAATATAGACTTTTATCCTAGAGATGTTTCAGACTGGGTTGTCCCGGCTGCCCGCTGGGAAGTAGAGGGACTAGATTCACATCCTGGCCCAGTTGCCTCCAGATTCTGGATGCTGATCCATTGGCCTTGATGTCGGAGGCCACAGGCAGACCACCCATACTGGCCTGATGGGCCCCAAGACTCTTAAAGGACCTCCAGCTGCAGAGCATGCCCTGCACCCTGACCACTTCCCTTCTACCCTGGTCCGAATTGCCATCACCTTCTGCCTGAAGAGACAACAACGGCTCATGACTGGCTTCACTGCTTCTGTCTCTTAGAGTTCAAATCAACACGCATCCTACTTCTGCTCAACCAGTGCACTGACAGTAGAAGTTCCAGCCTCATGACCATTTGCAAAGCCCTGTGTGACCTGACCTGCCCTGGTCTCTGAGCTTGCTCTGCTCTAGCGTCTCCTTCCTGGGATGTGCTGGGCAGACGCCATCCTCAGGGCCTTTGCACTTGCTGCGCCCGCTACCTGGAAACCTCCTCCCCCAGATATCTGTGTGGTGGCACTTCCCTTTTGCCACCCTATTTGTAACCTCTTAGTGATTCCCACCCCAGCATTCCCTACCCTTCTTTCCTGCTCTGTTTTTCTCTGGAGTACCCAGCACCATCTAACCTACTGCTTATTAATGTTGTGCACTGCCTGTCTCCATCCCCCACTTTACTGGAACATGAGTTCCGCGAGGGCAGGGACATTGGTCTGTGTTGCTTACTGCTGTGTTGCTGGAACAGTGCCGGGTGCATGGCAAGGCATGGAAGTGCTCAGTGAACACCTGCATGCGGCTGCACATGCAGCTTGGCATCCATTCTCTTGGGCGTGAGTTGTACTTGCTGCAGAAACAAAACTCATGGCTACATTGGATTCACTGGCGAAGATTTAAGTCTCAACCCATTCCATGCACTGAGCACACTTCCTGTATCATGATCACCACAGTTATCCAAAGCCCAGAGTGGCCTTGGCTCTGGACCTTGCGCTGGTTGGTGCCCATTTCCCTAAGAACTCAGCCCTGGTCAGCTGCAAATTGGCTCGTGGGGAGAAAGAGAGCTGCTTGGACCCTTGTTTTTCAACTCAGGCCATAGGGCAGAGACCTCCCAGGGCTCCTGATGCTGCTGGTCTTACCCCCTAGTTGGGTCCTTCAGACTCCATTATTCCCAGTAGAGCTGTGGAGATGGCAGGGTTGGGGGTTGGGCATATGCCAATCGAATGAGGTCCAAATATGGGCCATGCCATCATCATTCTTAACATCAACCCATGGGATGCAGGCACCACCATTGACTTGACACTTGAGCCCCTGAGACCCGAACATCTTGTCAAGTCCTCTGCAGTAGGAGGTGGAGCTGGGGGTCCACCCGGCCGCCTGGGGCCAGCATCTGCAGTGCAGGTGGGGGTGGGGGGACTTGGGTTGATGTCTGCAGGTCAGGGGCCACGGTAGGCTCTGAATGTCCCTGTGTCCCCAGAGCCACCTGCAGGCCATCTATGGTAAGGCATGCACAGGAGGCTGGGTGGGCTGGGAGTGACATCCAGACTCCCAGCTAGAGGGGTCCTCTAAATACTCCCTGGGACTCCACTGGGCATGGATTTCTCCAGGGCCACTCCCTTCGAGTTCTATTTGCTGCTGAAATGTGGGGGCTGGAGCGAGCCCCCACACCACAGCCTGCCCAACTAGGTGTGCCTGGACTTCCCCTCCCACTGCACAGGGATGCTGTGCACTGGGAGCCAGGAGCACTGTCCCTGGGCACTGTCCCTGGGCAAGGGCAGGCTGGCCAGTACTGTGGGACACAGATGGGGAGAGGTTGGGATCAGCCAAACAGTGGCTGGGGACCCAGGGGACGGTACTAGACATTCCCCTAAACAGCGGGCATGAGTTTCAACCAGGCAGGGTCAGGGCACAGGGGGTTGTGGCTGGGGACATGGCTGGACAGTGGCTGGTGACAGGATAGCACTACAGATACAGTGGGACACAGCAGGTCGGGCTCTGGGGAGGCCTGACCTGGAGCTGTCCCTGGTCCCTCCCCAAGTCCCTCAGTCCTGCCCTTCCCCCTCCCTGGCTGCTGCTCCCTGCTCTGCGGCTGCCATGCCACTGTCTGACGCCTTTGAAATCTTATCTCTCATCTTGTTCTCTGTTTCCTCCCTGTCCAGGCCTCATCTGTCTCCAGCCTCCCACCCCCCCACCTGCTTCCCATCTGTGGCCCTTCCCTACTCTCCCCGCCCTGCTGGCCATCGCCTCCGTCCTGCCCTGTTATCCGGCTCCAGTTCTTCCCTACCCATCCAGGGTAAAAGTTCAGAGCCATGGGTTAGGACCCTGCCTGCTGCCTATTGCATGCCCCACACCCTGTACCCTAGACCCGTTGGTCCCTCCTTCCCTCCACTGGAGACATAGGCTATCGTCCTAGGAGGGCCCTGTCCTAGCCCTCAGGCTTCCCAGGGTCCCCAGCCAACCCCTACTGCTCCCTGAGGCTGGGTTCCCAGGTCTCCTCATCCAGACAGCCTTCCTGACCCTCCCAGACCTTCCCAGCAAAGGCAATGCCACCTCCTCTAAGCTTGCCCAGCCAAATGTGTCGCTGGCTTTTGCCTGAGTCACAGCTGCCTGGATTCTGCCTCACTTTAGTCTGTGACCTCCCTGAGGGCAGGGACAATTCCACTTTCCTTGCCTCTGTACAGAGAGGGAAACAGGCTTGGGGGCAAGGTACACTGTCTGCCTGGAACACCCAGCCAACTCCTCACAAGTCTAGCTCCCTTGCACGCTGCGAGGCTTGGTTTCAGTGTCAGCCTTCAGCAAGGCTGTCCTGACCACTCAGCTAACGTGGCTGTCTCCCACCCTGGCCCCCACCCATCCTCCACCTCTGCATCCTGCTTTCCTTGGGTGCTTCACATCCTACTTTACAGAGAAAACAGATCGAAATGCCAAGGGGAGCTAAGAGTGGGTCAACTGGGGTGTCCATGGCGCCTGAGGGCACCAAGAGCTCCCCAGCTCCCTGCCTCCCACCAAAGCCAGGAGTCCCAGGGGTCCCAGCTGCCCCCGGGGGCCTCCATTCCATGGAATCAGTCCCCCCATATAGCCCCAGACTGTGTGGTTTCAAGTCCCAACCTTACCATTTAGTAGCTAAGTGATCATGGCGAGCGCCTTCTCTGGGTCTCGGTGTCCACACCTGCATACTGAGGCTGGTAATGGTGCCTGTCTCAGGCTGTAGTGAGAACTGATGAGTTAATGTTCGTAAAGAACCTGGCACATCATAAGTACTCAATAGCTCCTCTTGCTCCCAGACATTGCGGGCGTAGCAGCAGCAAAAACAAAGTGACGATCATGAACTTGAATATGAAGATCACCTTCATAGGGTATTAATGAGAACGACTTACCAATCCTTTTCCCTGCTATGAGCCTGGTCGCTCCCGAATGCTTTATAAACAGTATCTCTGGACTCCTTTCAACCCATTGGGAGGTATAGACTTTTTTTTTTTTTTTTTTGACATGGAGTCTCACTCTGTCGCCCAGGCTGGAGTGCAGTGGGGCGATGTCCGCTCACTGCAAGCTCTGCCGCCTCCGGGGTTAATGCCATTCTCCTGCCTCAGCCTCCCTAGAAGCTGGGACTACAGGCGCCCGCCACCACGCCCGGCTATGTTTTTGTATTTTCAGTAGAGACGGGGTTTCACCGTGTTCACCAGGATGGTCTTGATTTCCTGACCTCATGATCCGCCCGCCTTAGCCTCCCAAAGTGCTGGGATTACAGGCGTGAGCCACCGCGCCTGGCCAGGAGATATAGACTCTTATTCCCATCTTCCAGATAAGCTACCAAGATGCATAGGGCGGACAAGCCCAGGTCACACCACAAGTCTGCGGGCAGCAAGGTATAGAGGCCAACAGTGGGGCTCCAAGGCTGTAGGGTCCCTGGTCTGATCTAGCTCAGGTACTCCCCACTGGGTGACCTGGGGCAAGTCATATTCCTTCTCAGCCTTAGCTTACCTATCTGTGAAATGGGTATGAGAAGGCCTTTCCTAACCGAGACACAGTGAGCATTCAGAGCATTCTACAGGCTTGCTTACTGAGCATTCAGTGGACTGTGGCTGACAGCAGAAGCTTCAGACTAGGCTTTGCCCCAACCTGTCTGGCCCCGAGTGTGAGTATTCCTACCCCATGGCCCAGCCTCCCAAGAATGCATGTGGTCCCTTCCTGCTCTGCCAGGGACCCTCAGGCCCCTAAAACTGTGAGCACACCCACCAGGGGTTCTGGGGACGAGATCTGCAGGCCACTTGGAAGCAAATGGGGCCTGAGCTCTTGGGCCCAGAGCCCACATTGAACTTATTTGGAGCATTTGCACCTGCAAAGTTGAAACCTAAGCAAAGAAGGGAAGGTCCCTGGCAGATTCTTCTGTTCATTCAGATTGTCTTTCTCTGCAGTGCATTGCTGGCTGATACCTCAATGACTAGATAATACAGGGCTGCCCGGGGTGGGGAGTAACCTCCTGGACATGAGCCTGCCACTGCCCTGAACCTTCTGTGGCTCCCACTGTCCACAGGAACCAGCCAGGTGCCTTAGCTAGATGGCAGCTCTGGAGCCCACACACCTGGGCCCTTTCTCTGCTGTGGGACCCTGGACAAGGAAAACTCTGAGCCTCAGTTCCTCAAATGAAAAATGGAGAAAATATTATCACTTTATGGGTTTGCCTGGAACTAAGGGATTTCCCAGGATATGGGATTTTCAGTGCTAAAACCTGGACAGTTCCAGGCAAATTGGGACGAGCTGGTCACTTTCAAGGTTGTGAGGGTGAGAAGAAGAAAATGCACGAAAAATGCTTAGCACAGTGCTGGGGACTCGGA
Organism: Colobus angolensis palliatus; assembly: GCF_000951035.1. Taxonomy (NCBI): domain Eukaryota; kingdom Metazoa; phylum Chordata; class Mammalia; order Primates; family Cercopithecidae; genus Colobus; species Colobus angolensis. The sequence continues at coordinate 8,741,317 of NW_012122931.1, forward strand.
GGTGATCAATCAACGGTAGTGACAACTGGGGCTGTGTGTGCACCACACTTTGCAGTTTACACAACCCTTTCCTGTCTGTTATTTCACAAGCCTCTGGCCATCTTGCCTGGTCTCCCCCCCTTAAAGATGAGAAAACAGAGACACACGGGGAGTAGGCAGCATGTCTGGGTCACACAGGGGAGGAAACAGGATGCAGGAACTCACCTTGTATCCTGAGGGTGGTTTGGCCTGGGAGAGTCATGCTCAACAGATGATGCTTCTCTGGTACGGGAGCCCACAGTCTGCTGGACGTGAGGGCAGCCCTTCTCTCTATACAAATACAATTTTTGAAACTGTTGGAACTAATAAACAAAATTGCAGGGTACAAAATCAATGCACAAGAATCAGTAGCAGTTCTATATACTAACCACAAACTATCTGAAAAGGAATCAAGAGTCAATTCCATTTATAATACAGAGCAAAAAAAGAAACTCTTTAGGAATAAGTTTAACCAAGGAGGTGAAGGACCTGCGCACTGAAAACTCTAAGACATTGATGAAAGAAATCAAAAGCTGTTGTTTTAATCAGCCTTTTAATACTACAGTCGGTTGTGAGATAATGCTTGCTTTGAAAACCAAATTTGCTTTGGCACAATTAATTAATTTATTCATTTGGGAAAATTTGAGCATTACTCGAATTTTCCATTTCTTATGCATGATTTTGTCTGCAAGAAACACTAGGAATATTTCATCCAGCTGAACTAAGTTGTAGGAATATACACAACACATACTCCCCTTCAATTGCTGCTATAGCTAACTTCATTCGCCATGCATGTGAATCACACCCATTCAGATCCCTTATTAGGTACATCATATTACGCTAAAAGATGAGCAGCAATGAATATGTACACCAGGTATTCGTTGTCACACCAACATTTGTCATTTCAGGTATTTTTTAAATTTACTGTTAAGTGTTTAAAATATTTATTTTCTAGTCATTATGAGTCAAATCAATGTGTGTCACTGATGAAGTATTTGAGTGTCAAGCCCCTAATCTCATTTTTGCCCTGTGATATTTTTGTTTTTGAGATAGAGTTTTGCTTTTGTCCAGGCTAGAGTGCAATGGCATGATCTCGGCTCATGGCAACCTCCACCTCCCAGATTCAAGCGATTCTCCTGCCTCAGCCTCCCGAGTGGCTGGGATTGTAGGCAAGTGCCACCACGCCTGGCTAATTTTGTATTTTCAGTAGAGACGGGGTTTCTCCATGTTGGTCAGGCTGGTCTCGAACTCCCGACCTCAGGTGATCCGCCTGCCTCGGCCTCCCAAAGTGCTGGGATTGCAGGTGTGAGCCACTGCGTCCGGCCTTGTGATGTGTGTTTGTTGCTAGTTTTTGTTGTTGTTGCTAGCGTGTATTTTAAAAACTTAATTGACTTAATTTTTTAGAGCAATTTTAGGTTTACAGAAAAATTGAATGGAAAACACAGAGAGTTCCCATATGCTTCGCTTCCCTTTTATTAATTAACATATTGCATTAGTGTTGTACATTTGTTACACTTGATAAGCCAATGTTGATATATTATTAACTAAAGTCCATAGTTTACATTAGAATTCACTCTGTGTTGCAATTCTATGGGTTTTGACAAGTATATAATGACATGTATCCATCACGATAGTATCATAAAGAATTGTTGGCCGGGCGCGGTGGCTCAAGCCTGTAATCCCAGCACTTTGGGAGGCCGAGACGGGCGGATCACGAGGTCAGGAGATCGAGACCATCCTGGCTAACACGGTGAAACCCCGTCTCTACTAAAAAAATACAAAAAAAACTTGCCAGTCGAGGTGGCGGGCGCCTGTAGTCCCAGCTACTCGGGAGGCTGAGGCAGGAGAATGGCGTGAACGCCAGAGGCAGAGCTTGTAGTGAGCTGAGATCCGGCCACTGCACTCCAGCCTGGGCCACAGAGCGAGACTCCATCTCAAAAAAAAAAAAAAAAAAAGAATTGTTTCACTTCCTTAAAAGCCCTGGTGCTCCACCTATTAATCCTTTCATTTCCTACCCCCATCCCCAATCCTTGGCAACCATTGATCTTTTACCTATCTCCACAGTTTAATCATTTCTAGAATGACATATAGTTGAAATCCTACAGTATGTAGCCTTTTCATATTGGCTTTTCCCACTTAGCAACATGCATCGAAGATTTCTCCCTGTCTTTTCATGATTTGATAGCTCACTTCTTTTGATTGCAGAATAATATTCCGTTGTCTGGATATACCATATTTTATTTATCTGATCACCTACTGAAGGACATCTTGGTTTCTTCCAACTTTTAGCAGTTACGAATAAAGCTGCTATAAATACCCAAGTGCAGGTTTTTGTGTGAACAGGTTTTCAACTCATTTGGGTAGACAACAAGGAGTGTGATTGCTGGATCACATGGTAAGAGTATGCTTCATTTTATAAGAAACTGCCAAACTGTCTTCCAAAGTGACTATAATTTTGTATTCCCACCAGCAATGAATGAGAGTGTCTGATGCTCTGCATCCTCGCCAGCAGTTGTGTTGCCAGTGTTGTCTATTTTGGCCATTCTGATAGATGTGTAGTGGTGTCTCGTTTTAGTTGCGGTTTCCTAATGAGGTAGGTTTGGCTTCTTTTCATATGCTTGTTTGCCATCTCTATATCTTATTTGGTCAGGTATCTGTTCAGGTCTTTTGCCCATTTTTAAATTGGGCTGTTTTTTTCTCATGTGTTGAGTTTTAAGAGATTTTTGTGTATTTTGTATGCCAGTACTTTTTCAGATATATGTTTTGCAAATATTTTCTCAAAGTCTGGCTTGTCTTTCCAATCCCTAAACAGTGTCTTTTGCAAAGCAGAAGTTTTAAAATTTAATAAAGTACAACTTACCATTAAAAAATACTTTTTTTTTTGTATTTTTTTAGTAGAGATGGGGTTTCGTCTTGTTGGCTAGGCTGGTCTCGAACTCCTGACTTCAACTGATTCGACCTTGGCCTCCCAAAGTGCTGGGATTACAGGTGTGAGCCACCGTGCTCGGCCATATATTTTTAGAAGAGACAGGTTTCTTTCTTTCTTTTTTTTTTTTTTTTGCTCTTCGCTCATTCGCCCATTTATTTGTTCATTCATCCATGCATTGTCCTGTCCATGGGTCCATCTCGCTCCAGGGTGAAGACTGGAGGGTGGGTGGAGGTGACTGGGAGTGGAAAGGCAGGCTGCGATCCTGGAGGAGGGTAAGGCCCTCAGTCCTCATTGCTGCCAGGCTTCTGTCCCCAAGGACAGTGCCCCTAAGGACTCAGTGAGGTAACCCACAGAAGGGCTTAGCAGAGTTTCTGCCCTGGTAAGTGCATGGCAAGCGTCAGATAACAACACGAAGTGTGTAATTCACGAGAACAATACACTTTACAAAACTTCCCACTCCAGGATCCCGTTAAATCCAAACAATAGTACTAATTCGGTAAGTGGTGGTGATTCTCCCTGTGTTCCAGATAAGGAAACTGAGGTCCCGGTCAGCAGAGGGAATTGTCCACAGTTGCCACAGAGATC
>NW_012122931.1:8744898-8810536 GCF_000951035.1 Colobus angolensis palliatus
GCTGGTGGGACTGGCTGGATAGCAGAACTCTCCTGTCCCACCTGACCACCATCCAGCCTGTTCTCTCCTGACCCTGCCCCAGAACAAACTTTATCCTGCCATCCACCAGTGCCATTCCCCACTGTCTGAATTTTTTTCTTCTTTTCATTTTACTTGTTACTAGCAGAAATCACATGATTGGATTTCTTGCTCATTATCCATGTCTCCCACAGAAATATCAGCTCCAAGAGGACAGGAACTTTGTCTTTTGTGTTTAATGACAAATCCTCAACGCCCAGGCAGGTCGTCAGAAAACACTTGCAGAATTATTTGATCCTCTTCTAACGAGACGAATGAAGCGTGGTGCCAGCTGAGATGTAGTGCCCCATTCCAGCCAGCAGATGGCAGCAGAGAACAAGGCACCTGACGCGGGGAGCCCAGGTGAAGTGCACAGGTTTGACCTTCCGGGTTGGCAAGAGATGGGGAGCTTCCGGCCGTGTGTGTTGCGGGGGTGCGGAGTGGGGTGGTTATGCATCTTCTTCCACCTTCTCCCTCTAACCACTGGCCAGGTCTGAGGATCCCAATCTGATAGAAGGCAGCCTTTTCTAGTAAAATACAAAAACAGTTATCATTGATTAAGCACAAAATCAAGCCAAATACATTGTTTCATTCTCACAACAGCCCCATTATTAGTGTCATTCTGCAGACCGGAAACTGAGGTGCCATAACATGCCCCAGGTTACACAGCCAGTGGAGCACCAGGACTGGAAGGTGACCTGGGACTCATTCCCGTCACCACCACGAGATAGGGCCTCCAAGCTTCTGTTGCTCTAAGGTGGACTTGGGGGGCTGCCCAGAAGGAGATGAGCTCCTCATTGCTGAAGATGTGCAAACTGCTGGGTAGGCGCCTGCTGGAGAGGATGTACGGGCACCCAGATGCCCAAAGCCCCTCCTGGCCAGGCAGGATCCAGAACAAAATGAAGTGTGGGAACGTCTGCTTCAAAATTACTAAGAATTTCAACACAATGACAGGAGAGTATTAAGCCAGGGGCAGGACCTTTCTGAGTTCCACAGTCTGTGTGACCACACAGGTCCCGGGCCCTTCAAGCCAGATCTTTTGGGACGGAGGAAGAAGTGTGAGGAACGGGTCTCAGGGTCATCTCAAGGTCAGTACCATGCTAGGGGCCTGAAGGGACGGGCCTTGTAAAGTCAGTGGGATGGAGAAGACAAGGAGTGGACTCGAGTCCCCTCCAGTCTGAGTCAGGGAGCCCGCGGAGACGTCAGCAGTCCAGCTCTGCAGGAGTTCAGGGAAACGTCCCCTGCGCACATTTCTTCTCGTAAGACAGGGCCTGCATCCGCGCACCTTTTATCTTCCCCTGCTGCCCGTGATTTATCTCTACGTGAAGGGCTGGGGCGGCCTTGGAGGCAAAGGGCCCTTCTGATGGTCCATGAATCTTTCCTTTGCCGATCCTCTGGCCACTCTCTGCGCGGCCCGGCGGGCCCACCACTTCCTCTCAGCCAAGTGAGGATTAGGGAGTCATAAAACAAGGGAGCCAAATCCTCGGCCGGCAGAGCGCACACATGGGCCTCAGATGCCGGGGGGAGAGATGGCGGCTGCCGGGACTTGAGCCTCAGAGGAAGACTCTTTCTTTGGGGGGCCGCTATTTCCAGGTCCCTGCTCCATGAGGGGACTTCCCGGCCAAGCCTGGGGTCAGAGCTGGTCAGGACCACTCCTAAGGGGACAGAAGATCCCAGCTGAAGCCAGAAGTATCCCGGCCCACGCCAGGGGGAGAGGGGCTCCAGGCTGAACGGAGTGTGCGGGCGGCCCTCAGAAGAGGGGAGCACCAGCCCTGTGCTGGGCACCAAAAGCATGTCATTCTCATCCCCCCCCCGGGGATGCCATCCTGGGGCTCCTGGGGCGAAGCCCCTTGCCAAGGCCCAGAGCCAGGAAGTGGTGGGGCTGGGATCTGGACACAGGTGAATGGACAACAAAGCTTTTACACCAAAGAAAAATATTAAAACCATTATATTGAAAAACAGGTTATTTATTTCCTAAATGTTATCTATTTTTAAAATCCTATTATAAAAGGCATCCGGTAAACAATTCAAAAGTGGTATAAAATAAGATCATAAGGCTTTGAAGGGTCTGTCTTCCTCTCTCCCTCCCCTGTTGTCCACAGGTCCCTGGCCCCAGGAAACACCGCTGATACCAGAGCCTTATAGATTTCCAGAGAGAGTCTACAGATTGAATACCTGCCATTTCTCTTTTTCTCTTCCATATAAATGATGCCATTCTGTGCACAATACCTGCGCCTTACTTTTTTTTTTTTTTTGAGACGGAGTCTCTCTCTTGTCGCCCAGGCTGGAGTGCAGTGGTGCCATCTAGGCTCACTGCAGCCTCTGTCTCCCGGGTTCAAGTGATTCTCCTGCCTTAGCCTCCCAAGTAGTTGGGATTACAAGTGAGAGCCAGCACACCCAGCTAATTTTTGTTGTGGTGTGTGTTTTTTTTTTTTTTTTAGTAGAGACAGGGTTTCACCATGTTGGCCTGGCTGGTCTCGAGCTACTGACCTCAAGTGATCTGCCTGCCTTGGCCTCCCAAAGTACTGGAATGACAGATGTGAGCCACCATGTCCGGCCTGCACCTTTCTTCTAGTTTTTTAGTAGAGACAGGGTTTCACCATGTTGGCCAGACTGGTCTCGAGCTACTGACCTCAAGTGATCTGCCAGCCTCGGCCTTCCAAAGTGCCGGGATGACAGATGTGAGCCACCATGTCCGGCCTGCACCTTTCTTCTAGTTTCTACTTTCTTCTTTCTTCTTCTTCGTCTTCTTCCTTCTTCCTTCTTCTTCTTCCTTTTGAGACAGAGTCTCCCTCTTGTCACCCAGGCTGGAGTGCAATGGTGCGATCTCGGCTCACTGCAACCTCCGCTTCCTGGGTTCAAGTGATTCTCCTGTCTCAGCCTACGGAGTAGCTGGGATTACAGGTGCGTGCCAATGTGCCCGGCTAATCTTTTTTGTATTTTTAGTAGAGTTGGGGGTTTCACCATGCTGATCAACCTGGTCTTGAACTCCTGACCTTGTGATCTGCCCACCTCGGCCTCCCAAAGTGCTGGGATTACAGGCATGAGCCTCCGTGCCTGGCCAACTTCTTTATCTTAATATATCCTGGGAACTTTTCCATGTCAGAACATAAAGGGCTGACTCATTCTTTTAAAATTTTTTATTTTTTTTTAGAGACAGGGTCTTGCTCTTTTACCCAGGCTGGAGAGCAGTGGTGCCATGATAGCTCACTGCAGCCTCGACCTCCTAGGCTCAAGTGGTCCTCTCGCCTCAGCCTCCTGATGCCTCATTCTTTTCAATGGCTGTATTGTGTACCACCATAGAGATGGAGTGTATCAGATAGCTATTGCTGGGTAACAATTCTAAAACTTAGTGCTTTCAAACTAACCATGCATCATATCTTATGAGTCTATGGGTTTGGCTGATCTTGGCTGGGCTCACACAGGCATGTGTGATCAGCTGGCAGGTTGGCTGGGGACTGGCTGGTTGTGGGCAGCCACAGCCGGGCACCGTGGCTCTCCTCCTCGTGTCCCCCACATCCTCCAGCAGGTTGCCCGGACACAGGCCCGTGGTGAGATGGGCACAGCAAGCGATATTAGTGATGAAGGGGCAAGTGGAGTTGGCTGGCAGTACCCAAGCCTCTGTTTGTGTCACATCTGCAAACATCCTGTTGGTCAAGGAAAGCCACGTGGTAGGGGAAGATTCAGGGTGGGAGGGGACCACACGGTTACTGGTCAAGTGTGTGAAGCTATTAAATTCAGGCCATTAGAGTCACCTGTCTCCCATATAGAGTTTAATTCACCTAGACCCTCGCCACTGAGGATCGGGGCAACAAAGTGCCCAGGCTGCATACTCCCTCCCGCCTGGGGGAGTAGCAGGCCTGGCATGGGTGAAGCCAGGCATAAGGGGCTGGTCCAGGGAAGGGCCTCTGCTGTGTAGCCACTCCACCCCTACCTGGAGCAAGTTAGGGTTCAGGACCATGCACGGTGCACCCTGCCACCTCCCAGCTTCAGAGAGTGGCTGTGATACCCCTGGGGGCAGATGGGGGCCAGAGCTAACAACAAGGCCTCACTGCCCATGCCAAGCCAAATGAACCCAGCTGGTTTTATAGCCCTATAGTATCCCAGGGCACCCCAGGGGAACAGGTCTTCTTCCCTCATTGCCCACTCTAAGGGGCAGTGCCCTGAACTGAGCCCTGGAGACCCAGACCAGTGAGAGAGACACAACCCAGGTATAGTCAAAAGTTTTGGGGGATTGAAAAGCTAGGTGCGGTGGTTCATGCCCATAATACCAGCACTTTGGGAGGCTGAGGCGGGTGGATCACTTGAGGTCAGGAGTTCGAGACCAGCCTGGTCAACATGGTGAAACTCCGTCTCTACTAAAAATACAAAAAAATTAGCCAGATATGGTGGCACATGCCTATAAACTCAGCTACACAGGAGGCTGAGGCAGGATCCCAGGAGGTGGCGGTTGTAGTGAGCTAAGATCGCGCCACTGCATTCCAGCCTGGGTGACAGGAGTGAAATTCTGTCTCAAAAAAAAAAAAAAGTTTTGAGCAATTGAAAAAGAAGAGTGACTAACCCTACCATTCTAGGATGGGCATCTGGGAAGACTTCCTGTGAGGAGGGGGAGGGGACAAGTGCTCTGGGTTTTGAAGGATGAGTAGGAGTTCATCAGCAGACCCAGGAAGAGAGGGGAGGGCATCCTAGACAGTGGACATAGCCAGTGCTAGGAGTGGAGGTACAGGAAGGGTTCAAGGGGCAGCAAAGTGCAGGTGCCCTGAGGCTGGAATGAGCACCGAGGAGAGACATGGCCAGAAGTTCTAGAAAAATATCTCCAACCTCAGAGGTATATAGATGTGCAGGCAAAAGCAGTGCCTCTCCAGGCTCAGATGCAGTGACACTTCCCCCAGGAGTCTTCCCTGATCCCAGCTAGCTGGGTCAGTGCCCCTGTTGAAGGCCGTTGAGTGAACAGTGTTGCAATTATATGTGGGGTTCAATATCGCCCATGTACTCTCCTGTTTAGTATCCATCTCTTCCATCAGTGTCAGGCTCCCGAGGGTCGGGACCACGTCAGTCTTGTCCACCACGGCTTCCCCAGCACCACATACAGGGCCTGGCACAAGTAGGGGCTCGCTCAGTCTATACTCAGTGAATGAATGAATGAATGAATGGGTGAACAGGGAAAGAACAGAAAGAAATGAGCCTCAATAGATAATAATATTGCATTATGGGTCATTTCCATGTTCTTTTTTTTTTTTTTTTTTTTTTGGGGGGACAGACTCTTGCTCTGTCGCCCAGGCTGCTCACTGCAACCTCTGCCTCCCGGGTTCAAGCGATTCTCCTGCCTCAGCCTCCCTAGTAGCTGGGATTACAGGTGCCTGCCACCATGCCTGGCTAATTTTTGTATTTTTAGTAGAGACAGGGTTTCACTATGTTGGCCAGGCTGGTCTTGAACTCCTGAGCTCGAGCGCTCTTCCTGCCTCGGCCTCCCAAAGTGCTGGAATTACAGGTGTGAGCCACCACGCCAGGGCTTCATGTTCTTTTTATAATCTGTCCATTAATGTGTTTACCCTGATTTTATTTTATAATTAAGTAAAAACCAAATCCACATTATTATTATTATTATTGAGACAGAGTTTCGCTCTTGTCGCCCAGGCTGGAGTGCAATGGCGTAATCTCTGCACACCACAACCTCCGCCTCCTGGGTTCAAGCGATTCTCCTGCCTCAGCCTCCCAAGTTGCTGGGATTATATGCATGTGCCACCACACCTGGCTAATTTTGTAGTTTTAGTAGAGAAAGGGTTTCTCCATATTGATCAGGCTGGTCTCGAAATCCCGACTTCAGGTGCTACGCCTGCCTCAACCCCTCAAAGTGCTGGGATTACAGGCGTGAGCCACCAAGCCCAGCCTTATTATTATTATTATTATTATTATTTATTTATTTTTATTTATTTATTTTTTTGAGACAGAGTCTCGCTCTGTCGCCCAGGCTGGACTGCAGTGGCCGGATCTTGGCTCACTGTAAGCTCTGCCTCCCAGGTTCACGCCATTCTCCTGTCTCAGCCTCCCGAGTAGCTGGGACTATAGGCGCCCACCACCTCGCCCGGCTAGTTTTTTGTATTTTTAGTAGAGACGGGGTTTCACCGTGTTAGCCAGGATGGTCTCGATCTCCTGACCTCGTGATCCGCCCATCTCGGCCTCCCAAAGTGCTGGGATTACAGGCTTGAGCCACCGCGCCCAGCCTATTATTATTATTTTTGAGACAGGGTCTCGCTCTGTCATCCAGGCTGGGGATCACCGCTTACTGCAGCCTCAACCTCCCAGGCTCAAGAAATCCTCCCACCTCAGCCTCCTGAGTAGCTGGGACTACAAGTACACACCACCATGCCCAACTAATTTTTAAATTTTTTGTAGAGATGGAGTTTTGCCATGTTGCCCAGGCTGGTCTTGAACTCCTGGCCTCAAGCAATCCTCCCACCTTGGCCTCCAAAAGTGCTAGGATTACAGGTATGGCAATTGCGCTTGGGCCCAAATCCACATTATTTTGATGAGAGAATGAGAAGTTGTTCTGGTGCACAGTGGAAAAGAGACAAGCAAAAGATTAGAAAAGGTGGTGGGGAGGCTGCTGGCATGGCCAGGTGTGGGGTGATGTAGGAGGAGGGATTACAGGGGACTATGAGGGCCAGAGCCTCAGTTTCCTTATCTGGAAAATGGGGCTAAGGGCCAATCATGTGCTTAAATTACAATGTTCATGTAAAAATTGCAGTCATTTATGGATGCTCACTCCATGCCCTTCACTGCCTTATTTGTTAATAACTCTCCCACTCCCACCCACATTCCCAGGTGAAGACCATTATCTTCTACCATTTCCTAGCTAAGGAAACTGAGCCTGTGGTCCATTGAAATCCTAGTTCAGCCATATTCAAGCGGTGTTACCCGGGCAGTTGTTCCTGAGCCTCAGATAGTTTCCCTTTCTGTAAAATGAAGACGACAACAGTCCCTACTTGGCAGGGCTTTGTGGAGGTCATCGGATTGTGTACGTGAAGCAGGGTGGGTTGGTGTATGTGAGCTGTGTCTCATCACCAAAGCAGGGAATGTCTGCTTTGAACCAGGAAAACCTGGGAGGGGGGGATCAAAGAGCTGAGGTACTGTCCCGGGACTGCAGTGCCAACAAGTGACTGAACCAGGATCCCACCCAGGTTTCTCTGTCCCCAGAGCTGGGTTCCTGGGGTGGAGGCTCCCCTGCTTAGTGGGAGCTCTGGGTGGCAGGTGTCTCCTGGTGCATAGTGGAGCTGGGCATGAGGGGCCCTGTCCAGAGCTCCTTGCTGGTGTTGCAGCAGGGGCAGGGGCAGGGGAAGGGGCAGGGATGCTGGCCCCGTCGAGGGTTTCAGGGCTCATGTGTCCAGTGTGGCAAGCGGTTTCCCAGCAGCTGCCACGCCGCTAATGGACCTCCCTTCGTAGCAATCTGCTGTGATAACAGACAGGTTTAATTAAAAAGAACACGCGTCCTCCTCTGCAGGAAGGCTGCGGCCAGGATGTGGGGCCTGCGATGAAAACTTAGCTCCATAAAGCCCGCACACAGGCATGGGTGCCCAGAGCTGCCTAGTTTTTTAAAAGGAGCACACCCCGCCCCATGCCATATCCATATTATTTATCGAGTTAATTTTGTCCTCTGGCCGCAGCATGAACCAACTCCAAGCCCCTGAGCCCTGACCCTGACTTGTCTCCAACTCCCAGGCTGTGCCAGGCACAGTCTTGCCTCCGGTGGGGACAAGAGAGGCCGGGAATGCCTGCTTTGAACCAGGAAAACCTGGGAGGGGGGACCTGTCTCTGACTTTGTGATGTTGGACAACTGACTCAGCCCTCTCAGAGCTTCTGTTTCTGCATCCAGGAATCAGGCAGAGGCTGATGCCGCCTCCGGAGGCTAAGTGAGGTCTGAACGAGGCAAGGGAAAAGGTGCCTGGCGGCTCGTGGGCACTTGGAACGTGTTGGCTGTTGTTATCGTTGGAGTGATGACCACTAGTGGTGGGACTGCTGGATGGAGCCCAGGGGGCCTTGGTGAGAGGGTGGTTGGAATGGTTGGGAAGGCCCAGGCTGGCCCTCAAACTAGTAGACATGGATACTTTAAGAGTGGAATTAAAGCTAGGCACGGTGGCTCATGCCTGTAATCCCAGTACTTTGGGAGGCCAAGGAGGGTGGATCACCTGAGGTCAGTAGTTCAAGCCTGGCCAACATGATGAAACCCTGTTTCTACTAAAAATACAAAAATTAGTCAGGCGTGATGGCGGGCGCCTGTAATCCCAGCTACTCGGGAGGCTGAGGCAGGAGAATCGCTTGTACCTGGTAAGCGGAGGTTGCAGTGAGCCGAGATTGCACCACCACGTTCCAGCCTGGGTGACAAGATGGAGACTCTGTCTCAAAAAAAAAAAAAAAGAGTGGAATTGAGAGTGGAGACTTTGGAATCAGAAAGACTTCCGTTTAAATCCTGGTTCTGCCACTTACTACCTGTGTGGACCTGGCTGAGTGAATTTGTCCTTCATAGGGCTCTGTTTCCTCATCTGTAAAGTGGGGATGGTAGTAGAAGCTTCCCTGTAGGGTTGCAGCCTGAGGAATCCATGAGCCAGGGCACACCTGGCACCACATGAAAGCTCAAAGGGCATGTGCTTGGGTACTGTGGCTGGTAAGGCTGACTCTTAACGCTGAGTGAAGGGTTGTGACTTTCTGGCCTGGCCCAGGGCACAGTTTTCTGGAGTTCTGAGGCCAGCACCCAGCAAGGCGGAAGGGACCTCCTACGTGTTGGCTCCCCGGGTACCCACCGCTGTCAGGCTGGGGCTGGGGGCAGCCGCCTCGTGGCCAGATTGGTGGCCTGATAGCAGGGACTCTGAGACAAAGCTATCGGAGGCAGTGACAGGATCCTGAATGGGCCTCTCCGTGCAGGCACAGAATTGCATTCGCTTGGATTTAATTAAAAAGACTCAAATCTCTCTGATAATCCTCCCAGCAACGGCTAGAGCAGGGCCTGAAGCCAGCTCCCTGGCAACGGCGCATCCTGCTGATAAAGAACTCTTGTGGCGGGGGGGCAGGGAGCCCCCTCGGCTGGCCCAACATCCGCTGCTATCAGCCCTGCCCATCGCTCAGCAAGAGAGGGACGGGGAGGCCGGAGAGGCAGCTGCTGCCTCCACCCCGCCCCACCCCACCCCACCCCACGCTCCCAACCCTTGCTGTGTGCGCTGGTGTGCCTCTTTGTTCATGGGTGTGCACCCTCTGCCCAGCACCCACACCTCCCCCAGGGCAGATGCCCACCTCCTGCCGGCCGCTGCCCCCACACCGTGCACCTACATGGAGGCTGGGCTGCCAACTCGGGTGCCTGTGGAATGGGCAGGTCTCTGGCTCTGCTCAGAGTCTGAATCCGATGAAAAGGGTGGCAGAGGACATTCCCTCTGCTGTGTCACTTGTTCATGGATTTTGACTTGTCCTAAGCCCCCGCCCTAAGTGTCCTCCCACCCACTCCCATTTATATATGAGTCCTCAGCCCGGAGCTGCACAGACTGTGGGGATCAAGGGACATCTGATGACTCACTGACTGAATGAATGGATGGAGACAAGCCAGCCTGACTCGGGAAAGGCTGAACCACTCTCATGTCATAGCAGTCCAGGAGTCTGGTCCTGGCCCTTTAACTTTGCCCTTCCCTTGATCCCCTGCCTGAAGGGTCTCAAAGCCTCCCACCTGCTCAGCCTCCTCCTTGCCGCATCTCACTCCCAGCAGGTGAGGGCTGAGCCCTGAATGTCCTGGTGACAGGTAGCCCAGAGGAAAGGGTGACATTGGCTGGGGAGGGGTGGCTGAAGGGCCCTGGGGTCTGCGTGGCTTGCCGCAGCATGGCAAGACAGCATGGCTGTCTGTCCCTGGTTTTCCCATCTCTACCAGACACCCCCTACCCCCAGGCTCAGCCACCCATGTGGGAGGTGGGAGGGTGCCCTGCAGTGGGCATGGCCAGAGAACACTCCAGGGGGACATGGTTTGTCCCCTCGGACATGACCCTACATCAGCACAGGCGCCCCTGGGGTGGATTTGGCATCCGATTCTTCCTGAGACTCCAGTGCCCACCTCTGCTGAATGTGGGTGACGGTGAAGGGAAGATTGAGCAAGAGGCAAAGGGATGCAGTGGTGCAGAGGTGAGCCTGTGCCCTGGGTGAGGCAGCCCCATCCGAGGCCTGGTCTCTGCTGAAGTCTGGCTGAGCTGTGTGGCAGGCTGGTGACTCGCCCTGTCTGTGCCTTGGTTTCCTCGCCTGCACATTAGAGACATTTGGCCCAGGGAAGTGCTGGGTTCCATGCCAGCTCATCACCCCTGCCCTGCCCACCAGTCCACTGTGTGCCCACATCCTAGAAGTACCTCTACTCAACGCATCTGTTCTCCTGGCCTCTGGAGTGTCAATTACCTGAGCCCATCACAGCCTAATAGAAGGAAGCAGAAGTTTGGGCTTCAGCTCCCCCAGACCAGACAGTGAGGCCTGGGCTGAGTCTTTCACCTCTGCCTTCTTCTCCGGCACCCACCTCACCCTAGAATATGTTGCAATGATTTCAAATTGAATTACTTAAAATATGTAACAATTCACATGGCTAGAAATTATTTCTAGACAGACCCAGATGGCCCCTACCTCTAGACAGGACCCAGGTGCACCTTGGAACTGGGAGGCTGTGGAAGCTTTGGTAGGAGAGGAGAGAGGACAGAGCCCGGGTGGGACTGCAAGGGCCAGGGACAAGGGGAGGGTGGCCAGTGGCAGGCTGCAGGTGGGCCCTGTGATGAGGTGAAGGGGTGGACTTCTGTTTGGGGCCTTAAGATGCCATGGAGATTCTCACCTGAAGAAACTGGCCACCTTGCTGAGGGGAGCAGGCTGGCTCTGGATGGGGAGGGATGAGGGCAGAGGAGGGGCCAACGGGAGGACAGGAGGGCCCTGGTGAGGTCCCCTCTCTGCATGGCTCAGCTGCAGGGGGCATGGCACAGAGGCAGGCAGCAAGATTCTGCCATGGGGACCAGGAACAGGGAAACCAAGGTACCTGGGGCTTAGCAGCTGCCCCACCTGGGCCTAGAACATCCTCCTTTCCATTCGATTCTCTGTCTCCCACCAAACTCCGAGGATCCTTCTTCCATCATCTCCAGGGCTCAGTGCCAGAGGCTGCTCTGTTCCACACCATTCCCACCCTCCCAGCCCAACAGGAAGCCAACTGGAAGGCCAACTGGAAGGCCTCCAGTGTGGGAGCCAAGAGAGAGGACCCCAAGTGGGCTTCAGAGACTGCAAACTACTCCTATAGCTACCAGGTATTATTGCTATAATTATAAAAGATGACCAAGGGAAGGCAGGAGGGGAGGGAGGAGGAAGGGATGGGTGGGAAGGGGCACTGCTGTGCACTGAGCGCTCGCCCAGGGCCAGCACGGGTTGGGCGTTTCCATGGACATTCCTGCTTAACTCACACAGCAACCCAGAGACACAGACACCACCTGATATGGTTTGGCTGTGCCCCACGCAAATCTCAAATTCCTGAGTGTCATGGAAGGGACCCAGTGGGAGGTAATTGAATCATGGGAGCAGGTCTTTCCTGTGCTGTTCTTGTGATAGTGAATAAGTCTCACGAGACCTGATGGTTTTATAAGGGGGAGTTTCCCTGCACACACTCTTTCTTTGCCTGCTGCCATCCATTTAAGACGTGACTTACTCCTCCTTGCCTTCCACCATGATTGTGAGGCCTCCCTAGCCTCGTGGAACTATAAGTCCATTAAACCTCTTTCTTTTGTAAATTGCCCAGTTTCAGATATGTCTTTATCAGCAGCTTGAGAAGAGGCTAATACACCATCCCTATGCCCCCTTCACAGAGGAAGAAACTGAGGTGCAGGGAGGTTGGGGGTTTGCCTGAGGGCACACGGCTGAGGAGCCAGACTTCAGCAGAGGCCAGACCTTGGATGGGGCCACCTCACTCAGGGCACAGGCTCACCTTGGCACTACTGCATCCCTTTGCCCTCTCCCTCAATCTTCCCTTCACTCTCACCCCATGTTCAGCAGCGGCAGGAGCTGGAGTCTCAGGAGGAATCAGATGCCAAACTCATCCCAGGGGCGCCTGTGCTGATGGAGGGTCACATCCGAGGGGGACCAACCATGCCCCCGTGGAGTGTTCTCTGGCCGTGCCCACTGCAGGGCACCCTGCCACCTCCCACATGGGTGGCTGAGCCTGGGGGTAGGGGGTGTCTGGTAGAGATGGGAAAACCGGGGACAGACAGCCATGCTCCAGGGAGCTGTGGGTTTACAGAGGCACGTCCAGGATGAGGCACGCAGACCCCAGGGCCCTTCAATCACCCCTCCTCTGGGGAGGGCAATTGTCAAAGGAAATGTCACTCTTTCATCTGGCCTTCCTGTCACCAGGACATCCAGGCCTCAGCCCTCACCTGCGGGGAGTGAGGCGTGGTGAGGAGGATGCTAAGAGGTTGAGAGGTTTTGAGACCCTTCGTGCAGGGGATCAGGGGAAGGGCAAGGGAGGAAAGCTCGAGTTTAAGGGCCAGGACCAAGCCAGGACCCCTCCTCCCCAGATTCCAAGATGAGGCTCCTGGCTGAGCTGAGGCTCTGGGCAGATTTGGAAGCCCCCAGCCATGCACTTCTTAGGGGAGCAGGGAGGACTGGCATTATTCTAAGGGGTGTGTGATGATTTCTTATTAAGGTGTAAAAATCCTTTGAAAGCTAGCAGTTGCAGGGTGTGGTCAGGGTAGTACCAGCCTCCCTGGGCATCAGGAACCACATTTGTAAGAGGGGGTGGTTCTAGAATGTTCCCCTCCAGCATTCTGTCCCCAGAATGGACTTGGAGCACCAGCTGCAGCTTTAGGGCCACAGGAGAGGGCCGAGAATGGAGCTGGGAGGGAGATGGGAGTCCACGCAGGGTGAGGAGTTGATCCGGAGACCCCAGGATTTGGGGTGCAGGACAGTGGCAAGCTGTTTCCAGACCCCTTGTTTATGGGGGTGTGAGTGTGTCTCTGAAGACATACCCGGGATAGGTGTCCACGGGTAGGAATGTGTTAGGAGGCAAAGTGGGGAGGGTGTCCCAGACTGGGGAGCTGCCGTGCCAAGGTGTGAGGGGCCAGGCCTGTTCCTGGAAGAGTGAGATGCTTAGTCAGGGGGCATAGGGTTCAAGGCACACAGGTGAAATATGACTTTGGATCTTTAGACCACGATGCGCACGGCCACCTCCAGGGAGTCAACCAGCCTGGGCTAGGGCCTGGCAATGAGTGTTTTTCATAAGCTTTCAGGTGAGTCTGCTATTGTTCATAATGGACAAGAGAGCAGTAGGGAAGGACTTGAGAGGGGGTCTTCAGTGGGGGCATGTTCTGGGAAGACAGTGGCTCCCAACCTCCACAATGTCACCAGACCCTCAACCTTGTAGCCTGTTAACCAGTTCATTAGTCATCCATTTCATAGAGAAATAATGTTTTGTTTTGTTTTTTGTTTTTTGTGTTTTTTTTATAATGGAAACAGAAAAGTAAGACACATGATATATATTTATTAGGGAAACTTTAGGGAAAAAGCAACAAATAGAAGAACATAAAAACCATCCGTAATCATCTCAACTAGGGACCAGCGCCATTTAAGATATGAATGTGTATACTCCAGAAATATGCACTTAAATGTATTCAACAATTATTTATTATGCCCCAACTTTGTGTGCAAGAGTGGAATGGGGCAATGGATAAGCCAGGTACAGGTGAGAAATATACACATACACATAGATATTCGTGTGTATATTTATTTCTATTTTATTTAATTTTTTTTTGAGACGGAGTCTCACTCTGTCACTGGGCTGGAGTGTGGTGGCATGATCTCTACTCACTACAGCCTCCACCTCCCGGGTTCAAGTGATTCTCCTGCCTCAGATCCCGAGTAGCTGGGATTACAGGTGCTCACCACCACGCTCGGCTAATTTTTGTATTTTTAGTAGAGATGGGGTTTCACTGTGTTGGCCAGGCTGGTCTCAAACTCTTGACCTCAGGTGATCTGCCTGCTTGGGGCTCCCAAAGTGCTGGGATTGTAGGCATGAGCCACAGCTGCTGGCCTATTTCTTTCTTTCTTTTTTTTAAAGATGGTATCATATTATTTGCACTATTTAGTTAACTGATTATTTTTGACAGGTCTCCAATATGAAAATAAATGCACATATATAGCATAACTTTTTTGTTTTAATATTTTTAAATACATAATAATACAAGCACTATATAAAACTTTAAAAAACACAAAAAGCTATGTTCTCCACAATCTACTGTTAACGTTTTAGGCATGTTTTCAGAATTTTTATGAACATAAATGTTTTTATGTATATTTCACAGCTTCAAACATACTATACATAGTGTTGGCATTTTCTTTTCTTGCCCAAATATAGTCTGGAGATCGTTCAGGTCAGCACCCAGAGATTCTTTTTAATACTGTTTAGAATGGGTGTGCAACAGTTTAACCATTTCCTTAAATGTTTAGCTTGTGTCCAATTCTTTACCTAATTATAAACAGTGCTTCATTGAATTCTTTTTTTTTTTTTTTGAGATGGAGTCTCGCTCTGTTGCCCAGGCTGGAGTGCTGCGGCCCGATCTCAGCTCACTGCAAGCTCCACCTCCCGGGTTTACGCCATTCTCTTGCCTCAGCCTCCCAAGTAGCTGGGACTACAGGCGCCCGCCACCTCGCCCGGCTAGTTTTTTTTGTGTATTTTTTAGTAGAGACGGGGTTTCACCGTGTTAGCCAGGATGGTCTCGATCTCCTGACCTCGTGATCCACCCGTCTCAGCCTCCCAAAGTGCTAGGATTACAGGCTTAAGCCTCCGCGCCTGGCCAATGAATTCTTTTGTGCGTGTATCTTATTTATTTCTCCACAATACATTCCAAGAGGTGGAAATGCTGGGTCAGAGGGTCTGAGTATTTTAAGGGCTGTTCGTGTATGACGCCTCTCCCAGGAGCGTGCACCAATTTACTCCACGGCTGGCAGTGCGGGAGAGTGCCTCTTTCCCCACAAACTCACCATCACTGGGTGTTAGCACTGTTTTGAATCTTGATCAGTTTGATAAGCAAAACATACTATCTTTGTGTATTAATTTGCCTTTCTTTGATTCTTTGCGAGGTTGGACATCTTTTCTTACATATGTGGAATTTTTTTTTTTTTTTTTTTTTGAGACGGCGTCTTGCTCTGTCACACAGGCTGGAGTGCAGTGGTGCGATCTCAGCTCGCTGCAACCTTTGCCTCCTGGGTTCAAGCCATTCTCCTGGCTCAGTCTCCCGAGTAGCTGGGACTACAGGCATGCACCACCACACCCGGCTAATTTTTGTATTTTTAGTGGAGATGGGGTTTCACCATGTTGGCCAGGCTGGTCTAGAACTCCTGACCTCAAGTGATCTGCCTGCCTCCACCTCCCAAAGTGCTGAGATTATAGGTATGAGTCACCGTGCCTGGCCACGTATGGATTATTTTTATTTCCTCTTTTGTGAACTGCCTCTGTCAAATTAGTACTAAATTTTAGATTGGTAAGAGATATCTATATGTAAATATAGTCACTTTTTTCTGCCATCTATCTAGCAAATACCTTTCCTCTCCTCAATTTAGAATTTATCTCTTCTAGTTTGCTCATTGCAATACTTTGATATACCAAATATGTAATAGTTGTATGTAAAAATAATAAAATATTATTTAATATTTATAATGTAATAATGTAAACATAGCAATTAAAACTTTTTTCTTATTTTTGTTTTTGGAGTCATATTTAGAAATATCTTTCCCACACTCAATATTATATAACTATTCACCAATATTTTCTTCTGGCAATTAAACAAATGTCCCCCTAAAAACTTGCATCTTTAATCTATCTGGAATTTATTTTCACATAAGGTAGGGATTTAACTTTATTTTTTCCCAATGTTTCCCCTGATGTTTCCACATTATTTATTAAGCATTCTATTATTTCCCTATTGAGTTGAAATCTATCCTTCACTATACTCAATTTCCATTGTCTTTTGGTCTATCTGTTTTTATTTTTTTAAATTTTGAGATGGCGTCTCACTCTGTCGCCCAGGCTAAAGTCTAATGGTGCAGTCTCAGCTCACTGCAACCTCCACTTCCGGGGTTCAAGCGATTCTCCTGCCAAAGTCTCCCAAGTAGCTGGGATCACAGGCACCCACCACTGCGCCTGGCTAATTTGTGTATATTTAATAGAGACAGGGTTTCCCCATGTTGGCCAGGCTGGTTTCGAACTCCTGACCTCAGGTGATCCTCCAGCCTTGGTCTCCCAAAGTGCTGGGATTACAGGTGTAAGCCACCGTGCCTGGACAGGTCTATCTTATTGACACATGTGTCTCTTTCTCTATCAGTATCTTCCTGACTTAATTTATATAGTTTTATAATAGGTTTTGTTATCTTACAGGCAAATTTATTAATCCCTCTTTTCAAAATTCTTGGTAATTCTAATACTTTGTATTTCCAGATGAACTTTAGAATTATTTAAGTTGAAAAATAAAATTCCACTGATATTTTGTTTGTACTGGTGTTAAATTTGTTCATTACTTTGGAGAGGATGGACATTTTTATACTAATCAATCTTCTCATACCAGAAAAATGCTCAGTTTTAGAAAACTTCTCCCCAGTGATTTAAAAGTTTTTCTAGGCTGGGCGCAGTGGTTCATGCCTGCACTTTGGGAGGCCGAGGTGGGTGGATCACTAGGTCAGGAGTTCGAGACCAGCCTGGCCAACATGGTGAAACCCTGTCCCTACTAAAAATACAAAAATTAGCTGGGCGTGGTGGCGCTTGCCTGTAATCCCAGCAACTCAGGAGGCTGAGGCAGGGGAATCGCTTGAACCCGGGAGGCAGAGGCTTCAGTGAGCTGGACTCCAGCCATTGTACTCCAGCCTGGGCAACAGGGTGAGACTCTGTCTCAAAAAAAAAAAAAAAAAAGTTTTTTTTTTTATATCCTCAGTAAAGTTTTTTAGTGTTATTCTTATAGGTCCTGCACATTTCTGGTTATGCATTTAGATCCCCCCCCACTGTTTTTTTCTTTGAGACAGGGTTTCGCTCTGTTGCCTAGGCTGGAGTGCAGTGGTGTGATCATGGCTCACTGCAGCCTCAACCTCCTGGGCTCAAGAGATCCTCCTACCTCAGCCTCCCAAGTAGCTGAGACCATAGGTGTGCACCACCTTGTATGGCTAATTTTTTAGAATTTTTTGTAGAGATAGGGTTTCCTTATGTTGCCCAGGCTGGTCTTGAACTCCTGGGCTCAAGCTATCTGCCCACCTCAGCCTCCCAAAGTGCTGGGATTACAGGCGCGAGCCACTGTGCCTAGCCCATTTAATACTTTTTAATGGCCTTTTAAAGTGGGACTTCCCCATTATATTTTCAAAGTGCTTGTTATTAAAATATAGAAAACTTACTTATTTCTGCTTTTCTAACTACTAGCCATTTTGCCAAACCCCTTTTTAGTCTTAATAATTTCTGCATGATTATTTTGGATTTTACAGGCAAATGACATCTTCATCTGAAAATAGTGATACTTATTTTTCCAATATTGTACTTCCTACTAGGCCACTGTCTGTCGTGATTATCTGAGCTGGTGGGTTACAGTCTATGGTCCTGAAACCAGCAAAACCTCCTGTGTGGCTGAGGATCACCCTCTACACCCAGGGGTAGCCATAACCAGAAGAGGACAGCAGCTTCCCCTTAGCCACAGTTTTGCTTTCTGTGGTTTCAGTTACCCACGGTCAACTGTGGTCCAAAAATATTAAATGGAAAATTCCAGAAATAAACCATTCCTAAGTTTTATTTATTTATTTATTTATTTTGTTTGTTTGTTTTTTGAGATGGAGTCTCGCTCTGTCGCCCAGGCTGGAGTGCAGTGGCGTGATCTTGGCTCACTGCAACCTCTGTCTCCCAGGTTCAAGCGATTCTCCCACCTCAGCCTCCCGAGTAGCTGAATTACAGGTGCGTGCCACCATGCCAGGCTAATTTTTGTATTTTTGGTTGAGATGGGGTTTCGCCATGTTGGCCAGGCTGGTCTTGAACTCCTGGCCTCAGGTGATCTGTCTGCCTCGGCCTCCCAAAGTGCTGGGATTACAGATGTGAGCCACTGTGCCTGGCCAAATTCCTAAGTTTTAAATTGTGCAATGTTTTCAGTTGCATAATGAAACCTCTGCTCTGTCCCACCTGGGATGGGAATTATCTCTTGGTCCAGCAGATCCACAGAGCCTCCGCTACCTGCCTTCACGACCTGCCCACTAGTCACTTAGTAGCTGTCTCAGTTATCAGATCAACGTAGTGGTTTCACGATGCTTGTGTTTCAGTCACCCTTATTTTACTTCATAATGGCCCCCAGGTGCAAGTGTACTGTGCTTGATTTGTAATTTAAACTTTATCCTAAGTATGAATATACAGGAGAAAAAACAGTACAACTAGGGTTTGGAACTATCTGAGGTTTCAGGCATCCACTGGGGGGCTTGGACTTTATCCTCCAAGGATAAAGGGGGACTGCCGTATGTAAATGTGTTTGTGTCATGAAGACAAAAGGAGGAGGACAGTGGGCCAGCATCCAGCATCCCCGAAGCAATGCTGTGTCACACAGGTATCCTCGTCAGCAGCCAGGTCTGGTTCATATACCTGCCATGATGTTCATTCTTTTTCTTTTCTTTTTTTTTGAGACAGAGTCTCCCTCTTGTTGCCCAGACTGGAGTGCAGTGGCACAATCTCAGCTCACTGCAGCCTTGACCTCCCAGGTTCAAGTGATTCTTCTGCCGAGTACCTGGGATAACAGGTGTGCACCACTATGCCCAGCTACTTTTTGTATTTTTAGTAGAGATGGGGTTTCACCATGTTAACCAGGCTGGTCTCAAACTCCTGATGTCAAGTGATCTGCCTGCCTCGGCCTCCCAAAGTGCTGGGATTACAGGCGTGGCCACCATGCCTGACCGGTGTTCGCTGTTAAGTACAAAGTCTGCATAATATTTAGATTGAGAATGGGCATTACGCGAGATGGATAATACAAACAGACTTTCCTCATCTGAACCTGTATTCCTAGAATGATGTATTAGATTTTTAATGTTTTTTTTTTCTTTTTCTTTTGAGATAAGGTCAGTGCCATGATCACAGCTCACTACATCCTTGACCTCCTGGGCTCAAGCGATCCTCCCACTTCAGCCTCCTGAGTAGCTGGGATTACAGATGCACGCCACCATGCCTGGCTAATTTTTGTATTTTTTGTAGAGGCAGGGTTTTGCCATGTAGCCCAGGCTGGTCCCGAACTCCTGGGCTCAAGCGATCCATTCACCTCAGCCTCTCAAAGTGCTGGGATTATAGGCATGAGCCACTGTGCCCAGCCAATATTTTTAATGTTTTGCTACTTTCTCTATGATAGCATTTGATTTTGTGTTTCCTCATCACTCTTTATAGATGAGATTAGTCATCTGTGGGGTTTATGAAGCTGTCTTTGTTGGGTTATGGACTAAATTTGTACTAAACTCACAAAATTATAAGTGAAACTTCTCATCTTTTGAAAAGTATAAATTACATGTACACTATTCTTTGAGAGAACTCATAGAATCATCTGGGCCTGGTGCCATTTTAGGCTTACTTTTTAAAAACATTTGACTATGCCACGTGCTTTCAACACTTTCTCAGTGATCACAGGATAAATGGCAACTTCTCTCGAATGACATTAAAGGTACAGCATGATTTACTCTGCCTCAGCTCTTACTATTATTCACCTCTCTTTTGCTACCTTGGCCACCCCTAGCTTCTGGAAGTTCCCCAACTCTAGAGTGGGAGAGTCACAACAGCAGGGACCATGTTTGTTTTGTTTGGGATGGAATCTCTGGCACCCTGTAGAAGCTTACCTTTGACAAGTATTTGTGGAAGGACATTCACTCTGATATCACTGTATCTTTTAGCTCATGTCAACACATGTTCACTGAGCATCTTTTGTTTTTTTTTTTTTGTTTGTTTGTTTTGTTTTTTTGAGATGGAGTCTTACTCTGTCACCCAGGCTGGAGTGCACTGCTGTGATCTCAGCTCACTGCAATTTCCACTTCCCAGGTTCAAGCAATTCTCGTGTCTCAGCCTCCCGAGTAGCTGGGATTACAGGTGCATGCCACCATGCCTGGCTATTTTTTTTTTCTATTTTTAGCAGAGATAGGGTTTCACCAAGTTGGCCAGACTAGTCTTGAACTCCTGACTTCAAGTGATTCACCTGTCTTGGCCTCCCAAAGTGCTGGGATTATAGGCATGAGCCACTGTGCCTGGCCTCTCTGAGCATCTCTTCTGTGCCTGATCATGTGCTGGTCCTGGGGACAAAGATTCCCAGCCTCTGTCCTCAAGTTGCTCTCTGGCTATTGGGGAAACAGGTGGGTAAACAGGCCTTTCGGTGCAGCGAGAGGGGCGTGCACGGGCCTATGGGAGCACACAAGAGGCCACCTGATCCAACCTGGGAAGGAGAGATTAGAGGTGGCTTCCTGGAGGAGGTGAGCCTGGATTTAGTCTTACATAATGAGGAGAAGTAGGGGGTTCATTCTAGGATGAGGGATACCATGAGCCAAAGACCAGAAGGAAGAATCGTCATCTCTCATTGGAAGATAATTGTGTCCTAGCCTATGTCCCGGGATCTGCCCAGGACTTCCAAATCAGCACGGCAGCCAGAGTGAAGCCTTTGAAATGTGTCTGTCACATTACTCCCCTGCTGCAAACCCACTAATGGCTTCTTAGCTCACTCCAGATAAATTCCAAAGTCCTAAGCATGAACAATCAGACACTACACAATCCGGCCTCTGTGTTTCTCTGAATTTACCTGGTCACTCCATCCCAGCCACTGCTCTTCCTTAGAAAAACAGTCTCAGCTCGGGGCCTTTGCACTGGCTGTTCCTTCTGCCCGGAGATCCACACCTTCCCTTTCTTAAGGTCTCTGCCCAAAGGTCTCCAATGAATAAGGTTGTCCTTGACTTCCACGTAACACAGCAGCTCCCACGGTGACTGTCTTGGTCTTTATCCTGCGTATTTTTCTCCTTGCTATTAGGTTGGTGCAAAAGTAATTGAGCTTTTTGACATTATTTTTAACGGCCAAAAACGCATTACTTATGTACCAACCTAATAACAATGCCACCTGATATTAGACACACACAATGTACACATACACATACACACACACACACACACGCACGCGCTGCTTTTTAAATTAAAATTCGTTTTAACCTACTAAAATGAAAACTTCCAGAGAACAAGGATTTTGTCTTGTCCACCCTGTAGCCCCAGTACCCGGAATAGCATCTGGAAGAATGCCGTCCCTCCCTCAATGTGAGCAGTTTGGCATGGCTGGGGCAGAGTGCACCCAAGGGATGGGCAGGCGATGGCACTGTGTCCTCCTAGGCAGTAGCAGGAGGCCGGGCAGAGCCTCAGATCATGGCCGATGAGCCCGGACCTTCTGGAGGTGACCAGGACCCAGGAAAGGGTAACAGGGTCAGTTTCATGCTTGGGGATGGTGGCAATACCTGTCTGGAGGAGGGTGCGCTGGAGGGAGGGAGTGAGATGGGCAACAGTGAGAGGGAACGACCCCAGTGCAGACAAGAAATGGTGAAGGAGGCACAACAGCCACCTGGGCTGCTGGCCTGGCCGTGGGGGATGAAGATGCCATTCTCTGACCCAGGAGCCCTCACGGAAGAGATTCTGGTTTGGGTGTCTAGGAAGCTGGGCCATGGGGCTCTGGAGCTCAGGATAGAGGTCTGGACTAGTAGGAGTGGTTTAGGGGTGGGGATATGGGGAGCATGACGTCACTGGTATTGTTGTCATCATCACTCGTATAATCTTCAGCAAAACAAACTTTTATTGAGTGCCTAGTGTATACCTGGCACTGCGCTCAGAGCTGTGGGCGGAGTTCTGTCTTGGCATATCTCTGTAACCTAGTAACATGCTGCTACGCATCTCACAACCTGCTTTCTGGAGGGAAAAAGCCCTGATCTGTGGAGTTTGCCCATGTCTACGGTGTAAATACTCCTACTATGGCTGATTTCAAGCTCTGAACGTGATGGAGCACGTGGAGTTAGGCACAGATGTGCCACAGCCACCATCACGTGGCATTTCCAACACAGATAGAGTAGGCATGAGCTCAAGGGCATAGATGATGGGAAAATGAAGTAAACATATAGGAATGGACGAGTTTGGAGTGTTTATTACCTTTGATTTGAATATCATTTATTTAAGTTTACATAATTTAAATGTTTAACAAAGGCTGTGTTTAACAACCAGCTTGTAATACTAATTCTTGAAAATGTAACTAGCAGCTCTTGCAAACTCACATGGACCGATGCCCGCACATCACTGCTACAATCTCAATACAGACGCAGTCATCAGGGAGGGGAAGGGAGGTCACCCGGCTGGTAAGTGGTAGAGCCGGTGTCCTTGAGCAAGCAATGTTCTGTCCCTGAGCATCAGTTTCCTCACCTGTGAAATGGGGACAATAAAACATCCCTTCCGGGTGCTGTGGAGGTTTAATAAACTGATGCTTATAAAGCAACTGACATATAGTAAATGCTTCAAAAGTGGGGACCTGACCACTAGCGCATTATTGTTATTTTTATTTTTTTCATTTTTGAGATGGAGTCTCGTTCTGTCACCCAGGCTGGAGTATAGTGGTGCAATCTTGGCTCACTGCAACCTCCGCCTCCCGGGTTCAAGCGATTCTCCTGCCTCAGCCTCCTGAGTGGCTGGGATTACAGGAGCCTGCCACCACACCTGGCTAATTTTTGTATTTTTAGTAGAGATGGGGTTTCACTATGTTGGCTAGGCTGGTCTCGAACTCCTGACCTCAAGTGATCTGCCCACCTCAACCTCCCAAAGTGCTGGGATTACAGTGTGAGCCACCCTGCCCGGCTGTGTTATTGTTATTTTAATACTAATAACAAATTCGGGTCCTGCCCTCAAGGTATTCATGGTCTAGTGGAAGGAGAGGCCAATGATAAGACATACACATATTCATAGGATTCCAATTCAGGCAGAAAAAGAAGGCTTCCTGGAGGAGGATGCATTCGAACTGGGCCTTGCAGGTTTGGGAGAGGGTGGGTCCACGTGAGTCAGGGTGAGGCAGTACTGCCTGTTGGCCCACAACAAAGAGAGGAGGGAGGTGGGGATGCATCTGGAACCAGGACCAGGTGAGAGTGAGAGGAGGCTGGAGCCCACGAGAAGAATGCTGGATGGAGAGACGGAGTCTGCATTTTTGACTGAGGGCAGCGGGAGCCATGGCGGGCTGTTCAGCAGGGTATGACATGGTCGGATTGGTCTCTTGAAGCATCACTGTGGCTGCAAAGGTGAGGAGGACCAGGAGGGGGCCACAGTGGTGGTGGCAGAGGCTGTCCCGGGGGCGTGGGGATGGCAGCCCACCCATCTGGGCTCCTTCACCGGCCTGAGTGGTGCTGGGGTATCCCTTGACCCCTCCCTCCTGCACCTACTGGAGAGGGCAAGCAGGACTCCTCCCCCACTGCTCCAGCCCCAGCCCCATAGCTAATCCTGGTGACACCGGGTCCTGAGGCTGGGGCGGGGCAGCCGGGCAGCTGGCCTCAATTAGCTGGGAGCCGGGTCTGGACAGTGTCATTAGGAGAAAACCAGAGCCTGCCCATAAACTCTAATGAATGCATTAATGGAAGGCTTGTGCGCCTCAAAGGGGAAAAAAAAGCAAGTCTAAATAAAGTTATTAACACAGCCCACCTGTGTTCGGCTCTCGGCCTATATTGTTCAAATAGCCCATTAACTCCTGAAGCATCCAATCTTGAAAGTGAGCCCTGCCTCTCTGAAGCAGACGTTTAACTGCATTCATATAATTCAATTAGATTCCGCAGTCGTGGTCCAAAGGCATTCTCCCGGCTTTCATCTCAGTAATGGCCTGCAGGCTGGAGCGGGACACAGGGGGTTAAAAAGTGGGGCTTGGAACCTGCCATTTGGCCTGACTCACTCCATCACCCCGAGGGCCCTCCAAATGAGTTTCCTGGGGCGGTGCCTTCATCACTGGAGCACACTCATGGATGGGTTTCCGGGCCTGGGATTCTCACTCGGAGCCCTCTCCTGCTCTCTGGATCCAGCATCCGGGCCCCCGCGCCCCTTCTCCCGCTGCATCCCCCCTTGTCCAATGAGGCAGCACACCGCGGACCCCGACTCCACACAGCCAGCCCCATTAATAAAGAGTTAAGAAAATTCATTAGGAAGCAGGTCTTTTATAGATTCCGTTAAAGCCTTCTTCCTACTTCTGTCACTGAGAAAGGATAAAAATCCTTTTATCACTCTACAACTTGTTAATGTCCCACCCCGGGAGCACTTCATCTGTAATAAACATCTTCACAAAATATGCATCCCCCGGGAGGAGCCGTTAATTTCCTCAAGGCCTCACACATGTAAGGGATTTTATTGCCTGCAGGTGCTTCATGATATTGTGTGAGCTTCTAATAAACGTCCAGTAAACCGCAGGTAGCGCCTCGGAGAGAGATGGACCCATGCACCTGTCCACAAAGGGCCTCCACACACCGCGCCTTCACCTTCTGTGGCCCAGCCCTGGCACGGTCAGCTCCTGAGCCCAGCCTGCCCCTGGGGACACCCGCAGGTAAGGTCCGACTCTGAACTCCTTGACCCTCTTATGGAGCCTGGGGGACCCTGAAGGATCCTGGGGGAACCTGGGCCTCACTGCTGTTTGATGCCAGGAAAATCTCATCCTCAAACCTACACACCTTAGCAGGAATCGCAAACACGCCAAGACGTTCTCCTTTTTATTTCTTGGTTGTCTCTCCTTGTTCATTTTGGAGGTGTGACCCCTGTTACGATCTGCTGTGGAAATGTGATTATGAACAAATTAAACTTCCTATTTTCTTAATAACTGAGATAGAGGGAAAAGGGAACTTACCTCTCTTACGTGAGTGTGTTTTGCATATCTTAAGGGCAGTTTTCGGGATATTAAAAATAATTGCTAGGAAAATACGTTGTAGCTCAGTCACTAGAAAAAAGATGACTAAAGGAGTAATTAGAAGTTTGCATTTAATAAAAATCTCTCTGCGATTCTTTTCAATTTTTATCACCAAGTGAATCCTGAGGTGCGTGATAGGTATCTATGCAGATGTGTTTTGTGGCAAGGGGGAGTCGTGGATGCCACCAAGGGCCCATTCCTAGCCCTGTGAGTTGCAGGGCAAGACTTGGGGTCTGGGGGTTCAGAGAGGCCTGTGGGGAGGAGGATGGGGGATGGCCAAGGTCAGTAGCAGGAGACCAACAAGATGGCCTCTCCAGTTCTTTCCACAATGAGGTGCCTCTGAGAACCGGGTGTTGGGATCGGGTGATCCCTTCTAAATCAAAGACAGCTTATGCTATATTTGGACAAAAGACAACTGGCATTTCTGGGACACCTTCACAGTGGTGGGTCTCTGAGGGACGTGACCTGAAGTGTGAGCTTGGTTTTCATTCAGGTCTGTAAATGCTGAGCGTGGACGGTTCAGCCCACCAGGCCTTATCTATAGGTGCCCATGTCAGCTTGGCGCACACACCCCGCTCACGGGGTGGTACAAAGGAACCCAAGCTAGGGAGAGAAGGGAGAGGGCCACTGGATTCAGCCCTCCTGTGGCCCTGTGGTTGGCAGAGACCTCTCTCTGGGGTCTCGGAAGCTTCTGGAAAGAGGAGATCCCCAAATGGATTTTGGAAGTGTTGAGGAGGAAGAGCTAACTTGGCCGTGTTTACAGGCCCCTCCTTCCCTAGGTAGGAGCAGGCTGCGGCGGAATCCAACAGGCTCAGAATCCAGGACTCTAGGGTCGAGCAAAGCTGGACAGCTGACCCCTGGGCGTACACATTCCTGGCCTGGGATGACTAATAATAAAACAGCGATAGTGTCACTGAAAATACGAGCGCCGCACAGCTCTCGCGGTGGGTCAGGGCCAGGCTCATTAGGATCTTATCTCTGGAATCTTCCTAACTACCCCTTTACAGGTGAAAAAGCTGAAGTTTGAGAAGTGAGGTCATTTATCCAAGGTCATCCAATGGGGGAAGAGAAGTTCAGGGTGACCTGGAACAGAGGCAGGGGGCTCTACTTGTGCCACCACATGGCATCCTCTTACCAAACCTTGGAGAAAGGGCATCAGTCCACATTTTCCAGAAGACAAGCTCAGGCTCACCCTACAGTAGGAGGAACCTGGCACAGCTGTGACATCTGCATCCTTCCCCAGACATGGCTGCCCGTATCCCCCACTTCTCTGGACTGGGAGGGGAGAGGGCCATTCGCCCTCTGCCCCTGCCCTGGCTGGCCTGCCTGGCCTGGCCCAACTGAAGCCACAGGAGGGCCAGGGAGCCTGGAGTGGCTTCAGAGGTATGAAGGACATGATGAAAGCCCCGGAGCACGGGACCCAGCCAAAAGGTTAGAGGAAGCAGGATTATTCTGCCCGGGGAGCGGAAGGCCCAGGGGGCAGGGGCCTTGGCTAACAGAGAGCACCAGATGCTGACCAGCTGTTCCCTGTCTCCCTGGAGGCCCAGCAGGACCAAAAAGATTTCTCCGACAGCAGGAGGGAGTTGAGGAGGATAGGAAAAAGAACTGGCTGAAGGAGGGGCTGGGGCTGAGACAGTAGGAAAATCATCCTCTAAGGAGCTGTAAGAAACAGGATGGCAGCCCGTAACTGGGTTTTGGCCAGGAGGGCGATACTAGCACCCGGGGCAGGAATGTGGTTTGTGTGCAGCGGGAATGGGGGCACTCCCTTGAGAAGTGGTATTCTCCTCTGAGAACACGATCTGAATTAATAGATCCCTGTGCCTGCCCAGCCCTGCCGTGTGGAGCAGGGGCTAGGCCAACCCAGTAGGGTCGGCAGTTCGAGGTCTCATAGGAGCCTCTGAGGCCATTTCCCTAAGCTCAATGCGGGAGGTGAGAAGTCTGGGAAACCCCACATCTCAGGGGCCTGGACGGAAGCTGGCTGGGGAGAGCCGGGCCCACAAGTCCCAACTTTGAATGGCCAAAGTTCCTAAAAATTTATCCTCTACCCCAGGTCATCAAAATACACAGTAGTAAACCGTAAAGCAAGCATCAAGGAAATCTACAAAGTCCCGATTCTCCCTGCAGTGAACAGTTTGGTGCTTAACAAAAAAATCCAACTGCTGAAATTTCTCAGTGTTTTTGTCTGTGTGCCTGTTGGGTGACCCAGCCAGGCACGTCCTCCCTTCGACCCTCAGTTTCCTTATCATAAAGCAGGGACGGGGTCAGTAATGTGCGAGGCTTGCAGAGAGGAGTTGGTGAGACACAGAAAAACTCACTCAGGGCCCGGCAGCTTCCTTCCCTCCTGCAGGTCTCAGATCCTACCCAACCCCCAATTCACAGATGGGAAAACTGGGGTTCAGAGAGGAGATGGGACGAGTCTGTCATACAGCAAGCTGATGGCCAGGCAAGCATTGTTCCGGGCCCAGCACAAAGCACTCTTTTCTTCATGGACTCAATTTCGCTTTGAGGTGGGAAAACTGGGATGTCCCTGTGCAGGCTGCTGGACTCTGTTTGGAACCCAAGGCTAGCGTTGCCGGATGGCACACACCAGGGCAGGTGAATTTCATAAGAACCAGGAATAAGTTTTTAGTATAAGTGTGTCCCATGCAACCTTTGGGACACACTTATGCTTAAAAAAAAAACTATTCCTGGCTGGGCATGGTGGTTCACACCTGTGATCCCAGCATTTTGGGAGGCCGAGGCAGGGGGATTACCTGAGGTCAGGAGTTTGAGATCAGCCCGGTCAAAGTGGTGAAACCGTGTCTCTACTAAAAATACAAAAATTAGTCAGGAGTGGTAGTGGGTGCCTGTAATCCCAGCTATTCGGGAGCCTGGGGCAGGAGAATCGCTTGACCCCAGGAGGTTGCCGTGAGCCAAGATTGTGCCACTGCCCTTCAGCCTGGGCAACAGAGCGAGATTCCATCTCTCTCTCTCTCTCTCTCTATATATATATATATTTATTCCTGGTTCATAAGAAATTCAAATTTAATAGGATGTCCTGTATTTTTATTTGCTAAATCTGGCAATCCTACCAGGGTCCCAGTAGGGCTGCCCCATCTCCTCACAGGGAGAACCTTCCAGGCCCCTTCTCTGGCAGTGGAAACCCAGGTTACAGTCACTTGCTCTCAGCTTGTGCAGACACCAGAAAGCCGTCACCAGCCCTTTTCTGCTGCAAAGAGTAGAAAATGAGTTTCCTTGTGATTTTTTTTCTTTCAATATATATTTTTGGAGGGAACTTGGAATGGGGAGTGGAATCCCTTAGAATGGAAATTACTTATCGGGGAAATGCGGTGTTTCGCGTTTGCTGTTTGTAGAGAATGTAGCAGTGCCGGCAGGCAGCCTCTGTAATCTATGGTTTCTCTGGAAGGATACGGAAAATAGGAGGTATTATAAGGGAAACTTTTCCTTCTGGTATCTCTGGGGCCTCATCGCCTCGATTTAAAACTTGTAAGACACAGGTGAATTTTTAAGGGTTAAAATGGACAAAATAAGACAAAATATCAGAGAAATTTCCTGGAGTAGCCTTGGGAATATGGTTCCCTGGATCAATGGTATTTCATTTTTCGAATTGTTGAGAGCTTTTTCAAAAAATTATTTCCAAGAAAGTCATTGTGTTTGCATATAAAGAGATTCAGAAGGCTTTTTTTTTCTTTCTTTCTTTCCATCTCTCTTTCTTAAGCTAAGACAAAGATGTTGAAGACAAATTGTTTGAACAAAGCAATCAGGAAAAAATATTTGCAGAGTCAAGAAAGATCAACAAAACATGAAAAAAGGAAACATGAAAAGTAAATAAAATACACACTAGAAAAAGTCTTTATATGAGATTTTCTTTAAAATATTTTAACATTTGACCTTCTACCTCGGTGTGCCATTCTAATCCCATTTAGTTTCAAAATGCCATAACTATCAGTGTGCAGATGGATGGGCTTTTAAAAAAATGCCATAACTAGAACTTCAAATCTCGACCACTTTTTCTCACTTTTCCCAAATATTTGATAGCTTTTTTTTTTTTTTTTTAACATCTTCCTGGACCAAGAGAAACATTCTTCTGTGGGAAATTCATGTATTCAATATATTTGCTTTCCAGAATAGTCTTCAAAGGCATTCAGGCTTTGCCTTTAAAATGGTAACATTTTGCAAAGGCCAAATCTGAGGCCCAGTTGAGACCAGAATCAGAGCGGGAGGAGTTTCCCAGCACCCACCAGGTCTGAACTGGTGAGAGGAGTCTCAATCACTGAGTGCAGAATGGGGCTGGAACCAAAGGGACGAAAAACCTAAACCTGCACCCCATTTCTATCTCGCATTCATCCTCTTCCCTCTCCGAACACGGACCCAAGATGGAAATCTCAGCCTGCAGCCTGGAGCCGGGAGGTGCGGCTTGATGTCAATTACTGCCCAATTCCAGAGGTGCCATCAAAGAGTTAACTAGGATGTCCCAGCGCGCAAATGTGGGATAATTGGGAAACAAATTCTACAAACATCTTGAAAGGGGCAAAAGACCTTTGATCTTTCTATAGAAAGGGAGACATTACAATGCCGTCTGCCTTCTGGGGCCTGCACACATCTCATACCAGGTTAGAGGATGGCATCTTTCTGAGAAATCAGCCGACACCTAATTCCATCGTACCTTAATTATCCTAACTGGTTTCGCATGGTCAAAGGCATTTTCTCCAAAGATTAGAGGAGAAAGAGGGACTGACAAAATAATTAAATATGCAATTTGCCAAGCGTGGGCAATATGGCTTTGAAATCACCTTTTCAGGAAGTTTTACCGCTTGTTCATTGACATGTATATTGCAGGCTTCAGACTTTTATTTAAGCTCTTTTGATTGCCTTAATGGATTAATACCCGAGTACCATCAGCGAGGGGCAGAGACCCAAGGCTGTTTCTAATTTCGAAAATATTGCGCCCGCTTCCTCTGGTGTTATGACAAAAACAAGTATGTAGAATTTGCCTTCTCACTTAAAGGAACAGGCCTATCCCCTCCAATAATTGCCTGATGTAAGAATCTGCGTCTCACACATGGTGTTGTCCGTTCTAGGAACCTTTCATGGTGCCAGGGGCCAGGGTGCTGGCAGCATGGGCAGGCCCAGGCGGGCCTGCGTTGTGTGCATTTGGGGCGTGGATCGGTTTGGGGTGGCATCCCTGAAATGGGTCCGTGTCTCTGGACAGTAGAACGCCTCTCAACCTAAGGCTGGCAGCGTCCGGGGTGTGGAGGAATGTGTTACTGCCTTGCTTGTAACTCCTGCTGTGGGTAAGAAACATTCCATAGGGTTGGGGGTGGGGGGAGGCTGCTAGTCGGGATTTGGAGAAGAATCTCCGGTCAGATCCCGTTGCATCCAACAGAGGCATCCGGAAACCGGAGTTTGCTGTGGGGGAATAGTTTGCATTCTGTCCTCATGATGGGGAGAATTAGAGTTCAGAGGAAGGAATCCGTAGAAGTGATTGCACCATTCCCATCTTTTGGCTAAGCTGGGTGTCTGGTGGTGGGGGACAGTGTCTAGGGCCTCCTCTGAGGACAGGAGGACAAAACCTCCTGGGGCAGATTTTGTCTGGTCTGGGACATCCAGACATCTCGGTACCCAGTGGGCAGAAGAGGGCTCATCTCAAGCATGCAGAGTGGCTGGGTACTAAGAGGGGTTAAAGGCTAGACGGAAAGGAGAGAGAACAGAAAAAGACAGGGAGAGTCAAAAAGAAATACTAAGAGGAAGAAGAGACACCCACGGAGATACTGTCATACCCTCTCACGTGTGCACACACGTGCAGAGACAGCGAGATTGCCTTTGAAGGCAGAGGGACAAGGCCTAATTGTCCCAGGGATGTGCACAGCGGCCTGGCTTTTCATCATTCCCAGAACTCTCTAATGAGGCTGTGGCCTCTCCTGGTGGGAACTTTGCTCCCTGAAATCAGCTTTGATAAAGCGGACAGACCGTCTGGGACGAGTTACTGGGTTTTCCTCTTTTCCTTTGAACCCTGTGGTGGTTTTGCTCTTTCATGGCAAACAGAGCAGGGACAAGCTTGCTGGCCCCTGTCCTCGGGCGATACAGACCAGCCCACCTCCTGCGGGCACCCAGGCGTGTGGGGCAGGGAGATGGCAGGCCCTGGTGGGGGTGTCACTGGCCCAGGCCTCTTTGCGGGGCTTGATATCCAGACCCACTTGCCCATCACGCAGGTTCTGCTGGTCCCCCAGTAGAAGCAACACCTTAAACGCATCTCAGCAAATCGCAGCAGCCAGGAGGTCCCTCGCATCATGAGGACACACAGGCTAACAGCACTGATGACAAGAACGCTGGCTGCTCACGGAGCACTCACTCTGCATCAGGCTCTGAGCCAAGTATTTGACAAATGCTATTCATGGCAGTAGCACCGGTGTACCCCTTTTCCAGAAGAGCCAACAGAGGCTCCGAGAACTGGGCGGCTCACTGATCAGAGGCAAAATGGGACCGAATTTGTCATCCCTGGGTCTGCTCTCAACCACTGGTCTTCCTGAAGGTGGGGGAGCCTTAGCTGGACCCCTGGACTCGGCAGTTTTCTAGCTGCATCATCCCTCTCTCGTTTCTCTTACCCATGACTGGGCTTTCTGTGAAGTCACAGCCGTAAAGTCAGCAAGGCCTCAGCTCTGAGGTCTCTGGACACCGATCCCTACCTCCTTCTCTATGCCCTGGAAGGATGCAGTGTCCAGAGGTCTCCCTGAGCCCCGGCTGTCCTGGGCAGCAGCTCTGGAAGGAATGGGGGGTGTGGAGTTATCCACTCTGGGGCAGGGGGAGAGGAAAGGGCCTGGCTACCCCAGGAGGACCACCAGCCCGGTGGGACTTGTCTTTGATCTCCGATGATTAAAACAAACACTCTCTCAGGTGCTTCCTCCTTGTCCGGGAAGGCCCTCCTTCCTGGCCGGCAGACATTGAACGGCCAGGGAGAGACTACCTGGTCCCAGTCCCAGGATCCTCACTTGGAAGACGTCGTAGGCTCCAGAGCGCCCTGGCTCTGGCCTGCTCTCCATCTTCTGACCCCAGTTGCCTTCCTCCTGCCCTGATCCCAGCCTCTGGCTCCTAAGGCTTTTCCGCCAGGCTCCTCAGCCTCCTCCCGGCTACGGCTCGCTCATCCCCAGCTGCAGCTGCCCAAGTTAGGCGGCGGAGGTGGCTGGGGTCCCGCTCACTGCAGGCCGTTCACCTCTTGTCTCTGAAGTTGGCAGGCCATGAGGAATGACCTGAAATTTGTTCTAACTTGTGAAAGAGAGAACATGGGCTGTAAGCTTTAACTTACTCTGAGTGCCCACTGTGTGCCAGGCCCTGGGTTGGTGCTGGGGAGACAGCAGGAGTCAAAGAGGTATGGTCCTGCATTCATGGAAGGGTTTCTTGTTTTTTTTTATTTTTTATTTTTTTATTTTTATTTTTTAGAGAGTCTCACTCTGTCACCCAGGCTGGAGTGTAGTGTCGTGTTTTTGGCTCACTGCAACCTTTGCCTCCCGGGTTCAAGTGATTCTCCTGCCTCAGCCTCCTGAGTAGCTGGGACTACAGGCATGTGCCACCACACCTGGCTAATTTTTGCGTTTTTAGTAGAGACGGGGTTTCACCTGACCTCCAGTGATCCACCCACCTCGGCCTCCTAAAGTGCTGGGATTACTGGCATAAGCCACCTCACCCAGCCGCTTTCTGGTTCTGATGAGCAGTGGATTCTCTGCCACACACTTCGCAGCTGTTTGGAATACCGCAGAGCACAGCTAGGCCATGAGGAGAGAGCGCTGGGGACAGACCTTCTTGTTCAGTGTCTGGGGACAGCCCTCCTGTTTCTCTCTAGGTCCCTGGGGATGGCGTGTGGTGGGAAAGCCGCTCTGGGGTAGCTTCCTGTTCCCTCCTAAAGAGCTCCCTCAGCAGCTCAGGGCCGAGCCACACGGCACCTCTGCTGGGAAGTGGGAAGTTGCATATTCCTGCCTGAATACCCAGCAGAACGTTCTTTCCACGTCCTACCGTTGACAAATCCTCTTGGACTTCCTGGTCACTTCATGATGACAGCATGCAGAGGGAGGGGGGTAATCAAAGGAGCGGCATGATGAGGGCGAGGGGTTTTTCCTCCCAAATTTGTATGATGAAAATATCCAAACATACAGAAGAGTTGAAGGAAGAACACAAGGAACATTCTCAGAGCCCCTCCTAAAGCCGACACACACAACCATGTCACATGCTTGCTTTATCTGTCTGTGTAGATACATCTCTAGAGCTATGTATTTTTCTGCTGTAAGTTTGAAAGTAAGTTCCAGGCGTCATCCCTAAATACTTCCGTGTGCATGTCTAAGAATGAGAACATTCTCTTAACCGCAACACCATTATCATCTGAAGAAAATGAGCAGTGATTTGAGAGGGAGGGATTTTGAGAATTAGTCAAGGCGTAAGCGTTGGGACCTGTGTTAGATGAGGAGGTACTGTGTTGTATTACTGTTCGCAAAGCTTCCTTTGAGCTTGGTCCCCCTGCGGGGCAGCTGGAGGAAGACGGAATGACACTCCCATTCCAAAGTTTGAGATCTCCGGGGGAGCACAGCACCGCGCTCGCACACAGTAGGTGCTCGGGATGTGCACAGGGAACAGGTCCCAGGCCAGAGGCCACCCCTGGGTCCCCTTTCATGCTACTGGGCATAGAGGGTCCTGTTTTTCCAGCTCTGCCCTGTCCGGAGAAGAGTGGGGTGGGGCTTGGCACGCAGATTGGATCTGGGCTCGAATCTCTGTGAGACCTGGGCTGATTGGAGTTTCCCCCTGACCAAGTCCTCAGCTCCCCTTGGGGTCACGGAAGCTAAGCTTGGGTGGGGAGATGTGGGGCCTTCCCGGGTGCTCAGCAACCCTTTCCTTTACCCTGTGGAGGGGACCTGGAGACAGGGACAGCAGAGAGGTTCAAGTGCCAAAATCCCCCCACCTCAGCCCAGGGCTGAGATGGGCCCCTGGATCTTCCAGCTATGATGTCCCCAAGAATCTGCAAAATCTCCCACAAGCCTTTCTGATGGGGGTGTGTGCATGGGGGCGTGCCCAGGTGAGAGTTGCAGATGGAGGCTATGGGTGACTGCATTTATCTGTGGGTGTAACTGAGGATCTCACAGGTCCAGAAGGGCGGTCCTCATAGGTGTGCCAGAGACTGGAGGGGACGAGGGTGCATTTTGGTGCATGTATGGATGTCTGAAGATGCAGATCTGGGGTCTTCTCATGTCAGAATGTGGGGCTGTGCTCTGTGTAATGTTAGAAATAGGGCTTGGGGAACAGAATATTATTCAGCCTTAAAAAGGGGCAAAATTCCAACACATGGTACAACATGGTGAACCTGGAAGATGTTATACTAAGTGAAATAAGCCAGTTACAAAAAGTCAATGCAGAATGAATCCAGTTATGTGAGGTATCTAGAGAAGTCAAGTTTATAGAGGCAGAAAATGGAATGGGGATTGCCAAGGACTAGGGGACAGAGGAGTGGGGCATTCCTTTTTAGTGGGGACAGAGTTTCAGTTTTGCAAGATGAAATGAGTTCTAGAAATGAATGGGGTGATGCTTGTACAACAACGTGAAGGTACTTAATGCCACCTAACTGTACTTTTAAATATGGTTAAGTGAGTGAATGTTGCATGATCTGTATTTTGCCACAGTTAGAAAAAAAGCGGGGTTCTGGTGCCCATGACTGACTGCCTTGTAAAGTTTCCTGTTTCTGAATGATGGTGACACCCACCCCTGTCCCTGTGTGACCCGATTGCTCACTACTGTTTACTAGGAAAGCCAGAATATTGTCACTAGGAGAGAATATTGTCAATCAGAGGAAATCTAACAGAGCCAGAGAGATGCTTTGGGGATCATACAAGTCTCAAACCCAAGACCCGTTTCTGGAAATGCTACTGTGTTTGAAGCAGATCTCACCAGCTAGGAATGGAAACAGGGGCATTCTGTCAAAGGAAAGAACTTGATGAGAAATTGTTTTATGGAAGCCAAATTTTGGCATGTTTTCACATTTTAGTTTGTCAGAACACAGAGTAATAAATGTTCAACACATTGTTTGTGATTTTGCATGGTTGATTTCTTTATGATGACAATTTTATTTTTCGAGTATGTCCCAGAGTCACTGCAGGATTCCAGAAGAGAATGGGAGAGACGTTTTACAGTTTATCCCAGCAGGACCACTGGGAGAGCAGTTTTTATTTAAAAAAAAAAGAGAGAGAGAGAAAAGGGGGTGGCCTAGGCCCCTGCCCCCCTCCCATGGTTGGGTCAGGGGTTGGGGTGGCAGCCAGGGCTGTCATCAGGTCCCTGGTTATGAAGCTCCGGCTGCTGGCTGCGGTGGGATCTGTTACGGCTGCAGGGCCTGGCTGGTGGGAGGAAATTTGGCTCTGCTCGCTGCAGTCTTTGTTTCTGGGGCTGATGCCTGGTGGCTGGTTTGTGGTTTGAGCTCGGACGAGGAGTGGGAGCGGCCACCTATTTGGTGTGGAAGGCTTGGGAGGCCTGCTGCAAAAGCCGCCCCGTGGGAGAGGGGGACCAGTTGCATGAGTTTCCTCTTCTAAATTCTTGTCTCCACCATCAGTGGATGGAGCAGGGGTTGGGTTCTAAACCCTGGTGGGCTGACGGTGGCGGGATCCAGGACAGCACCAGGAGCCTTCATACATCTGGCCCTGTCACCTCCAGGCTGGTCAGGGCACCTTGCCTCTGAAAATCTGTTTCCTCAGCTGTAAAATGGGTCTTTGTGCCCACCCCTCGGGCCATCTCCTGGGCACTCAGACTGGGCTGGGTGCTTCGGAGACAATGCTCCACCCAACTCTGTGTCCAATTCTGAATCCCATTTTCAGATGAGGAACTGGACCAGAGACAGGGAGCCACCTTAGCCAAAGTGCCCACAGCAGTGGGGGCAGCGAGGCTGGGTTAGGGTCCTGACTCTGTCTGCTTAGGATCTGCATAGGAAATCTCCCAGGCTGGCTCAGGTGGGAGCTCTGTCCTGATGAAGTGACCTGGCTCCTGGGCTGAGGAGGAAGAGCAGGCTTCCGGGGACACAGGGAGCCTAGCGCTGAGCAGAGCTCAAGGGTCCTGGTCCAGTGTGGACAACTGTGCTTGAGTCCCAGAGGGTCTCCATGGAGGGGACGAGGGGCCTCGGGCTCCTGGATCTGTGCTCTTGGCTGAAGTTCAGGCAGCTGGTGAAGGGGCTGTCTGCACCCCACACTGTGGATGTGCCAAGTGGTGAACCCTGACATCTGTTTGCATGGGAGGGTCCCCTTTGGTGGGTTCTGAGCTGGATGCAGGGGGGGATTCAGGTTCAAGGAGCCCTCCCAGGGAGAAAGACATGGGTCTGCTGGTGTCCAGAGGAACTTCCATGCAGATTTGGAGAAGGCACAGAGAGGCTGTGGCACTGGTCTAGTGTCATACAGCATGTTGGCAGAGGGAACACCTGCCCAGCCCTCCCTGAGGCCTTCAGGGGGTCATCAGGGGTCTGAGGCTGGGACTGGGGGAAGCATCTTGCAGCCCAGTTAATACTCCCACCTCTTTGGCGTCCTGTGGCACACAGAGGGGCTTGGAGGAAGGACGTGTGTCCCCAATGCCTCTCGGCCAAGGCCTTGTTCATCACATTACTGTTTTCACACCCAGGCCTGGGCCAGTGGGCTTGAACACCGATACTGGCCAGGGCAAGCTGACGGGGAGGCTGGCCAGGGGTTAGTTCAGGGTCCTTCCCCCAAGATTCAGCCCAGAAACACATCCAGCCAATTGTCCAGTGTCCCTCAGCCCCTGATCACCACCCCTGCTATAGGAAATGCTTTTGAGAAAGTTGAGGTAGGGGAATCCAAGATCCCCGGCACTGGCTAGGGGTGAGGTGGCCCTGCCACTGGCTGCTCGCAGAGGGCGGACTCAGCTCCTGCCCCTCTGACCCAAAGCCGCGGAGGCTTCCAGCACGGCAGCCGGAGCTTCCATAAAAGAATGAGGATCACATTCCTCACTTTTTAAGTTGCACAAAAGCTGTATGCATAATTAATGTGCAATAAACGTGAGCGGCTGGAAATTAACTACATGGAAAAAAAAAGAATATACTTAATTGTGAAAATTAATTTTGCCTCTATTCTTTTTCTTTCTTTCTCTCTCCCCCTTCCCCTGCCCTTTTACAACTTGTTATATTCTCAGAACCCTTCAGATCTGGCTGGGGATCATCTTCTGGACGACTCGCCTGCTGACCTCTTGCCAGGGAGCCGAGGACAAGATTAGTTTTAAGCCGCAGCCTAGTCAGTTGCTTTCAACAGAGGGTCCGAGAGCGCCCACGAGCCGGGTCGGGTGTTACCATGTTGCACAGAGGAATGTTGTAATCATCGCCCAAGACCTTCCTCGGGGGACCTCTGTACCTGATTTTAAAGGCTTTGGTAGATGCAATTTTGAGAGCTGCCTTTGGAAACTCGGAGAGAAAGCTCACCGTGGTGCTTAAAATTCCTAAACATGAATTTGGTGGTTAAAAAGCCAAAGGCCTAAATACATTTACATATATTCAGACGAAGTATTTTAAGCAATAACCTCTAAGGCTCTCTTTCTTGTTTTTCTTCTACTTTTTTTTACGAGGACAAGACCTTTTCTAAGGAGCGAAATTTCCCGGTGGAAACATTTCTTGCCGTGTTCTCATTGTTACATCTCTTGATAAAACCTGAGGATTCAACTTCAAGAAACAACTCATCTACTTGAAATAATGGTTTAAAAAAGAATTATTTCTTGAGAATAAAACACTCTATTAACAGATACTTTAAAATATGATTTATTGCACACACATAACAACAACAATAACCTAAAACATCACATCACTGGAAATAAATCACTCTGTATCAGCAGATAATTTTAAAAGAGGCAGAGGAATCAAGAGATGGAACCCAGAGTTGTCTCGGTTGTTTGGGCAAGAATTGTGTTTTCAGAACATCCTAGTTTGTCTCGGGCAGTTTGTAACTAACCCTTCTTAAGACTTTGCAAACCGCAAGTAAGGCGGGGTGTCTCTGAGTCCCTCTATTACCAGATAAATTTACAGCCAGAAAAGAGACCATCATTATGGTCGTTTGTGCTCCCTGCCACCTCTGCCCAAGTACCTGGTCTTGTTTAAGATGAACTGCTGTCATCCAAGAGCTGCCCGGTCACTGGGGACCACGGGCGAGCCGTAAATAACCAGATCTGTGGCTACGGATCATCTCTGGCTAGCTGTCTGGCCCGGCCGGTTCCACTGTAGCCCAGCTGGCAAATGTGGCTGCCTTCGTGAACAGGTGGCCCACAGCGGGCTGTGGATGGGCAGTGGGCTGGGGCGGCAGGCAGGCTTCTGCAACAGCCTTTCAGGACCAACTTGGTTCCAGCCCGAACTCCCCACCCACCGCCTGGCCAGGTCCCGGCCACAGACCTTTGCATTAAACAGCTTCTGACACAAAATCAAGGTCTGTCGGCTGTTGTCATAGGAATGCAATATCCTCTGGAGGTTCCCTTATTAAAAACCAAGTCTTGCCGCTGCCGCCCAGGATAGATTTCTATTCCATTTGTATTGATCACCGGGAAATGTCTCATTCTCCAGTTGACAAATGTGGCCAGCAGGGAGTTAGTTAGCGTTTGGTGGAAAACATTTGTTTCCGCAGTGATTTGGGGGACCCTGAGCTTGAGCTATGGTTATATTCACAAGGTCGTGGTGAGTAATCTCTAGCTATGATACAGAATTACAAATGTGGGAAGTACAGTTTTGCAGAACAATAGGGCCTGCCAGGGGCTTCAGAAATCATCGAATGCAGCCGCTTCATTTCACACTCGGGGTTAAGGTAAGGAACTTGACTTACCCAGGGTCACAGAGGCAGTGGCACTTCTAGGAATATCCTACAAATAATACTCACTGGTGTGCGCAAATGATACTCATCATGGCACTGTTTGTAAGGGCAGAAGATGCGAAACCACCTAACCAAACGCCCGTCATAGGAGATTCAGTAAACAATTATGGTACATAGGCAGAATCATGTGAAATTGCCTTTTTTTTTTTTTTTTTTCGCTGGTCAAAAATGGTTGAATATGGACAATCTCATAGGGGCCAATCTGTTCCTTCTATTGAATGGAATGACGTGTAGTCTTCAGAGGAACGAGATGGAGAACTCTCCCAAGATATGTTATTAAATGAAAAAAAGCAAGCTGCAGACCAGCGTACCTGTTATGCTCCATATCTGTTTTTACGAAAAGAGACATACCCACACTGGCTGGTATAAGCCTCCACTAGAGAAAGAGAGACAAATTGTCCACGGTGGCTGCCAGGGGAGGGAACAGGTAGCTGAGGTGGGGATGATGTGAGGCTGACTTTTCACTTTACAGCTTCTGTACTTTCCAAAGGTTATACTAGGTGTGTGCATGGCAGACACGACATCAATTCAAATGTGAAACAAAGATCCGAATTTCAGTAGAGCCCTCATTACTAGGGGTTAAATGCTCAGCCGACTCTGTGGTCTGAGAATTCTGGGCTTCAAGTCATTTCATCTCACAGAGCCTCAGTTTTCTCATCTATCAAGTGGGGGTAATGATAGTGTTGACTTTTTGGAGTGGAAGTGATAGTTTCCTTGAGACACGAATGAGAAAGGCTCGGCATTGTGGCACAAAGTAAATGTTACCTGTTATTATAAACGACACATAAATCATAACATACAGATGTGCACACATCAATCCTTATACTGACCCATTTGGCATTTTGGTTTTCTTGGAAGAGTCTTAAAAATAGCTGTGTGTGTTCAGAGGCAGGAGTCAAGATTCCTGAATGTTACATTTGCTGGGGAGACCGTGTTGCTGTTGCAGTGATGGCTGCCCACGCTGAATTTACAGGGTGGGTCTGGTTATTTTTTTCTGAATCAGTAAATGGTCTTCCGCATCTCTATGTACACAGGCAGGTGAACTAATAGAATTAAGCTTATTGGTTTAATTCCTCTGGGCCCCCTTGGTGAGTGGAGAGCAGCTGGATGAATATTTTAATTAAGCTCCGACACCCAGAAGTCAAAGTCCCGGAGTGGTCCCATTGGGCAAGGTCTCTTGGTTTGAGGTTTAATCAAGTTCGGCTTCAGAGTTCAAATTTCTTCCTGG
Source organism: Colobus angolensis palliatus (assembly GCF_000951035.1). NCBI lineage: Eukaryota > Metazoa > Chordata > Mammalia > Primates > Cercopithecidae > Colobus > Colobus angolensis. Next base: position 8,785,017 of record NW_012122931.1, read on the forward strand.
ACAGAAATATGTCATTAGGCGTCCAAGATTTCCACTGGAAAAAAAAAAAATACAACTTGACTATATTTTCTCTAGAGAATGACACCATGATTCGATTAGCCTTTTTTCCTTGACATTTTGCCCACTTTATTAACTTCTGCTTTGCTTTTAAGCAGGTAACTACTGTTTTACTTCCCCGAAGAAGCTCATAATATTATAATTCAAGTGTCAGGACAGATTAGGTTAAATGAACTGTGTAATTCCCAAAGGAAAACAAACTTCAAAACGGACGAGGTTTGCCTTGTCACATGTCATGGATTGCATTAGCGGGGAACGGCGATTCTATCACCTAATGTGCTAACGTTGGCTCAAGTGTTCCCCACTCTGCAAGGTGAGAAATTACTGAGCTAACAAAACATTTAGTTTTTCCCTCTTTGCATTCTTTCTTTATGAGATCCTGAATGTGACATTTTCACCAAAAAATCTCTGTGCTTATTTGTGAAAAATGTATATTAAAACCAAAACCCATCAAATGGAAAGAAATCACAGATGGTTTTATTCACAAGCAGTAGAATTAATGGCCTCTCTTCTCTTTATAAATATTAGAAGCAGATGAGTTCATTACGATTTCACCCTAATAAAGAAAACCTGCTTGATTTTGACAAGACATCGACTTATCTAATACATCTACTAAATAACAAAGCTACTTCCCGCCCGTAAAACACGGCTCCAAAACACCAGCTTTACCTGGACTGCTTCTAAATTAATGAAAAACACTCCAAAGATAGCAAAAGAAGTGGGGTGCGGGGGATGGAATTCAAGAGATTTTTGAAAATGTGACTGATTTGGAAAAGAGAGGGTTTTGAAATGTTTACTTTGTGGTGGTTTGAAATTTTTACATCTTTCAACAAAGCGGGCAGAGAAGTGAAACCATCTGAAAGGGCTTTTGAAAAGAGCGATTCAGCACGAGTTGGACGAAGCTGCGGTTCCTTTATCTCAGGGAATCTGTGGACATCGTGCAGGGGAGGCCCGGCCCCCGGTCCCACTCCTCCCCAGCGCGGCAGCCTCAGCCACGGCTTCAAAGCGCAGTTGGCCGAACATCCTGGGAGGGAATCGGACACCGCGCCCCGGGGCCGCACGGCCGGCTAGTTCCTATTCCTGAGCCCTGCAGCCTGATATGGTCATCTCCTTGGTCATGGGAGCCCGGGGTATTTCTGTTTGTGCCGCTTTCAGCACTTGTTAAGAAAGAAGTGGTAGACTCATGTGAAACTGGGAAAGATGGTTTTTCTCCCCAGAGCCATGGCAGTTGGGGCCTCAGCGTATCCATCATTGCGAAGATTGTTCTGAGAAATGGAATGAGTCAGCCCTGCCCAGAGGGGGAGGAAAATGAACCATGCATGGAGCCTCTGTCCCGGGCCCTTCTTGGCTGGGCTCCCGTGGAAGGGCGTGGGCTCCTTAGCCTGAAAGCTGCCCAGGGAATGCCTTTGGGGAGGGAAGCCACACGGATTAAGAAAAATGGCACATCCGCGTGGCTTTGGTCCCTGATTCTACCACCGTTCAGGACTCTCAACCTGGATTCCATCCCACACTTTCCCACCCCAAGACCAATGGGGGTTTACACCGCAGAGATCAGACACCTGTACTCAAGGGTCATGGTTGGGGCGGGAGTGGTGGTCAAAGCTCAAACACTATTTCTAAGCAGCTACTTAAAAGCACACCAAGCCCAGTACCTCCACATCGTCCCAGGAACCTGCATCTTTCTTGCTGTTCTGTGCTCTCTTCCTCCCAGTGAGGAGCTACGAATTCTCTGACAGGCCCAGGTGGAGTTCCGAACCCTGAGATCATCCGAGTCCTTCCTTCATGCCTCAGTTTCACATGTAGCCAACTTCTGGGGAGATTTTCGAGGAAGCAACAAGTTTGAGCCAAGACCCCATGATTGAAATTCTCTAATAAATCCCTCCCAGCTGAGCCCTAAGGGGCTGTAGTTGCTTCAGCAAGCAGGGACGGCAGGAAAGGGGGGAGGGGGGTGTTGCAAACTTCAAACAGGACCTGGAGTGGTGGGGGTGGCGGGGGATTGTGCCAGGAGAGGAGGCCACCGAGCCAGGGCTCAGAGTTAATTAAAGAGCCTGCATGGTGGCACCTCTACGCATAGCTCTCTCCCTAGGCAAGCATCAGCAACTCGGGTTCTTTGCAGAGATGGCCTCTCATTTAGGGGCAAGTCTGGAAGAGTAGGAGACTCGAACCATATTTAGGATGAATGTTTGCGGCCCTTGGAAGGTCCCAGCCTGGCGGTACTCTGCCCTCCCACCAGGAGTTCTGAGGGAGCTGAGGTTGTGTTCAAAAGCCTCATCAAACATCAAGCGTGGGTTGTCTTCAGGCACTAGGCTGTGTCCATCACCTGGGTGACAGGGGCCATCATCTCCCCCACTTTACAGATGAGGAAAGTGAGGCTCAGAGAGGCAAAGCTACTGGCTCAAGGGCATATTGTGGTGGTGGGGGGAATCCAGGTTGGAATTCATATCCTCTAGTTTACGCCACTGGCTGGAGATGGGGACCCAGGCAGAGACCAGCAGAGGACAGTTGGCCCTGAGTACACGGCCCTCACCTCAGCCCTGACCCCTCGCACTGTCCGTGACATTCAATCAGGTGCCGGTGATGTCTGGCCCAGCAGTTGGGGCAGGGCCTCCACAGCTTCCCGGCGACAAATGGTTCTCATTTGAAAGGGAGGTTATAAAAACACATGCCCAAAGACACTGTCAGGGAACTGAGGATTAATCTCATTTCAGTCAAAGACCATTTCAAATATTTTTCTGGGGGGGGGAGTGGGGGCGGCATAGCCCTGGCTGGGAAGGAAGTCAGAGTTCCTGGCGTGCCCCTCAGGTCGGCGGGTTTGAAGGCGGCTGAGATGCCGGCTGGTGGGGGCCAGGGTCACTCCATACCTAGCAAGGCAGAGTCTGACCGAGGAACGTGGCTTTGCTCCACGAGTCCCCAAGGCTGGCTTTGCGGGAGGCCTACACTGGCGTGCACGCTCACACTGCGTTCAATACGTTGGCTGTGTTTCAGGGCAGTTTAAGTTGCCAAAAGGAAGGGAAGGATTAGGCGCCTGGGACATTTTCATTTTCTGGATGGTGTCAAAAAGCGTCGTGTTTTTGCCGTGTGACTCAACCAGAGCGGGCCCTGAAGGGCAGCCAGGGGAGGGCCACTGCCACCAAGCCTCCTGCCCAGACACCCGTGGCTGCACAGCGAGTCCCCCACTCCAGCTAGGGACCAGAGGGAGCACCCACTCTAAGCCACCAGCTCCCAAACTGGGGGGCCTGGGTCCCTAAATGACAACCCGTGGGATTTGGGGCACAGGCTTGGGACTGCAGGTGGGGCCTCTGCTGAGCGGGCATAACCCCAATAGCTCCATTTACTGAGAGCTCAGAGGGTGCCTAGCAGCGTGGGCCAAGCTCATCTTATTATACAATGGCTCTCTGACGGGAGGACTTTTCTTATCCCCATTTTATAGCGGAGTAAATTGAGGCTCAGGGAGGGGCGCAGGTGGCTTGCCTAAGGCCTGGAAGCTGGGCAATAGTGATACATCTTTAACTTTCTCAACAACCTTTTAAAGGAGGGACTGTTGACCTCCCCATTTTCCGGATGCGAATGTTGAGGCTCCTGATGTCACTGCCCAAGCCCACCCTTTAAGGGCAGGTGGAGCTGGGGGACTTGCTCGGGCCTCCCCAGCCGACCCGCATTCCCAAGCAAGGCGCGTGCGGCTGGGCCCGGCCTCGCAGTCCATGGGAGCCGCCCCGGGACCACGCGGTCCGGACGCCGCAGGGAGTTGGAGCCCGGTGGCGCGCTGCGGGGACTCGCGCGGGGGGCGAGCCTCCTTCCAAACACACGTCCGCGGCGCGGTGCCGAGGGATTGATTTGCCGCCAGTCCGCGGACCTCCGTCTGGTGTTTGCCGGGGTCCGAGCATCCCCAGCGCGCGGCCAGGGCGTTCCCGCGGGGCCCAGCGAGGACCGGGGAACCGAGCGCCCCCTCGCGGCCGGACCGCGTGAGAACCCGTGTCTGGGGGCGGGGCCCGGGGCGGGGTCACGGTGGGAGGGGCTTTGTGCGGGGTGGCCCTGGAGGTCCACCCTGCCCGGCAACCTAGAAAGGGAGGTGTCAGGACCCTCATGTTCCAGGGTAGAAAGCAGGCCAGAGACCTCCTGGGGCCCTCGCGCTGGGCAATGGGACTCTAAGGGGCTTTGCCTCGCTGCGAAGTGCCTCTTCCTGGGCCTGCGAGAGGTGGTCTCGGCCCCTGCCAGGACCCATACTAGGGAGCGCCCCCAAGTCAGTGAGGTGGGGTGCTGGAGGCCTGTCCCTACATCATTCCTCTTCCCCAGCAGGACGCTCTCTTGAGCGAACTGGCGCGGGTGCTCAGCCTGGAAGCAGATTCCAAGCGTGCTCCTGAATCTGCACAACGCCAGGGAACAGGTGGGGGAAGGCAGCTCACACAATCTCAGACCCTCAGTCCCTCTTCCTGCCCGTGGAGGGGCCTGGTGGGGCCTCCCCATGGCCAAACGCCCTCTGCTGCACTCCCACAAGGCCATGTGCCTTGCTCCAGGCCAAGCATGTAACGGGTTTGCTTAATTCCTCCTCCAGAAAGCCCTGATGGCTGCTGGTTGCTGGCTGTTGGCTGCTGTTATCCCAGAGCCCCAGGGGCACATCAAGGGAAGTGACTAAGCTGGGCCCTGAACTGGACCTGTCTGACCTCATGAGCCGTCCTCACCTTAACCCCACAGGACAGGACACTTCCTTCTAGGTGCGCATAATCCCGGCCGTGCTCGGGAGCGGCACTGAAGTTGGACATGCCTGGGCTGGAGGCCCTGAGGGCCCCTGTCTGACTGTGTGCTTCCGAGCACTCTCTGGAACCTCAGTTTCTTTATCTGCTAAATGGGGCATCCCTAACTGCAGGACTGTGGTGATGACACACATAAGGCTACCCCTGCTGTCCTCCATAAACGTTTGCCCATGCCCAGTGAACAATGAAATAACCTCCCCCCTTGACATTTGCTGACCTTCCCTGTGCAATGCATCCCAGTCCCGCCGCCTCTAGAGCTCAGGGCGTACCTTGCCTCCTCCAGAAACCCTTCCTCACTCATCTTCCAGGGAAGGTACTGGCAGGAAAAAAAGCCAAACATTTTTTTTAAAGGGTTTGGGAGAATGGACAAACGTTCTTAAACAAGACACAGAAAGCACGATCATAAAGGAAAAGATTGAAAATTGGGCTATGTTTTGTTTTCAAGATGGAGTTTCGTTCTTGTTGCCCAGGCTGGAGTGCAATGATGCAATCTAGGCTCACCTCAACCTCCAAATCCCGGATTCAAGCGAGTCTTCTGCCTCAGCCTCCCGAGTAGCTGAGATTACAGGCATGCGCTGCCACGCCCGGCTGCTTTTGTATTTTTGGTAGAGATGGGGTTTCTCCGTGTTGGTCAGGCTGGTCTCGAACTCCCGACTTCAGGTGATCCGTCTGCCTTGGCCTCCCAAAGTGCTGGGATTATAGGCATGAGCCATCGTGCCCAAGCTTTGGTCAATGTTTATTAATAACTTCAGTTCATTGAAAGATACCATTAAGGGCTGGGCATGGCGGCTCACATCTGTAGTTCCAGCACTTGGGGAGGCCAAGGAGGGTGGATCACTGGAGGTCAAGAGTTCGAGACCAGCCTGGCCAACATAGTGAAACCCCGTCTCCACTAAAAATACAAAAATTAGCCATGTGTGGTGGCACACATCTGTAATCTCAGCTACTCAGGAGGCTAAGGCAGGAGAATCGCTTGAACCCAGGAGGCAGAGGTTGCAGTGAGCTGAGATGGTGCCACTGCACTCTAGCCTGGGTGATAGAGTGAGACTCTGTCTCAAAAAAAAAAAAAAACAAAAAAAAAACAAACCAAACCAAACCATTAAGAGGGTGAAAAGGCAAGCCACAGCCTAGATATTTGCACGTTTATATGATAAAGGGCTCACTTTTAGGATACATAAAGAATATAAGGAGTAAAGCAAGGAAAAGACAGACACTCAATAGAAAAATGGGTGAAAGACTTACCAGATCTTCACAAAGGAAGGTTTACAGGTGACCAATAAACATAGGAACATGTGCCCGACTTCATTAGTCAACAAGGGAATGCAAATTTCAACTGCAATGAAATACAGCTTCACATCTGCTAACACTGCTAATCATAAAGTTGGACAATATCAAATTTTGTTAAGGATGTGGAACAACTGGAACTGTCATTGCTGGGGTGAGTGTAAATAGCTACAACCACCTTAGAAGACTATTTGGAAATATTTACGAATTCTGCAAATATGCCTCTTTTGTGATCCAGCTAATTCCACTCGTAGGTATATTTCCCACAGCAGTGTGTATACACGTCGGTACATGTGCCACCTTCCCCAACCCATGTATCATCATATTTCAGGATCAGTGCCACACTGCTTAATTTTTTTTTTTTTTTTTTTTGAGACAGAGTTTCGCTCTTATTGCCCAGGCTGGAGTGCAATGGTGCGATCTTGGCTCAGCACAACCTCCGCTTCCCGGGTTCAAGTGATTCTCCTGCCTCAGCCTCCCGAGTAGCTGGGATTACAGACATGCACCACCACTCCTGGCTAATTTTGTATTTTCAGTAGAGATGGGGTTTCTCCATGTTGGTCAGGTTGGTCTCGAACTCCCGACCTGAGGTGATCTGCCTGCTTTGGCCTCCCAAAGTGCTGGGATTACAGGCGTGAGCCACCACCGCCTGGCCTTTTTTTTTTTTAAATTTTAGAACCATTTTAGATTTACAGAAAAACCTCGCGTCCATAAATTCCACATCCGGTTTCCCCAGTGGTGAACACCTTACATTAGAATGGCACCACACTGTTTTCATCAGCTTTGCAGTGTCTGTATCCGGAAGAGTGAATCCCCATTCTACTATATTCTTTTTTTTTTCCAAATTATTTAACTAGTGTGGACTTTTATTCTTCCACATGCATTTTAGAACAACTTTGTCAAGTCTCCCCGCAACTCTTGCTTGAATTATTTTTAGAAAAGAATTTGTGATTTTTATTATGATTCGTTTAAATTGTGATTTGAGCTGAATATAGCAATTTGAGAAAAACTGGCATCTTCACATTAATTCAATGAATAAATATTTAACAAGGGCCGATTTTGTGCCAAACACTCCCCTATTCATAGAGGTATACCTGAAGAACAAAGGTTCTTGATCTTAAGGCACTTAGAATCTTCTAGTGGAAAGGGGTCTTGGAATGTTAAGCTGCTCCATCCATAAACATAGGGTATCTTGCTGTTTCTTTAGATACACTTTGTCTCTTACAAGAGTTCAAAAATCTTCTTCTTACAGGCCTTGGCCGTTTTTGTTAGGCTAATTCCTAAATACTTTATGTATATATGAAAGGTTCTCTTATCTTCTGTTTTATTTCCTAGTTGCTGTTGGACACATAGAGAAATGTTACTTATTTCTGGGAGTTGCTTTTATTTTATTTATTTTTTTGAGACACAGTCTCACTCTTTTTGCCCAGGCTGGAGTGCAATGGTGCTATCTTGGCTCACTGTAACCTCCACCTCCTGGTTCAAGCAATTCTCCCACCTCAGCCTCCTGAGTAGCTGGGATTATAGGTGCCTGTCACCACACCCGGCTAATTTTTGTAATTTTTAGTAGAGACAGGGTTTCACCATGTTGGCCAGGCTGGTCTCGAACTTCTGACCTCAAGTGATCCACCCGCTTTGGCCTCCCAAAGTGCTAGGATTACAGGTGTGAACCACTGCGTCCAACTAAGGGAGTTGCTTTTATATCTGGCAACTTTGCCTAACTCGTCCTTTTGTTCTCATAGTTTGTTGATTCTGTTAGGTTTCCTATGTAAATAATTACATAGCTTGCTGAGAATGACCACTCTGTCTCTTCTTTTCGATGCTTATACTTAATTTGTTTTTCATGTCTTATGGCATTGGCTTGGACCACCAATGTACATTGAGGAAATGATGGTAGTGGGCATACTTGACTTTTCTCTATCTTGAAGAGAATTCCTGATAAGATAGTTACCAGATGCATTTTCTGCATCAATTGATTGTGGCATTTTTCTCCTTTAGTCCATTAATGAGATGAATTACACTAATGAACTTTCCACTGTGAGCCATTATTGCATTCCTGGGATAATCCCTACTCAGTCTTAATGAATGAATATTGAATATACTGCTGAATTCAGTTAGATAATATTTTGTTGAGGATTTTTATATCCATGTTCATAAAGCAATGCCAATCTCTAATTTTTGTGTGTGTTTGTATATTGTCGTTATCTGGTTTGGAATCCACTCATCTTTTAAGGTGCGCTGGGCTGCCTCTTACTCCTTTTCCTATTTTCTAGGATGAGTTGTGTCAGAAAAGGGATATCATTTCTTGGGAGTCTGAGTAAACTCACCCATATGATGATTTGGTCCCAGGGATATTTTGAGGAAAGGGTTTTAAATTTTATTTACATTTTTTTTACTTCAATCTCTGTCCTTTTTTTAATTATTATTATACTTTAAGTTCTAGGGTACATGTGCACAACGTGCAGGTTTGTTACATATGTATACATGTGCCATGTTGGTGTGCTGCACCCAATTTTATTTACATTGTTTAATAGTTGTTTAGTTTTTTCTCTTTTTCTTTCTTTCTTTCTTTCTTTCTTTCTTTCTTTCTTTCTTTCTTTCTTTCTTTCTTTCTTTTCTTTCTTTTTTCTTTCTCTTTCTTTTTTCTTCCTTCCTTCTTTCCTCTTCTCTTCTCTTCTCTTCTTTTTCTTTTCTCTTCTTTCTTTCTTTCTTTTTTTTTTGGACAGAGTTTTGCTCTTGTGGCCCAGGCTGGAGTGCAATGGTGCAATCTCACCTTACCACAACCTCTGCCTCCTGGGTTCAAGCAATTCTCCTGCCTCAGCCTCCCGAGTAGCTGGGATTACAGGCATGTGCCACCACGCCCAGCTAATTTTGTATTTTCAGTAGAGATGGGGTTTCTCCATGTTGGTCAAGCTGGTCTCAAACTCCCGACCTCAAGTGATCCACCTGCCTCAGCCTCCCAAAGTGCTGGGATTACGGGCGTGAGCCACCATGCCCGGGTGTTTAGTTTTCTTATACCAATGTTGACATTTTATATTTTTCCAGATATTTGGTAATTAATACATGGTTACTAATAATATTCTTGTTAGTTAACTGTTATATCTGCAGTTATCTTTTGTTTTAATTCTTATTTCCCTCTTCTTTCTCCTTATCTGAAGTTTGTCTCTTTCAGTCTTTTCAAAGAGCCAAATTTTGACTTTGTTCATAATTTCTGTTTGCTTGACTTCATCGTTTCTTTGTATTGTCATTATTTCCTCTTTCTTTGCGTTTACTTTTTGCTCTTTTCCTATCTTCTTCAGTAAAAAGCGTGGCTTGTTTATGTTCAATCTTTCTTGCTTTTGGATACATTTAAACTGTAAATTTCATTGTCTCTACTGCTTCAATCGTGTCCCACAATTTTTTAATTTTAATTTTAATTTTTTAGAGATGGGGTTTCTGTCATCCAGGAGAGTGGAGTGCAGTGGTGCAATCATAGCTCACTGTAACCTAAAACTCCTGGGCTTAAGCAGTCCTCCTGCCTCAGCCTTCCAAGTAGCTGGGACTATAGGAGCACACCATCATGCCTGGCTATTTAAAAAAAAATTTTTTTTTGTAGAGACAGGGTCTCACTATGTTGTTGCTCAGGCTGGTCTCAAACTCCTGGCCTCAAGTGATCCTCCTGCCTTGGCCTCCCAGAGTACTGGGATTACAGGTGTGAACCACCATGCTTGGCCTCCCACAAATTTTGATATGTAGTGATTTCATTATTATCTTCCTCTAAGATGTTAATAATTTCCCTTATGTCTTCCTCTTATTTAATTGTAGTGCATTTTCCAATCATGTGTCATTTTAAAAAGCTATTATTTTGCTTTACATTTCTTATTTTTTCATTGTATGATCATAGATGGTTTTAGATACGATGTTGGCTCTTTGGAATTTATTGAGGTTTCTTTAGTGGCTTAGTACATAGTTGATTCTGAAAGGATATGGGATCTACGCTGGGTTGAAAGTTCTCTGCTTATTAATCAGGTTATTCAAACATTTTATGTCTTTGCTCATATTTTGGCAGTTTGACTGTAGTTTCTGAGAGAGGTGGGTTAAAATCTTCAAGTGCAGTTACTAGCTTATCTGTTTTTGTCTCTCTAGGTCTGTCAATATTTCAAAACTGACAGGCTCTTATTCCAAACAACTTCTCCCTGCCCAATGTTGCCAGGGTCCTCCCACATCTCTTGGAGGAGGCCTTTTGTTTATATTTACCTCATGCTCTGGCTGATCTATGACTTCTGCTTCTGCTGGTGTGGGTTGCTCAGCTTCTTGTCTTCCCTTGGTGGATGAGATCTGGTGTCTGTTCTCCCACCTGCCCCTGGGAATTCATAGTTCCCTGGGACTCAGCTCCACTGACTGGTAACATGTAACTGGGGAAGTGGTGAAAGTTCAGAATTGAGTTTTTTTTTTTTTTTGAGATAGAGTCTTGCTGTGTTGCCCAGGCAAGAGTACAGCAGCACAATCTTGGTTCACTGTAAACTCTGCCTCCTGGGTTCAAGTGCTCTCCTGCCTCAGCCTTCCGAGTAGCTGGAATTACAGGCACCTGCCACTGTGCCCGGCTAATTTTTGTATTTTTAGTAGAGATGGAGTTTCACCATCTTGGCCAGGCTGGTCTCGAACTCCTGACCTGGTGATCCACCTGCCTCAGCTTTCCAAAGTGCTGGGATTACAGGTGTGAGCCACCAAGCCCGGCCAGAATTGAGTTATTACTCTCACCTGCACGTTGAAATCACCTCGGAAGCTTGAACACTACTGAATCCTTGGTACCTCCTGCAGAGAGAGATTCTTGTTTGATTGGTCTGGGTGTGGGTCTGGGCACAGGAATTCTAACCCACTCTTGGAAGGTTCTAATGTGCAGCTGAAGTTGAGAACCCTGTGCCCGCTCCACAGAAGGATGAGGAGGCTGGGGATGGATGTGTCTTGGGTGTTCCAACCTGTGCCAACTTCTGCCCATGTGCCCTCCCCATCAGGAGTCCAGCCCTCAGGGCCTTCCCAGACCTCTGCCCCCACACCACCATTCCCAAGACCTGCGTCTCTGCAGCAACATGACCCAAGGTGTGGGGCGAGGGGAGGAGGGGGCTCAGGGCCAGGCAGCTGCCCGCCTGTGCTCCCTCTGCTGACACCCCTCCCCAACCTGCAAATAGATGAAAATGACCCACCTAGGGCAATGTGGGAGGGAAGAATGGGCACAGCTAGAAAACTGACCTCTGTCATCTGTCGTCTAGGCACCCGACCATCTTTCACTCTGTTTAAGACTTTATTGAGGCTTCCTGGCCAGGCACAGTGGCTCACACTTGTAATCCCAGCACTTTGGGAGGCCAAGGCGGGTGGATCACCTGAGGTCAGGAGTTCGAGAACAGCCTGGCCAACATGGTAAATCTCTACTAAAAATAGAAAATTATTTGGATGACGTGGCAGGCACCCGAAATCCCAGCTACTCAGGAGGCTGAGGCAGGAGAATTGCTCGAACCCAGGAGGCGGAGGTTGCTTGCAGTGAGCCGAGATCGTGCCAATGCACTCCAGGCTAGGTGACTAGAGATAAACTCTGTCTCAAAAAAAAAAAAAAAAAAAGACTTTATTGAGGCTTCTGATGCCCATGTTCATGAAGCAAGCCATGCTGCTAATTTTTTTTTATGTGCATTATCCATATCTAGTTTGGAATCAACTTATCTCTGAAGTTCTCCAGTCCCTGAGACCTGAGCCGCTGGCCTTTTTAGTGTTGGGTCTTGTGACCCATCCACCTCCTCCCTTTCTCTGGCATCCCCCAGAGCTGGGTTCTAGAAAGAGACATAGCAGCCCGTGGCAGTTCACCTTCCTGTCCCACCATCACCACCATGGACTGATGCCAGCTTGCAGCCAGGCCCTGTGTTGGGTCCTGCAGCTTCAGAGATGAACCAGACAAGGCTCAGCTTTCACGTCCTCATCTGATCTCTCTGGGGCCAGCATCAGGGCGTGTCCAGGGAGGCCTGCTGCTGGTCATCACGGGCCCTGTATCGCTGGTGTCTGTCCTTCAGGGGTTCCTCAGCAATTGAGTCTACTTCATCTGTCTACTTCATCCACTCTAAGGAATTCATCCAGAGAGCATTTGCTGATGTCCACCATTTTTCTAGGCCTGTGCTGGGTGCTCTGGGTATACAGTGGTGGGGGAGGGCATAATAAATGAGACATGGGGCTGGATGCGGTGGCTCACGCCTATAATCCCAGCACTTTGGGAGCCCAAGGCAAGTGGATCACCAGGTCAGGAGTTCGAGGCCAGCCTGGTCAATATGGTGAAACCCCGTCTCTACTAAAAATACAAAAATTAGCCGGGTGTGGTGGCAGGCGCCTATAGTCCCAGCTACTCGGGAGGCTGAGGCAGGAGAATCACTTGAACCTGGGAGGCGGAGGTTGCAGTGAGCCAAGATTGCACCACTGCACTCCAGCCTGGGTGACAGAATGAGACTCCATCTAAAAAAAAAAAAAAAAAAGAAAGAAAAGAAAAAAAGAGAAATGAGACAGAGACATGGACCCCTTCTTCCAGGAGCACATAATCTAATGAGAGGTACAGGTGGCTGCAATGCAGCGACATGTGGTCCTGTGTGCAAGGCACAGGCAGCTTGAATGGGAGAATACCTTTGCCTCCGAGACATCAGGATGGACATTACTGAGGAGGTGCAGGAACAGGGTCTTGAAGGATGAATAGGAGTTTTCCAGGTAGAAAAATGGGGGAAAAGCATTCCAGGCAGAGGGAATAGTATGTGTAAAGGCAGGGAAGCATATGAGAGGTAAGGGTTTGGGGAACTGCAAATAATTCAGCAGGGGCATCAGTGGGAAGTGAGCCAGGCCCAGGAGGGAGGGGCGTGGACTCGTGGGGACTCAGCCTTCATTCCTAGGGTAATGAGGGCAGGTTAAGTGGAGGAGTCCTGCTGGGTGGATCTGGGCTGTGTGGGGGATAAATGACAGGGCAATGTGGGAGGCAGGTGTGGCTAGGCGGCTGATGCTGCGATCCAAATGAGAGGACTTGAGGCCAGAACTAATACCACAGCAGCAACAAGAGAATATAGTGGCTGGGTTTGAAAACAGTTAGATGACAGAACTGTCCAGCTGCAAATGGAGGGATCCCAAAGGGCTCCAGGTAGGGGCATGGGTAACTCTATGGGGAGATGGTGGAGCTATCCCAAAGATGGGAGGGTTGGAGGAGGAGGGGCCGTTTAGGACTTGAGATAGGATGGTTCATTCAGCTCGGCATGTACTGAGCTCAAGGTGAGTATGGGACCTCCACAATAGGTACCTCCAGGTGGCTGCTGGAACTATGTGGCTGGAGCTTGGAGTGACTGACTAGCGACAGAGCTAAGCACAGAGAAAGGCTGCAGGGAACTGCCGGCGGGGACGCAGATGGGAAAAGCAAGCCCCGGAGCATTAGGGTTGAGATGGTGGTCAGGCTGGGAACCAGCAGCTGCAGGCGCAGGGAGAGACATAGGCTCAGGTGCATGAGGCCCGTGGGAAGCACAGAGGAGGAACCGGGGCTGCCGGGCTGGCCCTCCGAGGCTGGGCTGCACCTGCCTTGGGCGCCATGGGCCTCCTCCTGGGCTGGTCACTACCACCTTGGCTTAGGCCAGTGTAGTAGATTTCAGCTCCTTGCAGCCCTGGGGCCCTGGGCATTGCTCTGTCAGCCTTTCCAAGCAGTGCTTGAAGCCTTGTCCTCGATACCAAAGACCCCCACTTGTACTTCCTTGGTGTCTCCAGACCCAGCATAGAGGAGGGACTCTGTATATTCTGTGGAAAATAACATAGAATCAAGGCCCCCCAGAAAGACCTGGCGCGTGTGTGCTAAATGTCTCTGCTGCGTGCTAAATGCCCTGCCTGCATCCTCGTTCCATCTTCCCAGGGCAAGCCATTGGGGGGGGGACTGTGTCCCTTTGGGCAGATACAGGGTGCAGGTGACCCGTCGAAGGCCACATGGTCAGGAAGTGGCGACGCCTGAGCTGGAACCCAGCATCGGCTGTTCTGTCTGCACCGCGGGTTTCCTATTTGAGCTTCTGGGCTGCTTTTCCTCTCCTACTGTGGGACAGAGACCTGAGACATCCCAGAGCGGGGGTCTGGGATGTGGAGGAGGCTGGGCTGGTGCCCCTGAGATGAGCGCTGAGCTAAGGTGGCCGTGCTCCAGCTCCTTCCTGCCCGAGTCTGGTGTGAACGGGCTGCAGGCAGATCGGTGTCTGGTCCAGATGCACAGAGCATGCTAAGAGAAGGCAAAGAGCTTTGATGGTGGAACCTGAGCTGTTGGCTCCTCACAAGGAATGTGGCGCCTGTCCCTGGGCACCCCCGCCTCCTTAGCTGGTGTCTGGAGTGGCCTCTGACAAGCAGGTGAGCAGGCGGGACAGGATTGAAACCACCCAGACTCCGATGTGCTGTGTGCCCCCAGACAAGGGCCCCGGGCAAGTAGGAGGTGAAAGGCACCAAGCACTCCGGCCCTCCCTGCCGGGGCCACCTTGCAGGAGCCGCTCCTGCCTTCACGGCAACTGGGGCTTTCTCCTTCCAGGAGCACCCCGAGGGCTGCCACCAGAGAACAGAGGGACTTTCTGCATCCCCCAGAACCCCACTGACTATAACCAGGTCGTCTCAACTAAACGAGGGGCAAAGAAGCCCACCAGTCCTTTCTAGAAGGCTGACAGGCCAGGTGGTGACAAGAGCCCTGCTGGGGGAGAGAGAGCTGGGGGATTGCCCTGAAGGACACTGACCTCTGCTGGCTTCAGACACCACGACAGCAAACTGGGGAAAGAGGTTAAAACAAACGTTTATTTAACAAATTATATTAAGAATACAGACAATCACACAGTGGACTTCCCTTGCCAAGTACAAGAATCACCTTGAATAAATATGCAGCGGGGACGTCATCCCTAAGGGCCTTGTCCAGGCCTGACACAGTCACACAGCAGCTCCACGGCCTTGGCTGGGAAAACAAAGCCGTCTCTGGTGGCAACCCCTGGACATGTGCTCAGAGTGGCAGGAGGACAGCGGGCCGCCCTGAGGGTGCCAGGCAGCCCAAGCAGGGGCTGTGGGCTCAGGGGTGAGTGCCTGGCGTGGCCTCTGGGGACAAGGCAGGACGCGAACCGAGTTCATGAGCTCAGCCGCTGCGTGGCTGCCAGGCCCGGGGGCTGCTTCCTCAAGGCCCTCCTTTGCCTTCATCCTCAGGCCCACCCAGTTCTCCGAGAAGCTGCAGGCTGGGATTCCCCACAGACACCTGTAGGCTCTGGAGGGCCCTCATCTTGGTGGAGGAGTGCGGGTAGGCCACTCCTGACTGTGCTCAGCACCCACTGCACAGTGGCCTGGTGACCGGCAGGGCCCAGTGGCGGCTGGGAAGTCCGTGACAGGACTGGAAACAGAAAGAGCATCCCCAGCACAGGCTTGCGACGAGATGGCTGGCCTGGGGGCTGGGGGCCGACCCCCGCCTCTGCTGCTTAGCAGCCGGTCAAGCCTCAGCCTCTTCAACTCTAACAAGGAGCAAAGAACATCTACTTCCAGGTCACTCTGTTTTTAGGGGGAATGAAAGGAGAAATGTGCTTCGAGAGCCCGGCCAAGAGCCTGGCCGGGAGCAGGTGCTTAGAACACGAGAGTCCCTCTTGTCCTCCCACCGACCTCCAATTCCTTTACACGACCCCACTGGGTTCTCATCTCTCCAAGTGGCAGAGGACATGGCTGGCATTTGCTCTTGGACTTGGGGTGGGAAGAAAGGCCTTAATTATACATTTGCAAGGGAGCCTGCAGCAAAGCACCTGCTCCTTATCACCTTTGTGCCATTTCCAAGGCCTCTGGAAAGACTCTTCAACTTTCCAGAGAGAAAGGGGAGGTGGTGGGGATGGTGTGCTCTGGTTAGCCATTCTGGAGGGACAGAGGCTGCCGGCAGGGACAGCAGCAGTGGTGGGAAGTGCTGTGGGGGGGACCTGAGGGATGAGGCCAAGACCCTTCCCATTTCCAAGGGAAGCCTTGTCCTTCCCTCCCACAGTGGCCAGAGGGCTCGTGGAGAAAAGTACTCTCCCAAAAGACAGAAAAGCTCTCAATTCCTAGGTATGAGCCAGAGTTCCACGCCTCAGTTTTCCCGCACCAGCCCCACTCAGGGGGGCTTACACGCACACGTGCTCACACACACACACACACACCCAGGCACACGCTTGTCCTCACCCACCTCTCAGAAGGCAATAAATGGTGGGTTAGGAGCAGCCTAAAACCTACCACAGACACCAACTTGTCCTTAACACTCACTGCTTACTTATCTGAAGCTGCCGTTTACTACAAAGTTCACAGTCATTTACTCTTATGCTAAGTCCGTAATGCTATGGAGAAGATGGCTCCAGCTCGCCCGAGTCCACGCAGTTTGTCCTCTTCGTGGTGGTCTGGCGGCCCTGTCCATCCAGCAATTGCAGGAGGGCATGCGGGGGCACCTGGCTGGGACCCCAGCTCGAGAGAGGCCTGCAGGGGTGTGAGTGGGGGCTGTGGGAGCCCCTTCCTCTCCTGCAGCCGCCCTCACTGCTTGTTCTGCGCCCTTGCAGACAGGGCTCCCACACCACTGCCTCTGAGCCTCCTAGGGTCCAGCAGAGCTGCCACAGGCCTTTTCCCAGTCACGGGAGTGGAGTGAAGGGCCCCTGGCATTATCTGTCAGAGGCGATCTCACAACCAGGGCACGAAAAGAGGTCGAAGGACAAAGTTCACAAACCCTAATGAAGTGGGCAGAAGTGGCCAGAGCTCTGCCCTCTGCCCTCCTGCCGCCCCTGCCTGCCGGAAGTCACCCTTGTTGTTGGCCTTGGTCACACGGGCCACCATACATAGGTGCCGAGGAGCCACGGCAGACATAGGTGCCCCCTGCGGGTGCCACGGGGCTCCTCAGGTCCCCAGAACCACACTGGCTTGTGTGAAGGGAGCATCGGCGGCCAGCCTGGCAGCCCCTCCCTGCTCAGCATCAGTCCTATGACGAGATCCTGCTGCTGTGCTGCCCAGGAGGCCTGAGAAGGCCACCCCCACCACGGGCGCCCTCGGGTCTCAGGGAGGGAGAAGTGGCTGCTTCCCTAATCCACAGAAATCAAGAGGTATCCGAGTGAAGATCGGGGTGGCAGAGGAGGAAGATGGGTCCACACAGGGGCCTGGGGCCTGGAGACGGAGGGGCTGGTGCAGGGGCATGAGGTATTTCCGGCCCCGCCCGCCTCTTGGCCAGCTGCACTGTCCAGCGCTACCTCCCTTTCCTTCTTCTGGGCCTCAGCTAGCACTACTGTGGGCTGCCCAGGGCCTGCGGCGGGAGAGGCCGTCCCTGCTGAGGCAGTGGCTTCCATGGACCCAGATACTGCAGCCGCCAACGGCGGCATCAAGCCCCACATCCAAGAGCCAACTCTTGGGGACCCAAAGATATCAGGTCCCCATACTCTGAGGAATCAGGACACAGTCCAATGCCTGACACCACAGAGGGAGGCAGCCCTTCACGTGAGGGCCCGGGCCCTGAGAGATGGCAGCCACCACTGCTTAGGCAAATGCGCCTGGGGCTGAACTTGGCGCCCAGCACCGTGAGGACACCAGCACCAGTGGGTACTCAGGAGAAATGCCAGTTCTGGCCCAAATTTGGTGACCTGGGTCAGAGGGACCTTTCAGAATGACTTGTTTCTGTTAGCAGACACCGTCAAGACATGCCTGGCTGCGAGAGGGGCTAGGTGCCCGTGTGCCTGTATCCTCCCGGGGCCAGCACGTCTCAGAGGGTGTCCCTGTGGTCCCTGGGTCAGGGCACGGGTTGAGGCACCTGGAGCTATCGTTGGCATGTGGTTGTTGTGCAGATGAGCCCTTGGGGGAGGCGCGCCAAGGCCGAGCACAGCGTCCTGGTGGTGGATCCCGCCGGGGGCAGGGGTGCTGCTCCCCGACTTCCAGGCGACTGGGTGAGAGGTCCATGGGGCGTCCAAAGGGCAGGGACCACTCCGGGGCCACTGGCTTCTTCCTTCCACATCTTCTCAGGGCTGCTGTGAGATCCTGCAGAGAGGAACTTGGTCCTGGCAGCCCTAGGCCAGGGAGGATCAGCGGCCCTGGAGAGTCCTAGGCAAAGCTATGGGTCCCCAGGGTCTTCCAGGAAGGGACTCAACGGCTTAGTGGGGTCTGCCCTGGGAGGTGACAGGAGGGAATGGAGGGAGCCGGTGGGCGTCACTGGGCGGCCGGGGCAACTGCCCGGGGCCCTCAGGGTGACTCCGTGGTGAGTGAGGTTTTCGGAGGACAACTGGTCATCACACAGACACGTTAGGAGCCGCCGGTCACTACAGCACACACAGATTAGTCATGGTTATGAACAGCGTCCCCAGGGAGGCCGGGGTGTCAGGCCAGCTGAAGACAGGACACGCCCCCTTAGCTGCCCAGTCTCCGGGCCAGCCCTGCTGGGGCAGTGTGGGAGGGAGGGCTGGTGGAGGCGGCAGGAGGAGGCGGGGGCAGCAGCCCCTGCCGTCAGTAGTCTGGGCGGTGGTCTCCCCGCAGGGGGCCGCTGGCTCCTCAGGACTGCGGGATCTGCTGACACCGGGTGGGGCTGGGCGGGAGCCTGGCGGCTGCGCTCTGCTCTGTGCGGAAGCTGTACTCGTACTGCAGGGGCGGGTGCGGACAGAGAGACACAGTCAGTCCATGGGATACCAGGGAAACCCCTCCACAACCTCAGATCAAGAGCAGGCAGAGGCCTGGGCTGCCTCATGGGGCATCCTAACATAGGGCAGCTGGCCAGGCTGGTGCCAGCCGGAGCCTGCCCTCTGCTGGCCCTCTTGGGCCCCCGAGCTGTGCCCGGGAACTGTGCGTGTGGCGTGTGTGTGTGGACACGCCTGCGGGGGTGACAGGCTCCTGTGGTGATGACTGGTATCCTCCACAGGCCCTGCCTGCTCCCTGTGAGGCCAGGCCTGGCACCAGCAGTGTGCAAAGCCATGGTGCCACCCACCTGCCAGGCCTGTGCTGACTGTCATGGCCTCCTGCCCAGCAGGACAGTTGTCATGCCCCTGCTGGTGAGGGCAGATTCTCAACCCCAAACCTCACCAAGGCTGGTCTCAGCTGCCAGGCTTTGGGGACCCGTGATATGCCAGCTCCACTGGACCAATACCAGGTGGTGCCCAGGGACATGGGAAGCGCCTCCACTGCTGTCCCTGGCACCGTCCACACCCTCCCCATGCCTTCCTTACGGAGTCCTCAAAGGCACCCCTGCTGAGGACTCCTGACAGGCCACAGCGGGGCCAGGGTGGCTGCCTGGGGAGGGGACCTTGCTCCACGGGTCAGCCCTGCTGCTTCCCTGTCTTGAGGGTAGGAGTTAAGCCTCACACCAGAGGCCCCAACTTAACCAACCCTGGCTCACCAAAATGAGTTCCAAGTCTGATGGAAATTTAGAGAAGGGGTAAGTACCTCTGAGGGGGCTGGGAGCACCTGTAGTTCACTTAGATGCCAGGTGAGGTCTTGGTGTCCAAACATAAAGCAGGACATGTGGGCAGAGCGGGCACGTGGGCAGAGCAGGCACAGGGCACTCCAGCCACAGAAATGGACTGGCAGCTGCCTGGCCAGACACAGGTGCAAGGTGCTGGGGCTGGGTGGGGTGTGGGGAACAGCCTGGAACCCTACGTCAAGGCAGCCTTGTGGTCACATGGATTTTAGGAAGCAGGAACTTAGATTAGATGAGTGCTTTTCAAGCATTTTAAATGTTAAAAACAGTTTTAGCAGTAGAATTGCTGTAAGAAGAGCTCCCCTGCAGACAGCAGATGGAAGTGGAGTTGCCTGGAGGTGAGCTGACCGTGAGCTGCAGCCCCTTGGGGGACACCTGTAGACAGCCAGTCCAGGAAGGGAGGCCGTCAGGAACACGGTAGGGGTCACACCGCCTCAGGAGGAGGCCAAGCACTGCAACCAGCCCCAGGGAGGGCTCTGGGGTGCCCACGCCCTGCCCACCAGCAGGCGGCCTTCCAGGCCTGCCCAGCCCTCCCTGCTGCCCAGAGCGAGCCGCCTGTAGCAAGGAGCCCTCCCGAGGGCCCTGATGAGTGAGGAGGGCTGCAGGGCTGAGCCTTCAGGGGCAGAGCGGGGCCCAAATGCCATCCAACCATGAAGAGGCCTTTTTCCCTTAAAGTGGAAAACTGGTGGGGAGGCTGTGGCAGCCAGCAAGTCGTAGCCCAGCGCTGCATCCATGGCCAAGACTAGCGCCACGTCCACGGCCAAAGCCCAGCACTATGTCCACGGCTGCCCCTGCTCCACAGACCCCAGGCCGACCTGGGACAGATGGACAGACCTGGGTCTCAGCTGGGGCTGAGGCTGGCCCTGCTCCGTGTGCCAGGTGGGCTGAGCAGACATGTGGCCCCCGAGCCACAGGGAGCCCTGTTCACAGCATCTGCTGCCTGGCAGGGTGCAGAGGGAAGGACCCAAGGCTGCAGGGCAACTCAGGCAGGCTCCTCTCCTCTCCTGCCCTCAGTGAACTCATCTCTCAGGTGGGGTGATGTGCCCACATCCAGGCCTGCCCGGAGGATGGAAAGAGCAACGGCAGCGCAGGGCCCGCCACGCCCTGGCACTGAGCAAGCTACCACTGAACATCTGGCTGCTCCACGGAACCCACCATACAGCCCCAGCCCTCTCACTTTCCTACTCGCCAACCACCAGGCACAGGCGGCGGTCAGGAGATTCCGGCTCCGGGAGGCTGAGGAGCGGGGCGGCGCCAAAGGCTGGGAGGACACTGCCACCTGGTGGCCGCCTAGGCACATGCACGGCAGGGAACAGCGGCAAATTTATTCCCTGGCTGGCTTCATCAAGCCCCCACGGACACCCGCCTAGCGCTCCCAAGGTAGCAGAGGACGGGGCGGGCATGCCCAGCACAGCCCAGCATGAAGGCCACCTTCGAGGGCACATGCACGGGGCGTGGGGACCACCGGAGAGGGCAAGGAGGGCTTCGCGGGGCAGGGGGCATTCACATCTTGAAAGCAGATTTGGGGCCTGATTGGGGAAGGGACTTGACAGCACCTAGGGCAGCAGGTGCCAAGGTGCAGAGGAGTCCCCAGGCCAACCCGGTACAGGGGCACACATGCCTGTGGGGACAGCGGGGCGGAGGGCCTACGGCGTGGATAGTTAGGCCATCAGCCCTGGCTCGGGAGAGAACAGGCAGCAGGCTTTTCAACCCTGAACGCACACCAATCCCCGGGGGTCCCGGTCAAGTGCAGATTCTGACTGGATAGGTCTGGGGCCAGGCCTGAGAATCTGCATTTCAAATAGCTCCTAGGTAACCCCATGCTGCTGGTCTGGGGACCAGTTTAGACAATTCTACGACCCAATCACTGGGACCTGGGAATGGGTGTGGATGTGGATGTGCAGAGAGGGAAGGGCCAGAGACCACATGCTGTGCAGAGAGGAGCTGGGGAAGGACTGGTGGGGGAGGGGGTGGGGAGTTGGGGGCGGGGGGGCGGTGGGGGAGGCGGGTGTGTGACATGGCTTGGAGGTGCTCCACTTTGGATGCTCCAAGGCCATGCCAGGGAGATGCCTGCAGAGGTGAAGCATCTCAGATGACAGAGGGAGAAAGCCCACAGCCAGGTTCCTGCAGGGCAGTGGAGGGGCTGGGGGAGGCTTCCTGGGCCAGGCGCTTCTGCTTCTTCAGTAGGCCTTGCTGTATCTGCTGGTCCGGGTTCCTGGGAGTGGCAGGGAGTGCTGAGGGCTGGCCGGCCAGAGAGAGCAGCTGAAGGGCGGCTGCAGTCCCAGCCCGAGTGTCCACAGCCAGAGGGCCTAGGCCCGGGCCTGGTGGGGGCTTTCTGGATGGTGAGCGGGGGAGCAGGACGCTTTCACGCCTGTGTGAGCAACTGGTTGATTGGGCAGAGGAGCTGTCCTGGAGACCCTGTGCCGCTGTCCCAGTCTCTGTGGCCAGGAGTGGGGACAGGGTCGCGGGGAGGGCATGGCTGGGCCCTCCGGGCTGCGGGAGGGCGGAGAAGGCGCCCCTTCCTGCCTGCACCGCGCCGGTCCCCGCGAGGGCGCACAGATTGCGCCCCCACCCTCTCTCCCTCGGGATTTTTTTCCCTTTTTAGGTTATCTTGGCTGGAGAAAAGCGCCACCCACCCCCCTTCTTGTTTTCCCTAACTCCCCAAATGAAATTTCAACATATGTCCCGCGACATAATCCCCTCTGGCTGCGGCCGCCTTCCCGCAGACGCGGTCCCTGCCCGCTCCTCCCGCCGTGTTTACCCAGGAGACGGGGCCGCTTCTGGAAGCCCTTTCACTCCCTTGGGCAAACAGCGAGTACCTTTGAAGGTGGATTTGGGCCCGGATCTGTTTACTCAAGACATTAGTCTCCTGCATAAGAAAAACCTGCACTCGCGAACAAACAGCAAATCCTTTTTGAATTAAAAAAATTTTCAATTAAAAAGCATTTGGTCCGCACAGCTCGGTCCAGCTGCGCAGCGCCGGGCCTGCGCCCTCTGGTGGGCACAGGCCGCCACTGCAGCAGCTGGGCAGTCCAGGCCTGGGGCCTCTCTCGGGAAAGAGATGTCACTGTCAGGGGTACTGCCAGGGGTCCCGGACGCCCTGCCAGTGGTCCTGGGGACCCTGCCACTGATGCCAGCAGGAGTCTCCGGCCACGGTGCGAGAGCCTCAGCTTCTAAAAGCCTTTTCTCATAGTGAGGCCAGTGTCCTGCGATAGGAGGTGCCAACTGTAGCTTCCAGCAGCACCTAGGAGGCAAAGTCACTTCAGCCCCAGCTTCGAGGCAAAGAGGGGGCAGTAGAACCTAGTAGTCTACTCACAACTAGGACGATTCGTGTGCAAGTGCCTTGAGAGTGAAAAGAGCCCTGGTTACTCAACAGAACCAAAGGCTTGAACCACAGTGATGCAGGCACCCCACCTGGGGTTGGCAGGAGTGGTCCTGCTTTAACTGGCACCGGGACACCAGCATTTTCTGAAAACACTCAGGTGATTTCAGTATTAACTGCACTAATCACCAGAGGGGAAGGCAAGTGCACTGTCCCTCCAGGCTCCTCCCTCCTTCCCACACCAGGTTTCATATTGAGCGCTCTAGAAGGCTCCAGACGAGAAAGGGCAGTAAGGGGCTGATCTCAGCACCCAAGCTTTGCAGAGGAGGAAAATGAAGCCCAAGAAAGGATCTGACTTCCTGAGGTCCCAGAGTGAGCTGGGCAGTGCTGGACCAGGCCTGGGCCCAGAGAGGCGTGGAGGGGGCAGGTGCTGTGCTGGCTGGGAAACCTGTATTAGGGCAGACATTGGCACCCACCTCTTTTGGGATGCAACTCCAGCATGGAGGCCAGACCGACAGACATGAACTAGTGAGCTCATGGGTGAATCACGGTAGGGTCTGGAATGGTGTAGTCCAGAGGGCAGGGGCTGGGCCAGGCCAGGTGAGGACAGGTGGGAGGGAACTAAAGGGGCCAAGGCTGGGGCCAACGAGAAGAGTCTGGTGCAGGGGTGGACAGACACTGATGGGTGGGCTTGGGCCGGTGGATGGGCCTGGCCCTAGCACAGGCAGGGAGAGGTGGGGGAGATTCTGCACCGCAGCCCCACCTGTCTGCTTCTCCAACCCCCAGCTCAGCACTCCAGTCATCCCCTTCCAACTCAGGCGCTCCCATGGCCTCGGCCACGATACAGGCTCTTCCTGTTTCTAAAATCCTAAAGCTTCAGCTTGCTTACACAAGGGGCTCCATGTCCTCATCTGTTTCCTGAAGATGAGGAATGCAGCCCTGGCTTCTGAAACACTGCAGGAGGAGAGAGGCAGGGCCCAGCACACTGCCCATGTCATACGGCAAGGCCTGAAGCGCTGTATTCCCGGGAGGGGCCATCAGGGCCCCATGGCCCCATCCTGCAGGCCTCTTCCGCAAGACGAGGGTGGGCTGCCCGCTGCTTTCTAGCCTTAGAAAGCATATTCCGGGGCCCCTCCCCAGGCAGTAGTTCAGTAGGTGTGGGCGCTGGTGTTTCAACAAGGACCCAGGTGATTCTGAGCAACTATCTGGTTTAGAAACCCTGCACGTCTTCTTCCAGCAGCTGCAGGACTGGCTGAGGCCACAGAGGGGAAGGCATCAGCCTGGGGCCGCCTGATACTGTGGTCTGAGCCTTCCCATTTTCTCCATGGGAGTCCTTGCTTCCTACTTGGGCCATGGTTCTAGAGACATTGGAGAGGCTGCATACCCAGCGGGAAGCCCCAGGTCCAGAGAGCGTGAGAAAGTGCTTCACCCAGAGGAAGGTTGTTCACGAGCAGGTGGGCCTTGGGGGTAGGGGGAAGCCAGGATGACCACCTCATGCCCTGGAGATGTGGCAGATTCCTTGTTCAATGCTGTCTTTGAGAGTGAGGCCCTACAGCTGGGCCTGGAGCTCAGGGCTGTGACCCCTGTGGTCAAGAGTAGGGAGCCGGATAGTCTGGCAGGACAGAACCCCCTTGCCACTTCTGGGGAGTGAGCCGAGGTCCCATGAAGCCACGCCACTTGACCAAGGCCTCCGGGTTGGGGAACAGCTGGGAGACGCCTTCAATGACCACACTGTGGGGTGTGGACAGAGGGGTGGGTGTGGGCTCCTGTAGACCCTTTGGGAAGCCACTTCTCTTTTCCTAACAGCCTGCCCAGATGGTTCATGAGCTCTAACCTGAGAACTGCAGCCCAGAAGCACGGAGCCAAAGATCCAGCTGGGGGGTGGGTCTCACCCTAAACCAGGCGGTGGAATAAGGGCCCCACCAGCTCCACGTGGTTCTAGAGCACCCCCGCCCCTGCTTCCAGCCAGTTCAGCCCCTGCTCCCTGGAGCCAAGAGCTAGAAGCCTGTGTGTCTAGGCACTGTTGTGTCCTCACGGCCCAGCACAGCACCCAGCCCAGGTCACTGAATAAATGCATGGCCATCTGCCAGTCCGGTCCCTTCCTCTCTACTAGTCCACATCCCAGTCATTCTGTCAATCCTTATTGGTACCCAGCCCCTCCTGTCTCCTCTGAGCCTGGGTCTCCCACAGGGCGATGACAATGCTGAGGGTCTGTCTCTGAGGGACACCCTGCCTTAGGCTGCCTGTCCCCTGGGCTCAGGGCCCGGAGAGCGCCCTCACCTTCAGGGCACCCCAGCTCACAAAGCACCTTCCACCCAGGATCTGGCCTGCGTGCAGGAGCAGGGCAAGTGACTCCCAGCTCCCCACCCTGATGCAGACCCTGAGCCCCACATCCTGGGGAGAGGTCTTTCCCCTGCGTGGCTCCCCATCCTCTCCCAGCCAGTTCTGTCAGGAACACTCTTCCTTGTCCTTAAGGACCACTAAAGGGACACTTGCTCTGGGAAGCGTGTTCCTTCCCCGGGGAAAACGGACCACAACACTTTCCATACCCTCCTCATGCTCAGGGCAGCTGTGGAGCCTCAGTTGTAGCTCCAAAGCCCAGTAGAGATCATGGCCTAGAATGAATGCAGGAATGAGTGAACAGTGGGTGGGTAGTGGTGGGTGGGTGGGGAGT
>NW_012122931.1:8814877-8924702 GCF_000951035.1 Colobus angolensis palliatus
GTGGATGGGTAGGTGGATGGATGGGTAGGCGGATGGATGGGTGGATGGGTAGGTGGATGGATGGGTGGATGGGTAGGTGGATGGATGGGTGGGTAAGTGGGTGGGTGAATGGACAAGTCGATGGTGAGTGAAGAGACACATCAGCCTCTGGGCATAGCTCAATGCAAAGGAGAGAAAGCAGCTAGTTTAGGGGCTCAGTTCTTGGGTAGGTAGAAGGTCATCCTGGTTTTTAGTCCTTGTGTCAGCAGCACTGTGCTGGCACAGCCCTGGGGCTTCTGGGCATGACTGAGTGTCAGCCCATCCCACGGCACAGTAACTCATGCACATCAAGTACCAAGCCCAGGGCCTGTCCACGCAGCACGTCATGCCTGTGGATGATGAAACTGAGTCTAGTGATTTGGTCTGTTTCTCTCTGCAGGCAGTGTACGAGCTGCAGCTTCACAGTGCTGGCCTGTGTGGTGTTTCACAATAGTCATAAACATTGAAAAGTGGAAAGACTCTGCATAGGATGCCAATATTTATCTAGAAGTTATTGAAAAAGACATGGGGAGATATGACAATTCCAGACCCTCATTCTCACCCAGTAAACCCTCAGTCTCACAGGTAGGTGGTGGGTGGAGGTGGCCTTCTTTCCAGAGGCCTGTGCTCTCCAGTTTGCCACAGTCCCCAGCACTCCCTACAAAGCGCCCAGCTGGGAAGACCGTCCACTGCCATCTCACCACCGTGACTGTGTCTTGCATGTGCATGTATAGGATGATGCGGGCACAGCAAGCAAGAAAGCAAAATGTTTCTCGTACCTGTGACTATTAAAAGTAGGAAAATGAAAGATAGATTGAGAAAACTATGTATTTCCAAAAAAAAAAAAAAAATGGGAGAAAGCACATTTTGTGGTGGAAATGAAGATGGTTGCATGATGAACAAAGACAAAAACATGCCTTGCTCTTGCTTTGCTCTCCCCAACCCCTCACTCCCTGTGGCACCTACATGTCCAGCTGTGCTGCTCTGGGTGGGGGCTCTGGGCGGGGCTGTGCACTGTCAGATGCCCTGGCCACTGAATAAATGCCATTTCCCTTCTCTTCTCTTTTTTTTCTTTTCTTTTCTTCTCTCTCTCTTTCTTTCTTTTTTTCTTTTTTTTTTGAGACAGGATCTCACTCTGTTACTCAGGCTGGAGTGCAGTGGCTCGATCTCAGCTCACTGCAGCCTTGACCTCCTGGGCTCAAGTGATCCTCATACTTTGGCCTCCCCAGTAGCTGGGACCACAGGCATGCACCATCCCACCTGGCTAATTTGTGTATTTTTTGTAGAGATGGGGTTTTACCATGTTGTCCAGGCTGATCTCAAACTCAGACTCTCAAGATCGGTGGGCTCCAGTGATCCACCCATCTTGGTCTGGCACAGGGCTGGGATTACAGGTGTGAGCCACCAGGCCCAGCCTAAATGCTATTTTGGTGTCTGCAAACAACCCTGGGGGCTCCCTGGTCACTGAGTCAGCATTTTAGAATTCACCTGAATACCACCTAAAAAGCGAGTCATCCTATTTCTCCTCTTCTGGATTGTTCGTAGAAGAGATTTAAAACCACACTGATTGCCAGTACTGGTTACTGGGTGGAAAATGAGAGCCGTGAGGTGCTCTGGGAAGGTGCCCTCCCCACCCTTTGTCTTGATGCTTATTTTTACACACATGCTAAGTAGCCTTCCACTTGTTCATCTTAGCAGGCATTACTTTACCTAACACTAGAGGTGCAAAAGTTCCCAGAAACCATAAGAAAAGGGTAGGAAAATCTTCCTCTGAAGGACTTGCAAAAGGTGAGATATTCACCTTGACTTCAATTCTGCATGAGCGGGTACGACTCACAGCGGTAACCAGGGCAGGTGGTTCTGCCTGGCAAACATCACCTCTGCTTCACTTTATTTCTGCAGGCTTAGCCTGGTTCTCTTATTCATATGATGAATGCCTTGGGCCACCACGGGAACAAGCTGTGTGGTGGTGGCGGCTGCTAGGACGACATTGGCTGCCGACAAGACCCAAAAGGGCAGTGGGGGAGGGGGCTTCCAAGACTCTCAGAATTAGGAACTCTATCCACCGTATTAATATGCCTGGGGAGAAAAAAATATCATCTCAATGGATGATTAAAAGACAATTGTCAAAAGCCACCATCCATTTCTGATAAAAACATTTAGGAAAATAGAAATAGATGGCTAACGCTTTAACAACAACAACAACAAAAAGACAATGTCTATAAATAGCAAGTCAAAACGCAGCACTATGGTTTAATATTGAAACTACAAACTTCCATTAAAAATATGGATGACATAAGGAGGCCTGGGGACCTGCAAGTCCCTGCCGAGGTGTTGGACAATGGCACACAGGAAGAGAAACAACCTTGCCAGGATGGAGGCCTTAGCATTCGCTGGCGATGTAACTGCTTGCCTGGGGAACCGACGACACGCAGCTGGAAAGCCGTCAGAAACAGTAAAAGAAGCCAGAGGGATATCTAGCTCCAGAAATAATACACAAAAGTCAATGGTTTCTTGACTTATAAGTGACAGAAAATAGAATGAGAAAAAATACCTCGTTCACAAGAACCACAAAGACATAAAGCAGCTAGGAATGACCTAAAGAGAAAGGACCAAGACCTGGGCTAACAAGAGGCATCCCTTGTTTCTGGATGGAGAGACGCTTGATCTAAGATTCCAATTACTATTCTGTTCAACCATGTGCTCAATGCAGTTCCAATAAAAATCTAGAGTGGGCTTTCTGCAACTTCCTTCCCCTGCAGGATTCTAAAGTTCAACTGGAAGAATAGTCCTGTGAATAAAATCAGTAAAATTCTGGGGGAAAAAAGAGAGAACCAACCCTACCCTATATTAAAACTTACTATAGAGCTGTAAGATTCAAACTAGTGTGGTAATAATGTAAAAATAGAATAATGGAGCAGAACGGAATCAAGAAAAACATCCACTGGTCCACTTATATATGATAAAAGTAGCATTTAAGAGTCAAAGAAAGATCGCCAATATTGACAAAACCAGCCAATGTTTTAGGGTAAAATAAAGCTGTCTGTAGGTCTTACCTTCTAATATATTTCAGATGGATTAAGTAGTTGAAAAGTATTTAATATTTTAATATGTAAAATAATAAGGGAAAATAGGGGTGAATGTTTTTATAATCTACGACACAAAGCCCAAATAAACGAAGAGAAAATTGCCCATGAACATTTTGAAACTTTTGTATAGCAGAACACACACATCATTTACCAGGTGAAAAGACAGTGATTAAAGCATGTGTATTTGAACTTATAGAGAAAAGTTTGCTGCCTTTAAAACATAAAGAGCTCTTAAAAATCAATGCAAAAGCTACAGAAGCTGATAGAAAACAACTGAGCAGACAGCAAGCAGAAGAGGCTCACGTGAGAACACGGTGGCTCATAAGCATCTCAAAAGTTGTTCAACTTGAAGAATGGTCAAAGATTTTTTCTGTTTGCTTGTTTTAAGAGACATGGTCTCTCTCTGTCACCCAGGCTGGAGTACAGTGGCACAATGATAGCTCACTGCAGCCTCAACTTCCTGGGCTCAAGTGATCCTCCCACATCAGCCTGCTCCTGAGTAGCTGGGAATAAAGGCATGAGCCACTGTGCCTGGATAACTTTTTAATTTTTGTAGCGATGGGATCGTCCAGGTTGGTTTCAAACTCCTGGACCTAAGTGATCCTCCCACCTAGGCCTCCCAAAGTGTGAGGATTACATGTGTGAGCCACTGCACCTGGCCAAAATAAGCAAAGATTATTAATTAAATGGAGGGGCACATGAAGGTCCCAGTGAGTCTTAGCTGGAATAAGGATGTGAGGAAAGGTTCCCTCAGGCACCACTGCGGGACTTCCAATAGCCCCATCCTGTTTGAAAGGCAAATGGTAACATGCATCCTCTTCCAGGGAAAGACCCAGGGGAGCCAGGGCACGTGTACAAGGAAATCTATTGCAGCGGCGTAATAGTGAATAATTGGAAACACCTCAAAAGTCAGTCGATAGTGGATTGGTTAGATAAATTATGGCATAATCATAAAAGGGAACAACATGTAGTCATTAAAAAGAGTAGGCCGATCTGTAAAGCAACATGTGAAGACGTGTAAGACATACTATATAGTGCAGAGCCAGGTCGCGGCCGGCGGTACTGCATGAGCTTCCTGAACGCGTGTGCGCGCGCGTGTGTGTGTGTGCGTGCACGCATGTGCCCCAGGAGTGGAGTGGACGGAGGGGGAGGTTCACCTTTTACATGTTCCTGTAATGTTTGCATTTTTATAAACATGGACAACCTGGGTACTCAGGAAAACACTAAATATTTAAAAAATCAATTTTGATCGGCAGGGGAGCTGCTTAGAATGATAAACTGCCCAAAAGAACCTCCACAATTTATGGAAAGAGAATTAATCTTGTCTATGGCAGAAAATGGTTCCTACACTGTGGTCAGACGCTGGTAGAGTCTATGAAGCGGTGGTCCCAAGCGATATCCTGTATTGAAAAGAAGCCTCAGACTTCTCTCATGATTTCTGCAAGGCCATCTACTTAACTCATTCGTTACGTTTCTTTGTTTTGGGCTGGAATTAGCTCAGCTCAGTGGGACAGCCCTGTAGGAATTTGGGTGACAGTTTTGCGTCTTTTAGCAATATATTAAAAAAAGGAGCAGAACTGGTTGGCTTCTGTTTATTTACATAACTTTGAATATATGAGGTAGGCAGATTTATTTCCCCAAACATTTCAGCTTCCTAACTGAAAAATAAATAAATAACAAGGATTCTGGGTGGTGTGAAATGTTGAATCTCATAGGCAGAGAAAAGGCCCCTTATTTCCTGCTGCAGCTTAAGATTCTACCACTAGATGGTGCAAAGGGACCACACATTTTTCAGGCTGCACCAGTTCGCGCCACAAAATTCGTCAACATTTAATAAGCACCAGGAAAGCTTTCCAAAAGTAGAAAGAATGAACAATTGTGCGGGAAAAGGCACATTTTGCTTTTATAAAATTGGGACGCTGCCATTTCATTACTGATACAAAAATCTGCCTCACTTTATTCCTGTGGGACATAGGTCCCAAATCTACACTAACCTCGTATATTTGAAGAGACCCACAGAAGCCCACGCAATGCGGACATCTAAAAGTTGAATTCAAAAATCCTTTTTACCTCATGCTGCCAAATGCATTTTCGTTAATTCCACCTCAATGTCGTGACGTAAATACTAGTGGAATCGGCCCCAAGCTAAATAAGCAATAAGCCCCATTTTTCAACGCACAAACACATAAAGATGTCAGCTCAAAGTGTTTACTAATTAACACTTAAAAAGACACAAATTAGATATGCGTGGCTAAGAGCAATTATAATCAAGACGAATTTCTCTAGTCATTTGGGAACTGAAAAAAATGCCTAATTGCTGGAACCAATGTTTTAAAAACTGAAATCACGCCAGTTAGCAAATATGTTCATTTAAAGAACATTCCACGTGACTACACTCTTGAGGATTGACTACAAACATGAGAACAAGGAAAATATTTAGGTATAAAATTAAAATTGTAAGCTCCCTTAGATTTATAACTTCTTCATTAAATATGTCTGCAAACAGCAGCCCATAAAAACCTGCAGCAATTAAGTGGTTAAATGAACTGCCTCCCTTGTCAATTTTAAGGGGGTGATTAATATTAGAGTGTCCCTTTACTAATGAGACCCTCCCTCATCTTTCGGCTTTAAAGTCGAATGAAAATGGAGGCTGTTGCTCCACCAGGAGCGCAGCAGGCTAATGAGCGCTTCCTCTGCCGCAGTTTTGATGGTGGCACCCCCGGAAGGGAATGGGGATCACTAGGCAGCTGGTAGAAATGGCTCCACATGGGGCTGGAAGTCGCTCCGGACTTCTCCACTGCCCGGTGCCCTGTCACTGCAGGAAAGGTTCACTCCTGTTCTCACAAGGCTTGCGGGTAGTTATGCACGCAGCCTGAAACCTACACCCAACGCTGCTGCCTCCTGGCCGGGATGGTGAGGTCTTCCAGGGATGCCAGGGCGGGACCGCGGGCGGGGAGGGAGGATACACAGGTAACCAAGACATGAGGATTATTTTAGAAGCTGCTGCCTGGACTGCAGAGTCAGGCAGCTCCCACCCTGGTTGCGATGGGGAATCCATCAGCTGGAGAAATGGGGCAACTGCTTACCAGGGAAATAAAGAGCGGCAGAGACAGAGAATATTTATACGCCCATCTCCTCACACCCAGAGAAGATGCTTCATCATGGGCGCTGGCTGCGAAATTACACTTCCCAGGCTCCGGGACACAGACAGCCTTTTGTCTGGAGAATAGTAAGGGCTTCACGGGGACAACAGCCCCACCGGGTCACCCACTGCCCTCCTGCAGAGCTAAACTGGAGGGGAGGGGACGAGGCATGGACAGGTGGGGCCAGGACCAGAAAACTGCCCACAGTGGCCACGAGGCTGGTACTGACTAGCCCCTGGTCACCTCCCTGGCTGAGAGAAGATGAGGTAAAAATTCACTTCCTCATGCCTGGGACTCATGTATGCAGGCCCTGGGAGGACGGCAAAGCCCCTGCTCTGGGTGCGAGGTGACAGAGGTGGCAGGAGCACAGGGCTGCTGGAAGACGGTCAGGCAGGAGGCCACTGCACTGTCACGGGGAGCCAGCAGGGTGACGGTGTTTGAGTTGGAATTTCTGTATGAATTATGGCTTCCTTCACTTTCAGCCACCGACGCCATCACGGAGCAAGTCCGAATCATGAAAGGTTTTTTGTCTTTCAAAAAATCCTTTTCTTCAAAATTTGCTTCATGGCGCATATATTGATTCTAACTTTAAAACATGACCGTCCTTGGGCGTTTTTGGTGAAATTTCACCCAAGTGCATCAGGTACCACGACTCCTGGGGAGACCCTGGTGAAGAGCAGAGCAGCCACCTCTAACCACTCTCCACCAGCTGCCGGGTGCCCTGACCACTGCGCCATGCCACGCGCTGGGCTGGGATGAGCAGGCCTGTGCTCCACTTTGAGGGGAGGGGGCCTGGGAACTTGCCCCAGAGCTAAACCTATGCGGCAGATTTGTCCCCTACCCCAGGCATCCACATTGGGAGACTGTGTCCTGTCCACTGTCTACACAGCCCATGAGGGTCCCTGCAGACACCGGCATCTGAATGGGCTCTCCCCTTCCAGTTCTCCAGGGCAGCCTGGCTGTGCGGGCCCAGCAGCGCATGCTCCTTGGGGCCCCTCAGGATGCTGGGGGCTGAGGGACACTGCCCACCCCTAACCAGGTGATACCCCATTTGTCAATCAGTGCTGGGCAGCTCCTGGGCCAGGCCATCTGTGTCCTTGTGCGGGTGGGGGCAGCTCTGCTTGGCTGGCTCTGGGGAGCTCCCTTTGGCTTCCCATGTTCCTAACCTCCATGCTCAGAGTGCACAGGGTCACACGGTTTGTTGGAGGGTGACCGCCCTGAAGCTGAATGGTGGCAACTGTGTTTGGGCTTCAATTCAGAAACATCCCCCAGGCAGGGCATGGTGAGGACAGTTAACACTGGCAGGAGGGACACTGGCCGCAGTTCTGGGAGGACAGGACAGTGCTGCCTCAGGGCTCACACCTCTATTTCCCTTCAAGTTGGGACCACTGTGTAGTAGATAAAGACAGTCATGTATTCAGCCAGGTCACACTCAGCCCCACTGCTCAGCTCTGGGTTGCTGCTGTGGGAGGCTGGCCAGTCACTTAACTTCTTGAGTCCAGACTTCTGTAAACGGGTAGACCCCACTTCCTCCCACGGGGTGCAGAGGGATCGTGAAGGGCAGCACCTGCCTGGTACAGAGCAGCCTCTCCCTGGAGGCCGGGCTCGCCACCCTGTTTGGGAATCCCGGGTGAGCCTGGGGAGCTGTTCTGGACAAGTGGGAGCGTGGTCAAAGGTCTGTGCCCCTGAACCTGAAAGAACCTGAAAGCAGTCTCCCACTTGTATTTACTCTATTTTTTTTTTTTTTTAATTTAATGGTATAATACACCAAGGTTTACAGTGAGCAAAGCAAATTTCTGAGCAGAGACTTCTCCACCCCCAGGCTCCTCACCAAGGGCAGCCAGACCTGTTATAAATGAAAGGCACAAAATCAAATTCATCCCGACCCAGGGGACACTCGGCCCACTCCAGGGCCAAACTCGCAGAGCCCAAGAGTGACAGCCAGTCGCTTGGTTCCGGGCACCACTTCTCCTTGAGCCCCCAACTCCCACGAGCAATGCTGAGTTCAGTGGCTAAAAGAAGCAACTTCAGGTTTATTTATGGAGAAAAGCCTCTGCCACGGCTGCGGAAGGAGCCAGCTGGCCAGACTGTGTGGACATCAACATTACACGAATGGCTGTGCACGTGAACGGGTGGTATAAGGAACTTTTAAATCCTCAAGTTAAATGAAAAACTCTGTGGTGCTCTTGACTGCGGTGATACTTGTTATGGCTTTCTACCCTGTTTAAGGTTCTAACCTCTCCCCACTCCCCACGTTTCTTTACATCGACTTTAATTTACTTCAATAGCAAGTACAGACCTGTTTTGTTATTTTTTTTGAGACGGAGTCTCACTGTGTCGCTCAGGTTGGAGTGCAATGGTGCAATCCTGGCTCACTGCAACCTCCGCCTCCTGGGCTCAAGTGATTCTCCTGCTTCAGCCTCCTGAGTAGCTGGGACTACAGATGTGCTCTACCATGCACGCCCGGCTTTTTTTTTTTTTTTTTGTATGTTTAGTAGAGACGAGGTTTTACCATGTTGGCCGGGCTGGTCTCAAACTCCTGACCTCAGGTGATCTGCCTGCCTCAGCCTTCCAAAGTGCTGGGATTACAGGCGTGAGCCACCACACCTGGCCCAGACCTGTTTTTTTTTAAACCCGTCGCTAAAACCAAGAAATACAGCTGGCTTTGGTCCATAGGGATGGCACTTTCGGCCCCAGCAACAGAGCAGTGGGACAGCGGAACGGGTGGGCCTGTGCCGACTCATGCCCTTCTCTGTGGACAAGGAGAATGGTAATGATGGTGACAGTGGTGGCTGTGATAATGGTGGCAGCCAGCAGCCACTGAGGCAGGCACTGGTCCAGGCCATTCACCGGACCTTTGCAGTTAAATCCACATAGATTCTGGACTAAGCACTATTACTATCCTGATTGTGCAGAAAAAGAAATGTTGGCTCAGAAAAGTCAGCGGAAGATCTGAAATTCTAGCCAGGCACTGACTCCGGGGTGTGCCCCCACCCCTGGCTCTGCACCTCCTAGGGGTGGCCACACTGTGACTCGCAGCACCTGACATTGAGACACTACATTGTAATGAATCACAGATTTCAGTCCTTAGAGTGGGGCAGAGAATAAGGTTTACAGGGTTCCCACCACACGCCCTGGGCCCCACATTGGGACCCTCACCCACTTCACCCCACCCCAGTACCTCAAAGGCCCAACCAGGGTCAGGAGCTAGGCTGACTGGCCTCCTAGGCCCCATTTTTCCCACCAGCCTAGAGCGCCCCCTTGGAAGGACACAGAGGAGAAGGTCACTTTCCGTCACAGTGGAGGGGATTTGGAGCACGACGCACTGGGTCTCCATCTTGTCTTGGGCCAGTTACTCCAGCTCTGGGAGTCTCCATTTCTCCCCATGACACAGGGAGGAATGAGGCCTGGGGTAGGAACCAGTGATCATGTATGGAAAGCCTCGGGCCCTAGGCTGAGCACACAGCAGGTGCTTAAACGGTGCCACTGTTAAGCCCACAGGCAGACTGGTGCAGAACGGGACGGGAGATGGCCCGATGCTGGGGCCCTTGCTGCCCACATGTCCCACCTATACCCATTTGGCATCACAAACCACCGCATGAGACAGGCTCTGCCGTGATCCCAGGGTAAACAGCAGGGATGGGACTTGCCTCCGTCCACGGTGGAGTGGGGCTGGTCTGGAGGTATGTCAGTGTAACCTCTGTCCTGGTGACCACCTGTGGCAGCCGCAGCCCCTCTGAGGCCTTACCCACATCCCCTGGGCAGGGTCCTGTGCAAATGGGGCGTCCATAAGTAGGTGGACCTCACGGCCACCCACAGCTCCCTTGCTTTGAGAGGGGCAGGCGTGAAATTTTATGCACGCCTATGTTTATAATGTCCTAGCCAGCCTTTTTTTCCCTGAGTTATCAAAAAAAGAAAAATCTATATATGACAATCAGGTTGGTTTTTATGATTTACTGAAAATCAAAGACAAAGGGGGACTTTTTTGTCTTGTTTTTGCTATGACAGGTTTAGAAATTTGTTGTACTACATTGATTCAATTTTGCTTGATTTCAGCCATCTTTCAATAATGCAACCGGCTTCTGCTAGCTGGGTACACGAGAGAAAACCCCAAGGAATGGAGAATATTGAAATGGTTCTACCATTTCCATCTTTGAGATGAATGTTCCTCTCGGAGGAGAGCTGGCTGTGGCGTGTGACCGCTTAACAACCCGCTCTACAGAAGAGAAGCCACACACCCTGTGCTGTCTTAAGGAAACAGGAGGGCCCTGGTGGTCTGACTCAACCCCCTTTCCTCAGAGTTATCATCCGCACACCAGTCCTGGGTTTCTTTCTTATTAGGAAAATGTGCAAACTGTTGGAAACCAGGCTGCCAGATGCGTTCCAGCTTATGAAGCACAGTGGAAGGTTCCCTGACCTGCCCCTAAATCGTGGAGAGGCTCGGTCATTTCCCCAAACTCCTCCTGGTGGCAAATAATAAAACAAAACAAATGGAGGAAGAAAAGTCAACCTGGTGCCTGTCTTCCAACCTCCACCTTCCCAAAGCTGAAACTTCCTTTAAAAAAGGAGAACTGAGGCTCCGTCTGGCATGTAAAACCTTCTGACTTAGAGAAGACAAGATGGGGGTCACATTTGACTGGAAGTAGGAGATACATTAGAATCGAGTTACTTTATCTAAGGAACACATTTGGGTGAAATGAAAGTGTTTTTCTCAGAAGAAAGGGACACCTCCACCTGTCCCTCTCCTGGAGTGGGTCCCTAGGGGAACACGAGAGATGCCAGTGTGCGGGCGATGGCCCAGGCCTGCCCTCCCCTCCCCTGACGGCTTGCTTACCTCTTTTTCGATTTCTGCTAGAGATTTGATGGTGATTCCCAGGAGATCAAAGGGCTGCATCTGAAAATACAGATGAAGTCACCCTTTTAAATGGCTGGAAAATGCTCTTCCCACACTTACTTTTATGCATGACAATGGTAACGTCTCAAGCCATGGTGTGATCTAGCGTTTCTCCACCCACTTTCCACAGGAAGAGTCAGTGGGATTCTCGGTCATGGGTGGGGGTGGCAGAAGTGACAATACAGCCTGCTGCAGGAATGTGGCCCTCAAGGCGCCAGCCCCTGTGCTGCGGGATCTCTGCCTAGTTGTGGTCTATGGCACTCACAGGGGTCCAGGTCTCCTGGAGGACTGACCATGGCTGCCCTGCTTCACTTCCCTTCTCCCCCTGCCAGCGGAACACGAAGGCAAGATTTGCTCTTTCTTGCTGCAGGTGTAAACTGGAGGTGCCCAAGCTCTCTCCGGAGGCCGCCCAGCCACTGTGTCTGGGTAAGGCAGGAGGTTTAAGGAACTCCAGGGAGGAAGAGTTCCTCAGGGGAAATCCAGGGCAGGAGCTGGGGGGATTCCAGGTCTTTGGAAATGCCAGGTAAATGAAACAACTGCCCATCAATTATCATTTGAGAAATCAATGTGGTAAAAAATGATAACATTGCATTTTAATGAGAGTTTTTATAATTTCATGAAGATTGGAGACTTAAAAAAAATGCTGGCTTTTCAACAGACAGCATGAAAAATCAAATACACATGGCAGTGAGTGAGCTGGAGGCCCACAGAAGCCTGGACTCAGAGGCTCGGAGGGCGGAGGGCGTCCAGTCCATGTGACTCCTGGTCTGAGTCCCTGCTGGGCACATAAGTGTTCTGCGTTCCCCAGAGGGGTCCCTGGCCCAGCCTCCTGGGGCCCAGGCTAAACCTGAGGGCCTTCGACAGAACCCCAGGGCTCTCATGGTCCTGAAGGGCGATAGCCCAGGGGTGGGAGTGGAGCTGGAGCCTCCGCGAAGCCAGCAGGGGTTTCCTGTGAGGCCGGTCCTGGAGTCCCAGGACCCAGACTCAAAACCGGTCTTAGCGCCTCCTGGCGATGCAGCTGCGGGTTAAATCCCTTCCTCATTCCCTCGTCCATTCAAAGCGACAGCCCCCTGGCGGGGCTGCGGGGCACTGCATTGAGAAGAGCAGGGAGCGCAGGGCACCGGGCCTGGCTGTTTGGCCTTGGAGCCCTGGCCGAGGCCGCAGCAGCACATTCGCGAGGGCGATCTTGGGACGGGGCCACCGAGCCACACATTTCGCTGGCGGCTGCTCTGCCGGTAGCCACGGAGCAGTGTGGTGCTCCGTGCTGCCAGCCCGAGGGGCGCAAGAGCGGGGCCGCCTGCCCATGCTGCCCGGGACCCAGCAGAGGTGCAGCTGCTGTGTCATTAGGCTCTAACCACCCCACTAAATTCTCCCAACTGGAGCTGGTGAGCAGGACAGAGCAGCCTCTCCCAGGGAACGGCGGGAGAGGCGCCAGCGTCGCCATGGCAACGCGGCCCTGTGGAGTCGGCTGAAGTTACTAGAGCTCCGCATGTCACGTCACGAGCATTTTTCAAGATTAAGCTGCTTACCAGACGGGTTCAGAGGAGGCCTATTCTATTTCACGAAAATGGAAACTACAGAGCAGGTCAAATCGCAAGCCGGGTGGTTTTAAGCTGGATCCAAGAAAAACACTGAAGGATTCTTTAGCTGTGCCCAAGCTGGGGCCTTCATGTTTATTAGCTACTCAAGGCCAACTTCTGCAGAAAGGATCAAAACCAGAAACGGGTTTGTTGAGCCAGCGTGGGCAACCCTGTGCAGGGGGCCGCTGCCAGCTTGGGGGCTGGCGTCATCGAGGGCTGACCCTAGCAGTGAGAGGCAGAGACCCCACTGCCATGCAGGGTGGCCGCCCCTCATGGTCTGAAGTCGGCCTTTGGTTCCGGCCAAAGCTCACTCGGTCCCTTTGATAAAGATGGCGTGGGCCTGGCCTGGGTGAGAGTGCTGATGTGGATGGTGAGGTCCATGGTGGCCTGGCGTGGGCAGGAGACCACAGCTAGAGGCACGACATTTGCGTGGCGGCCCCCATGTCAGAGCGCAGAATGCAGCAATGACAATGGGAAAATGAGGCAGCCTCCTTTCTACAGGAAACTGTCATCCTTAAATAACAAAAAACAAAACTTACTAAGTTGGACTTGGGAGACAAAGAACACTCACAACCAGGGAAGCTCAGCTCAGGTTAATCACGTGCGGCATGGCAAAGGCTCGGTGCACCTGAGCTTGTCTGATAGACTCTTGCTACTTTCCCATCCCCCGGCTGTTGTTTTCTTCATTTCTCAAACATCTACTACATGGGGCACTGGCTGATAGGGCCAGAGATGCACACGACCCACCCCCAACCTCAGGAGTTCCTGTCACCGGGTTGTGGGGTTCAGTTTCCAGCGAGAGAGAGGACATGCAGGCAGACAAGATTCTGGTGGGGGAAGGAGCATGAGTGCCACCAGAAGAGCCCTGCATGTCGTGTAAATCAGGATGGAAGGACCTCAGGCTGGGGGTGGCAGAGGGGAAGGGCGATCATGCATAAAACTTACACTTTCTGGAACACAAGAAAACTTCTCTGAAATCATAAAAGGCACACCATCCATTGCTGCAAAAGAAGAAAAAAAAAAGATGGCATTAAAGGTACTGAAGATGGCTTTTAGTTGTCCAGCAACCCAATGTCGAAACAGAGAATATGAATCCATCACTGGATGGAGCCAGGTGACACCTAGCACAGGGGTGCAGGAGCTATGAAAAAGGACAGGTCCCACCCTTGTTGCCAGGACACACAACCTGCTGAGAGAGGCAGGCGCCTTGTCATCCCCTGAGCACCAGGTAGTTGTGCAGACAAGAGCTCTAGGAGCAGAGAGGGGCTGGTCTAGAACCCCCACTCTCCACCCCTGGAGTCTGGTCTCTGATCTGTAACGGGAGAGTCACCAGGGGCTGACAGCCGGATGAAGGTGACACAGCTGGTGGGGACAGGCTGCACTGAGACGAAGGCAGTAGGCATGTGCATTACACATGCTCTAAGGTGCTGTTGGGCTTAGGGGAAAAGTCTAAGTAGGAGGAAAGAGGAGCCCAGGAGTCAGATTGGCTGGGTTCAAATCTCAGCTGGTGACTGCACATGAGCAACTGAAGTTAAAAGATGAAAAACTGAAGTTACATTTAAAAAGACGGCACTGCCTACATGACGAGGTGCCTGTGCATCAGAAGTGGAGTGGGTGGGGCGCCTGGCCAGCGCTGGCACAGTGCGGGTGCTTGGTAGGTGGGGGTGAGAGTGGCTGTCGCTGACTCTCAGTCGCTCAGACCCAGGGCGTCAAGCGCTGACTTGAGGCTCACCAGTGTGCTCAATTTTAACAGGACACGAGAGAAAGGGCATGGAACGGGGATGCAACAAACGGAAAAACCAGGGGCCCAGGGCTGTGGTTCCTTTTCTGTGGCTGCCCCTCCCTCCACCCTGTCCCAGGGGATCACTGTCTAAAGCACACGGACAAAAGTGACCCAGGGTGTGCCTCCATAAGTGAGCGCTTCTCTACGAATTACAGCCTCAGAGAGGAGGACTCTGGTGCCACACCAGGACTGGAAATCCTGCCACGTTGAGGAACAGGTCACACTGGATGAGATGTGACGCCAGCATTCGCAGAGCCAACACGGCAGCATGTGGCTGCTGGGACAGTGGTAGGGGCCTCTCCAGTGTCAGCTTCTCCCTTAGGTCTGGGAAGAGTCGGGAACATGCAGCCGTAGTCGTGTGGAGCCCCAAAGTCAGGGGTGGCCGCACCCTGAGGTGGTGGCTTTGCGGTAAATTATGGTTTCAGGGAGAAACGCAGTGAGCAGAATGGGAGCCAGGTAGAGTGTGGGGGCAGCATCGGGCAGTGCACTCCCGGGAGCGACAGTCTTTGCTTCCCCCAATGTCTCCTGGAATGATGACTTCTCTGGAACCTTCAGTGGTCATATTTTTTTTCCTCAGTCCTAACAAAGAAGAGTAGTAGAAGCAGAAAGCAACAAAGCCAGAGGAAAGGACATAAGAGAAGGAAAAGAAACCCAGGACAGATCCTCCCCATCAGCAAGAAAAGCTGAATGGCTCATGCTATGTTCACACAGAAATAAAACATCATAGAACTCTGTTCATGCTTTATTTTAGGGAAGGAAAGAAATGAAACCTTCTTGGGTCAGCATGAACAAAAAGACACAGCACAGGTGGCGGCAGCCGCTGCATTCCCTGCACCCTCCTTTCTTAGAAGGGGTGCTGTCTAGTGTGGCCGCCGGACTCAGACACTCCTAGTCAGAGGCCTTTTCAGGTGGTGCTGGCAACCTGCTGTGAGCTGCTGGAAGAGGTGGGACAAAGGGCCCGAACAGGCAACACTTCCCCAGAAAGTGGGGTGAGGGGAAGGCCCCAAACAATCTCATTCAGTATGTCCCACATTCGGGCCTCAATCTCGTTCAGTACATCCCGTATGCAGACCTGTGTGTGAACTCTGAGCACCTATGCGTGTGTGCTGCTTCAGAGATGAAAAAGTTCGACAGTGAATAAAGGAGCCTCGGAGAGCCACAAAGCCTTCTAGAGAGGGGCACAGTCCCACCGGATATCCAGCAAGAAGTGTGCCAGCTCCTGCCACCGTGGGCCCGACCTGACTTCCAGGCCCTTCCCAGTGCTGCTGAGATGGGCTGGGCATTCGTAACACTTCTGATCATTTTAGAGATTGGGAAGCAGAGGCTCTGAGAAGTCGGTGCTTGCTGGGGTCACAAAGGTAGGCAGCAGTGGCCCCAAAGCTCTAGATAGTACAGGCTACTTGACCACCCCAGTAAAGTCCTGAAGCCCACTGTTTTCACCCGTCACAGTCCACACTTCCCGCTCTCTGCACACACCCACCTCTTCCACGGCTTCTCTTGCCTGCTAGACAGACAGCAGGGTCCGCAGCACAGTCCTCCCTGCACGCCCAAGTACTGCGCACAGGCTCTGGAAATAGTGAGTGCTCACAGGCACAGGACCAAATGCTGGGGGAGTTTCTCAGCAAGCTCAGCCTCTGCACACACCAGCACGCTGGAGACCACGCCTTCCTTGCTCCGCTGTAGAACCCACTCTCCGTTCATTCCCCAGGCTTTCTGCCTCTGATGTTTTAAAGACCTTATTAGTATTTGGGGATGAAGAACTGCCTCTCACTGGTGACAGTTGTTTCTATCTACATGTCACTGTATGTCTAGGGAACCTGTGTGTTAAAAAGGTGGTAAGGTGCTGTGTGAAGACCGGATTACACCAGGACCTGAGGGGGATGGGAAGTACTGCGGATGGCAGAGAGGAAGGGGGGCTCCTCCCATGGCAGAGAGGAAGGGGGGCTCCTCCCATGGGAGGCCTCCCGAGTCAGAGGCTGTCAGTACTGTCTGTGCCTCCAATGGACAGAGAAGGGCAGGATTTCCAAGATGGGGTTCTCGACTGGCATTGAAGGCCCTGGCCCCTTGCATCTGACCCTCTTCCCGGCTTGCCCATCCCTTCCTCCCTCTATGCTTGCACCCCAGCTGTCCTTCCCAGTTTTCTGAGTGCCTCTCCTGCAGTATGCCTTCCCCGAGGCCCTCCCTGGGGTCTGGCCAGGCCTGTGTCTCCTCTCCTCTTCTGGCAGGTGCATGTGCGAGTCACCTCTGCATTCCAGGTCCCCAGTCCAGGGGCAGGGCCTGGGGGCTCAGGGGTTGTGCTGGACAGGGAGGGCTGCTGTTCCCATGCACAGGGGTCTGGGAAACTGGGTAGGGGGCTCCAGTGAGGGGCAAGTGCCTAATGTCTCTCAGGACCTGGGGACCCTGCTCGCTGCCACCCCCGCCTGCTGCTGTTGGAGATGAAAGCCATGGATGGAAAAAGCCTGGGAATTACTTCCAGGGACTGGGAAGATCTAAGCAGGGAGGGAAATGTTTTAAAAAATGCATATAAAATTAACCATTTTAAAGTGAACAATTCAGTGGCATTTAGAACATCACAACGGTGTGCGATCCCCACCTCCATCTTGTTTCAAAACATTTCCATCGCTCCAAAGTCAACCCCCTCACCCGCGAAGCAGTTTCTCCCTGCTCCCACAAGGAGCGTGTGTTTCTTTCTCCTTCCAATGGATGGTCATGTCTTTGAAAGAGAAGGATCTAGAAACACAGGTGGTCCTGTAAGCCTGGCTTTCTGAACACAGTAGCCAGGCCTCCTGCCACGCTGCGCTCTTGCCTCGCTAGTCAGCCAGGAGATAAGGAAGAAAGGGTTTGCCCAGACTGGCTGCTCTGAGTTGAGGGCTTTAAATACAAATCAAGGAGAAAAAAGTAACGTGTGGATATGGTTTGGCTGTGTCCCCACCCAAATATCATCCTGAATTACAACTCCTATAATCCCCACGAGTTGTGGGAGGGACCCAGTGGGAGGTAATTGAATCATGGGGGTGGGTTTTCGCCATGCTATTCTCATGAGAGTGAATAAGTCTCGTGAGATCTGATGGTTTTATAAAGGGGAGTTTCCCCTGCACATGCTGTCTTGCCTGCTGCCATGTAAGTCATCCCTTTGCTCCTCCTTTGCCTTCTGCCATGATTGTGAGCTCTCCCCAGCCATGTGGATCTGTGAGTCCATTAAACCTCTCTTTCTTTACAAATTATGCAGTCTTAGGTATTTCTTCATAGCAGTATGAAAATGGACTATACACTTGTAAAACTTAGATATCAACAATAGCATTTTTTTGTATATATATTGATATAGTTTAGATATATGTCCCTGACAAGTCTCATGTTAAAATGTAATCCCCAGTGTTGGAGATGAGCCCCGGCAGGAGGTGTTTGGGTCATGGAGGCAGATCCCTCATGGCTTGGTGCTGTTCTCACGGTAGTGACTGATTCTCACGAGACCTGGTTAAGTGCATGGCACCTCCCCTGGCCCTCTCTCTCACTCCTGCTCTGGCCATGTGATATGCCTGTTCCCCCTTCACCTTCCACCGTGATTGGAAGCTTCCTGGGGCTTCCCAAGAAGCAGATGCTAGTACCATGATTCCTGCACAGCCTGCAGAACTGTGGGCCAAGAGCCAATTCAGTCTCTGTTCTTTATCAATACCCTAGTCTCAGGTATTCCTTCATAGCAACATAAGAACAGCCTAACACACAAATATATATATCACATATATTATGTAAAAATATACCTTTACATAGATTATAGATTTATATTTTGTATATAGAATATGTAAGATATAAATTATATATTTCCATTAGAAGTGTATACATATGTATATGCATACACTCACCCATATATGATTAGGACAAGGCCCTCCCTTAGCCACTGAGAGACTGCAGGGAGTGGGCAGGGTGCTCACCCCACCTCCCAGTGGGCCCTGAAGTCCCTCAGAGGCACTTCCTGTTTGTCTGCAGGCCCTCCCCACACCTGCCTCCAGCCCCAGACCTTCTGGGGCACCCTGGGGAGTTGGTGGGGCCCAGGGCCAACCTGCTCCACATGAAGGCGTCGAGGTGTCTGGGTGAGGGCACCTTCTGGCCCTGAGGCAGGCTCAGCGGTAACACCTTAGTGAGGAGGCAAAGATGAGATGTGAGATCATTGCGGGATGCCCCGCAGCAGCCACTGGGAGGGAAGGAAGACACATTCCTGAAATGTCTGAGGAGCAACAGGCAGCAGCGAGGCGGGCCCTCAGGACTTTCACAGCCTCA
Source organism: Colobus angolensis palliatus (assembly GCF_000951035.1). Taxonomy (NCBI): domain Eukaryota; kingdom Metazoa; phylum Chordata; class Mammalia; order Primates; family Cercopithecidae; genus Colobus; species Colobus angolensis. Next base: position 8,833,660 of record NW_012122931.1, read on the forward strand.
CTCCACCCCTCGGCCCACACGCTCCTGACTGGACCAGTGGTAGAGGAGATGAGGAGACCTGCTCGGACCTAATCCTGACTGCAAGGAGGAGCTGTCTGGTAAAGCGACAGAGACGGGAGCCTCGGGACAGACCACCACTGTCTGAGAGTTTGCGATAGAAGGAGGGGCACAGTCAGATGCTCCCTATGTTCTTCTAGAAAGCAGACTTTTATTTTTTGTAGAGATGGGGGGGGTCTCACTATGCTGTCCAGGCTGGTCTCGAACTTCTGGCCTCAAGTGACCTTCCCAGCCTGACTTCCCAAACTGTTGGGATTACAGGTGTGAGCCACCACACGTGGCCTAGAAAACAGATTTTAACAAACTCAGAGGAAAGAAAGAGGAAGTGATAGGATCCAATGGGCTGAAGCTCACAGTGGCAGCTGAATTGAGAGGAGTGGGGCTCTCTCAGTGCCCTTCTCACTGAGAGAGGAGTGGGGCTCTCTCAGTGCCCTTCCTGGAGCACAGGAAGGCTCCAAAGAGAAGCAAGTGCCACCAGGACCAGCGAGCCTCTGCTAAGCAGATAATCTGCCCACCAAATCCCACTTATTTTAGAAAATCTAGTATATCAAAGATTAAGGCAGGCTGAAATAATATGGATTTCAGCAAAGCATCTGATAAAATTTCTCATGTTATCTATGTATACAAGATGGATAAATATAGCTGGCTACTGTGGAGGTTAGCAGAATCCATAACTGGTTGAATCACACATTCAAGAAGCTGATTAAGAGACCAATGCTAACCTTGAACGACCTCTGGGAAAGGTGCCCAGGGCATGATCAATGACTCAAATGAAGACACAAAGGATATGCTTATCTAATGCATGCCTGATGGGAAGCCGAGGTGGGCAGTCTATAAACCAGATAACAGAGTGACAACCAAAAAAGTCAAAAAAAGTTGTGATCATGGGCCAAATGTAATGGAAGGAGTTCACTAGGGACCCACGAAGAGTCCCGTAGCGTAGGTCCAGAAACCCAGCTCTGTTGGATGGAATGGAAGAGGTGTGGAGTAACAGCAGGAGGCAGGAAGGAAGGTGACTGTAGGTGAGTAAGTCAGTGATGTGATCTGACTATTTAAACGGAGCATCATAAGGTTACAGTGCCGCAGTCCTGGTGCCCGGATGAGGAGTCACTTGCCCTGGTCTACTTGGAGCTTGAGTGGGGTGCTCAGAGCCAGGACCACCTTCCCAGGGGCCTTTAAGGAGGCCAGGGTGGTGAGGGAACCTGAAGCCAGACCACACGAGGGAAAGGAGAAGCAGCCATCAGGTTCAATGGCCCAGGAAGGCACAATCCTGTCCATTTCTGTTCATCCTAGCACCTTGCCCAGCATCCCCAGAGCCCAGTATGGTGTCTAGCACATGAGAACTGCAGCAAAAGTGGGGACTGAGATAAAAGAAGACTTGAGGTGAACATAATCAAATGTCTGCACATGTTTTCATGGTGGTCACAGCATACAGGGCTAGACGCAGACAGCGACTTGCTGGGAAGCTAGGGAGGGAATTTGTGTGTTGGGCAGAAAGCTGATCTGTGGGACTGCTAAATCCCCTCTTAATTCCATAACATCCACGTCTCCTCTCATCTGGGCAGCCTTTTCGTATTTTAAAATATCTAGAGGTTTGCAAAACATAATTCTTAAAATCAACAGCATGCATTCTTCATGCGTTCCAAAAGAATGTTCATGAATCATCTCTGTCCTGGCTTCTCCTGGGGAGCCACGTTTACTTCCTTCCTTTCTTTTTCCCCAGCTGAAACCAGCATTTTGTCTTTGTTATTCTTTTACAGCAGAGAGACTGTGATGTTCCAGCATTTAGTCTATTTCTGAGTCCCATGCAGGGTGACATGCTGTTTGAGGAACTGGAGACAGAGCTGTGAATGAGACGCACATTTTCACCCCTGACCTGTCCCTTCCACGCAGCCTAAGGACTTGGACAAGGCTTCTCCTGCCGACACTACCTGACCAGTCTGCAGTCACAACCCAGATGCGGGGACAGCACCTGCCCTTTCCTTGGCAGAGCCAAAGACGACACCCAGGTACACAGCGGCCCTCTCTCCAGGCCTTAGAGCTCTCAGTGTGCCATGACAAAGCCCCCTACCCCCAACAAACCTGGGAGGTAGAGAAATTCTCCCCAAGCCCAGTTCTACAGAATAGAAAAGGAAAGCAAATTCATGCTTACTGCCCACACACAAGGTGGTGAACATGCATCAAATAACTCAAGCCTCAACATTACCACTTAATGTGGTTTGAATCTATGTCCCCACCCAAATCTCATGTTCAATTGTAATCCCCGGTATTGGAGGTGGGGCCTGGCGGGAGATGACTGAATTATGCGGGGAGAGGATTTCTTGTGGATGGTTTAGCAGCATCCCCCCTTGGTGCTGTCCTTGTGATAGTGAGTGAGTCCTTGCGAGATCTGGTTGTTTAAAGATGTGTGGCACCTTCCCCGCTGGCTTTCTTGTTCCTGTTCTGGCCATGTAATGCGCCTGTTCTGGATTTGCCTCCACCATGATTGAAAGCTTCCTGAGGGCTCCCCAGAAGCAGATGTTGCCATGCTTCCTGAAGTACAGCCTGCAGAACCATGAGTCAATTAAACCTCTTTTCTTATAAATTACCAAGTCTCAGGTATTTCTTTATAGTAATGCAAGAATGAACTAATACACCACTTGCAAGGCTTAGAGGAGTTATGAGGCTTGGCTGGAGCCAGGATTCAAACCCAGAGTGTAACCTGCACTGGGTCTATGGGGGGCCGTGGCAGGGAAGGAGGGGCTTGGAGCTTGGCAGACCTGAGTTTTTGCTGCAGCTCAGGAGGTGCAGATGTGCAGCTGTGCACAGGCCACCCCACCTCTCTGAGCCTTACTTGCCCTGTCTGTAAGGTGGGCATAATACTACAGCTGTCTCCACGGGTGAGGGTGAAGAAAAATGAAATAAGACAACAGAGATAAAGTACCCACCATGTAGGGAGGGCTGGTCAGCTAACCGTGGCTTCTGCTCTTACCAAAAGTCATGTGCTGGGGCAGGTTTCCTTTCAGTACCCGACCAGTGTTTTCTTCTTCTTGTTTTTAAATTTTTTTTTTTAATTTTTGGTGGCAGTTTTAACAAAATGCTGATCCACAGCATCGAGCTACCACCAGCAGATGAAAGCAAGGATGTGCCGCTGGCTCTGTGGCGCAATTAGCATTCTCCTAAACAAACGAGCTTCAACAGAGCTGTAATTAAGCAGGCCTGTAATTAAGTATATGCCCTTTATCATAACGATCATGCTTAAAAATGGCATGATGCATGGAACTCTGTTATTAATGCTGTAATCCCAAACTGAAGTGCGAGTACATAGAAATCAGCATGTCAGGCCTGTCACCAGAGTGTTTGTAAAATACATTAAAGAAAAAACCCAGAAAACAATGAGCTCATTCAACTGTTCTTTTTACAATCAGGCACTACAAGTCAAGGGGATTGTGAATGCTTACAGATTCTGCAAGGTTTAAACAAATAAAGCTCTAATCTGCTACTGTATTAATCCCACCCCCTATTTTAAAGAAGGAAAAAGGGGGTGCTGGGTTTTTTTTTTTGCCAGCTGACCTGAATGCCTGTCTTTGCTATTCTTGGGGAAGCAGTCAGTCCAATCTGCATGCTGCATTTGTTTGGACATAAAATTGGATTCCTGCTTGCACAGACAGCTCTGCCATGAATCTGTAGGAACTTTGCCTGGCAACAAGATGGGATTATAGCTCCTGCATCCTCCCTTCGTATGGGAACTATAATTTTCCCGGCCAAGGCAGTCCTCCAGAGCCATCCCTTGTTTCTCCCCTCCAAACACACACACCTCAGACTTCTGCAGGCTCAACACAAACCCACCACTGACCAACTCCCAAGGGCTCCGGACTAAGGACCACCCATCGCCCCGGAATACCTAGTTGCTCAGAGCTGCCAACCCTTATCCCTCCCCAATGTGTCAGCACACAGAAGGGACGAGGAAATACTCCAGTCAGCACATGGATTAATTTCAACATGCTTGATAAAGAGAGTCATAAAGTCATGTGGTAAAAATGTAAAAATTAAAAAAAAAAAAAAGACTCCATTACCAGCATCTCAATTGTTATCTGCTTAAAGTTGTCAAGCGGTGTTAAGTGAACTCGGGTAATAGTACCTCAAAGTACTTGCAGAGATGCTGGTGAACAATGAGGCTTATTGGCAGGTAGTCATTTTCGGAATAAAATTAAATGCAACTGGAATGGTGGGAGGCCTTTAATTCTGTGTGCCTGCTCGGGCTTGAAGCTGTAAATAGTCAGCAACCCCAAGCCTTTCTTCTCCCCTTTCCTGTGGCGTTTCAAAAGTCCTTCACAATTTGTGATGGGAAAAATGCCAGCAACTCAAGATCTCAAGGCCATTTCTCAAAACTCATTTGCAAACCAAAACACGGAGCCTGTTTTGCTTTCTTGGTGATTTCACTTTGGGGATATTCCTTGGAAGATATTTGTAGATGCCTCCAGAGCTGTCTGCTCAGTGACATTCCAATTGAGTTTACACAGGGCCAACAACTTCCTTCTAGATCCCCAAAGTAATTTGTTTTGCCATGTTATTCATAAGCCAAAAGGAGTGATTTATCAGCCACTGCCGGAGCCTCTCGCGTCCCCTGCGTGAGAGGCAGCATGGGAGGATGGAGTACAGGCGCCGGAGTCGGACCCGTGTGAGCGTTCAGCCGGGCCCAGCGCTTGTTAGCTATGTGGCTTTGGGCAAGTCACTTAACCTCCGAGTCAGATTTTCATCTGTCAAACGAGGATCATCGTGCCCACTCCGCAGCACCGCTGAGGGACCAGGCAGCAATGGGAAAGAACAGCCCGACCACAGCAGCCACTCAGAAAGTGGGGGCAAGGCTTCGGTTTTATGTCAAAAGCAGCTGACTGTTTCTGCAGGAAATGAGTTCAGACCAGGCCCCACCTCTAACTAGTTCTGTAATTTGGGACAAGGGTTTAATGTCTCTGAGCCTCTGTTTCCTCAGCTGTAGAAGAGAGAAAATAATAATACCTGGACTGCAATGACATTCAAACAAGATAAAAACATTAAGCCCTAGGTACAAACTAACTGCTCAGTAACTGTTCGCCGTTCATATTAGTGTTAGTGTTGTTACTGCTGTACAGAGGAAAATGCCCTTTCACAGTTGACCTTTTTCTACCTGCTTTCACACAAGAACATAAGTGCAGCCATATTAAATTACACAACCCATAGGCTGTGAGACCCAATCCAAAGATGTTTGGTGGGACGGAAGCAATGTTTGCCAAAGAGTGACTTGCTGGGTCTCCCAGACCGGGGTACCTTCACACCACAAACGAATGTTCTCTGAGGTTCTATTTCGCATGAGCAATCTGAATATTACACACACACACACACACACACACACGGCACCGACTCCTCCTAGGCTCCCTGTCTCTATACAGAAGACTCTAATTGACGGGCCTGCTTCATCCCTCTGCATTCCCAGTGTCCTGGGAGGAATCTAGGGCCACCAGCCCACCCACCTCCTCCTTCAGGGCAGTCCCTCCCTCCAGGGCCCAGGGTGCAGTGCTGGGCTGCAGAACCTCATGCAGGTCCAGGTCAGTTCTCTGAAAGCTATGGGAGCACAGAGGGAGGGCAGCTGCCCCACAGACCACACCCGCGAGAAACTCCACACACAACAAGAACATTCTCACTGAACCTCAGAAGCTTGGATCTTGTTTTCAAGTCGAGTTTGACTTGCAACACCAGAGATAGCAGACACCAGGGAGAGCCACGGTCTGGGGTACCCAATGAGTTACTCCTCAGCAAACATTGCTTTTGTCCCTCCAAATGTCTTTGGGTTGGGACTCACAGCCCCTGGGTTGTGTAACTTAATATGGTTGCACTCCTGTTTTTACGTGAAAGCAGGCAGAAACAAGTCTACCGCGAAAGGGTATTTTCCTCTGTACAGCAGTAATAACACTAATACTGACTAATACTAATACTAGTAGCTAACAGTTACTGAGCAGTTAGTTTGCACCTAGGGCCTTATGTTTTTATCTAATTTAAACATCATAGCAATCCAGGTATTATTTTCTTTCTTCCACCGTTTAGAAAAGAGAGGCTCAGAGACATTCAAGAAACTTTCTTTTAACGTTATAAATATTTAATGGCTTGGGGTAGGGATCAACTGCATTTTGCTCAAGGTAAAGATAAAACACAACTCAGTGATACTTCTCCACATGAGTACAAAGGTGCCCTGGTGGTTGAGAGGCCACTGGGTCAGTGCACACACCTGCTGCCCACAGTGACAAACACAGAAACTCCTCAGTGAGCTCGAGACCAAAGGAGCTTTGTAGATGCAGAACAAAAAGCAGAACCAAGGTCCAATGCAGATATGTTACCTCTAGTAGTGACCATATCCTCTGGAAGAAGGCAAGCTCTAAAACAGGCAGTGTGATCTGCAGCCAAGGGGGGTAACTGAAAGCAAGGGCCTGACAGGCATGGCCTGTGACTGCTGAGCACGTTGGCCCTGGGGGCTGAGCATCACATACACCCCCCGGTTGTGGAGCAGGGAACTCCAGGCTTGGAAGATGCGCTTTCTCGGCCAGGGCTCTTTTTACCTTCTCAAAACCAACCCATAAATATTTTTAAGTTGTACTCTTTCATACTTCAGCACAGGAATATATTTTCAAAGGAAACCATTCCAATAGGATAGCTAAGTCAAAGCACCCCTTGCATCCAGAGCCGCTGATCCCTGGGCCCTTCTCAGAGCAAGCCTTAGTAGTGGTCTGTATACTGCGCCTGGGGTCCCGCCGGCCTGTTTCCTATGCGTTCACCTGCGTGTTTGCACGTATAGAAAAAAGACAGAATTTTATTTTTTTATTTTATAGACATGGGCTCTTGCTCTATCATCTAGGCCAGTGTGCAGTGGTGCTATCATAGGTCCCCGTAGCCCTGAACTCAAGGGCTCAAGGGGTCTTCCTGCCTCAGCCTCCCAAGTAGCTGGGATTACAGGCATGAGCCACTACAGCTGGCCAGAATTCTGTTTTGTATGTATTTGTGTTTTTAATAAAAATAGCATCACAGCATAAGTAACTGTTTTGCAATTTACTTTTTTTCACTTGACTGTCAGAGTGGTTTCCACATCAATTCCTAGAGCTCTGTCTCAGCCTTTTTCACTGTTGCATAGAAGTAGGGTCTAGAGACAACCAAGAACCAGCCTGCCAGGAGCCCTGATGGCCATTCTCAGTGGCCTGAAGGGCATCATGAGGTCCCTGGGGAGCCACTAAAGGGTCTTTGAGTTGGAGAGAGAGATGGCGAGATTCAGGTTTTAACAACGTCTCCCTGGCTGTGGAGAGGAGAATGAAATGCAGGGAGTGAGGCTGGAGCAGGAACATCAGGGAGGAAGTTCTGATGCTGAATCAGGCGAGGGACGCTGGTGGCCTGGATGAGGGCAGTGGCAGTAAGAATGGAGGGGCTGGGGAAGACCAAAGGACATTTAGATGGAAGAATTAAGAGACCTGGTCACTGGCTGCAGAGGGGCAAGGCGGAATCAAGGGTGACTCCAGGATCCTGGCCTAAAGAGCTGGGATAACGAAATGCCAGGTACTGACAGGGGCATGGGGGCCAGTGGAAAAGCAGCACAGATGAACTCGTGGGCCCCGCTGAGCATGTGTCAGGTTTGAGGAGCTTGGGAGACAGCCAAGGGGAGGCAACTGGTCAACACTCGTTAGAACATCATGACCGAGAATGCGAGATGGGTGGGTGAGGGCTGCGGGGTGGAGATCTAGAAATGAGGCCTAGTGGGCGGGGATGGGAGGGTGAGTTTGGAAGTAACCAACATGGTGATAATTGAGGCCACGAGAGAAGATGAAATATTCTGGAACATGGTGAGAGAGGGAGGCCTGGGACAGAGCTGAGGAATGTTAATGTTCCAAGCTAGCAAAAACAATGGGAAGATCAGAATGTACTCTGTGATATTGGATCAAAATCAGAGGTGTCATTATAAAGTCAGTTTTAATATGTGGTTGCAGATAGATACATAAGCGCACATCTATGTGTGTGTGTACACTTATAGGTATATATGTACATATATTTCTCTCTACACACACATGTGGGTACATTTCTCTCTGCTGAGGCAATGGCAGTTCGGAGGCGATGGGCACTCCTCATATCCAGACTCTGCTTTCTAGAATCTCCTCTAAAAGAGACAAGAGCTCTTTGGAGAAGTGGCTGATTCAGTGCTGGGCAGGAAGGGAAAAGGCCAGGAACATCTTGTTGTGCCAGAAAGTAAAGACGTTCTCAAAGAATCACAGGAACACAGCAGAAAGGCACAAGAGCCAGCCCAAAGGGGTTCCCGTTGGCTAAATATGAATCCATTTGAGCATCAAACTAAAAAATGACAACAATGCGTAAGAATACCATAGTCCATACCAATATAAAGAAAGAAATCGGCTGAGGATAAGGGAAAAACCTCTTCCTTATATACTGGAGAAATGGCAGAGTTATGAAAGTCAATGGATGCAAAAAGTGACAGGTGAAAAGCTGATGAGGAACAAGTTATTCACATAGGCCTACAGTATTCCCCACAAATTACCTACTAATTACAAAGGTAAAAGCAGTAACTTTACAGTGAAGAAACCTGCCACGCAGCACCTTCGCCAGGTGATCGAAGCTAACTTCACCGGTACTGGGTCACACCAGCACTGTAGGCCTCCCAAAAGGATGCACTGAGAGTGAGACTCTATCGATGGCTTCAGGAGGATTCCTGCCAAAATGCATAACAAATCTCATTATGAGAAAATGTCAAACAAGGGATATTACACAAGGTACGGGATACTGAAGTAAAGGATAGGATCCACAACACCCGGGGGAGTTTTCACATTACAGCCCCAGAAAAGGTGATGTTCAGTTTAAATTACTTCAATCAAATCTGATTTCTGGCCAGGCACGGTGGCTTACACCTGTAATTCTAGCACTTTGGGAGGCCAAAGTGGGCAGATCACCTGAGTTCAGGAGTTCGAGACCAGCCTGGGCAACATGGTGAAACCCTGTCTCTACTAAAAAAAAAAATAAATCCAAAAATTAGTCGGGCATGGTGGCACACGCCTGTGGTCCCAGCTACTCAGGAGGCTGAAGCAGGAGGATCACTTGAACCCAGGAGGTGGAGGTTGCAGTGAGCTGAACCCAGGAGGTGGAGGTTGCAGAAGGAACTACTGCACTCCAGCCTGGCTGATAGAGCCAGACCCTGTCTCGAAAAAAAAAAAAAAAATCTGATTTCCCACAAAAGTGAGGGGCATACACAAGGTTATTATAGGTCTATCCCAGGGCTGATATCCAATTTGAAATAGAAATGATCACAAACACCAGAGTTACTTAATTATAAAATATGCATCTCTAGGGCACCATAGAAAGTGCTCTAAAGTATCTGTAAATAAATTCAACAATATGATACTTTTTTCCCTCTTAACAACTCCTGGCACCTGTCAGGAGCAGAAGGCTTCTTTGGTGCGGCCTGCAGTGGTAGGTGGCAAAAATGGCAGCAAATCCCACTATTCGCATATGTGTGCCCCCTAGCAATATGATTTGTCAGTTCTCCCATCAAGAGGTGTAATCTATTTCTTCACCCCTTGAATCTGGACTTGGCCATGTGACTTGCTTTGGTGAACGGGACATCAGCAGTTATGACACCAGCAGAGACGTAAACATGCTTGTGAATCCAGGTTAGACTTCCCTTGCTTTAGAGTGCTGGGTCGGCCAAATGCACAGGCTCAGAGAAGCCTCCTGGAGCATGAGAGATCACGTGGAGCAAATACGAGCATCTCCAGCTAAGGCATCCCTGGAGCAGCCAACCTGCCAATTACAGACAAGGGAGTGAGGCCATCTCAGGCCATCCCAGGCCATCCAGTTCCAGCTAGGCTGACCTGGACCAGCATAATCACCCACTGACCCACAGAGCCATGAGAAATTATAAATGTTGGTTGGTTTAAGCCCTAAGTTTTAGGGTGGTTTGTTATGTAACAAAAACTAAGTGATGGAGGGGCTACATCTTTGAGAGGAAATTCAGATAGATTTCTCCAGAAACTACTCTCTTTGTATCTTTATACTGGCTGCCTTAGAATAAAGTCAGTTAACAGAAAGGGCTTTGGTGTCAGACAGTCCTAGGTTCAAATGCCCGGCCCACCAGGCACTAGCTCTGCACCCATGAAATATGTTTATTGAGCCTCTGGAAATGGGGCTGATTATTCTAGGGGAGATGCAAGGATTCAGAAAGATAACATACATAAAATAAGTGTTCAGCATGTGTTAGCTATTATTATCATTACCACCCCAATGATGTGCAGAGGCTGAGAAAGACTTTCTTGACCCACTGCTGGAAGGACCTATTTTCAATGTGCTCCCCCTACCCCCTGCCCCACCAATCTGGAGGCCACTTGTGCATTTAGAGAGTAAGCTCCATGAAAGCTGCACCTCCAGCTCCTAGAACAGCATCTAGCATATAATGGCATCCAAAGAAACCTACTGAATAAGTAACGGTGGGAAGAGAACTGGCCTTGGCATCAGGGGGCCCAGCTTTAGGGCAATCAAGTCTGCGTCCCCATCTGAGAGTAAAAGGGTTGGGCTAGATTAGTGACTCATCCTAGTGCTCATCTGGTGAGTTTGAAAAGATTACCACTGCCTGCCACCCCCAACCCCAGGGGTTCTGATTCAACTGGTCTGAGGGGTGGGCTCTGGGGATCAGCATTTTTTCAAAGCTCCCCAGTGATTCTAATGTGCAACTAGGTTTGAGAAGCCCTGGCCTAGAAGATGTTTAAGATCCAGCTCTGATAGTCTTCATTCTCACAAATGCTGAGTCACCCCAAGTATTAAATATGTATTGGTGATTTGAGAACCTGGCTTTAAACCTGAGGATGCAATATATATAACTCACTAAGTTGGTCCATCCTACATGACAGCTGATTTCTGTAGCCCTCACCCAGATTCTACTCCTAAAGTCTTCTCAAAAATGTTCTGCAAAGGCAAAAGTAGGTCCTGGGCCTTGCCTTGCTCCCCTGAAACAAAAAGGCAAGAAGAGAGAGGGTGTCTTGGATGCTTTGGGTGTCTGAAGCCAATACCGGCACAAGAGAGCATCTGTCTAAGGGAAGCAAAGCATGTCAGGAGTTACAGGTGTTCTCATTTAAAACTCACAATGGCCCTGGCACTGGCATTCCCATGCCCCCCAGAAGAAGTCTGAAGCCCAGAAGGGAAGGAACTAGTCAGGGCCACAAAGCTGGTCAATGGCAGAGCTGGGTGGACTCGGTGATCTCCTAAATCCACTGCCTTCCGCCATGTGAAGGAAGAGAGGGTAACACCTTTCCATGTGACCTGAAGAAGTCATATAGAGATGGAAGTGGAGAAAATATAATCAAGAAGGGTGTGAAAGTGAAGGCAAGCTCCATGGAGTTAAGGGACGTTAGGGAGTGTCCTCCGGGCCCTCTCCCAGCAGATGCCATTCATGGCCAAGACAAATATTCCCACATCAATATCACTGGAGTTCTCTTTCAAGTGCAGACCTCGTGTGCCATTCCATTACTTAAAAACTTCAACGGTTTCCTAAAGCTTATAGGGTCATGTCAAATGCTATGGTCCAGGCCCTTCCAGGCTGATCTCAACCTAGCTTTGTTCTCTAGCTGCTTTTTCCTTCCTGCCACTCTGCTCCCTACACTTAGGATTTAGCTATCCTGGCCTGCTAACCACTTCCTACTGAGTCAAGCCTTCCATCTGTGATAGGCCTTTCTCCTTGCTGTGGGCTCAGCCTAGAGAGCCCTTTCCTATTTACCTGCTTGTGAACTCCTCAAAGGGCAGAAACATGACTGCTGGGCTGCCTCCTGAGCTACCACCCATCGATCATCTGCCTGGATGTCTTCCCGATTATGAGCTCCGTGAGGGAACCATGGTCCCTGTAGGCCCAGGGCCTGTAGGTGGGGGAACTCTTAGTAGCCAAGGCCTGGATGAGGTGATGGACAAATGAGTGAATAAAGCCGTGTGCCCAGAAGAAAGCTGCTTCACAATGGGGATTCTTTAGGACTCTATGAAACAGGGACATCCCAACTCCTTACTCGGATTCCGTGATTTAATCACTCATTTATCTGCCCAAGTACTGGAGCAACGAAGATAGCAGGCTTGAGCATTGTGCAAACTGGAAAGCTATAACCTTGTTATAAATCTTGCTTAAGATTTCAAAGACTCCCTACAGGTTAAGAAAATGGTATGAAGTATGACATTTGGTACCACAGCACAGGGATCTTCTGATCTTCACTAGTGGGACCAAGTCCCCCAGGACCCGAGCACCCTCAGGAGAACCGAGAGAATTGGGGGATGGAAGCTCTGGAGCTCAGGCTGGGGGGTGACCCCTCGGGGGACAGCCACCTGGGAGAGGCTATTCAGAGGGCCCCAGGCTTCTTCCTCCCTAGAGCCACCAGGTGATTCCAAAAGATTAGTCACCATGGTGGCCAGGGATAGACCAAATAAAGAGGGACCTGCCATCGAGCGCTGGCAGCAATCTAAACCCCACTTCTATTTTGTGTGAGTTGGTACCACTTGAGTGCATTCGAACCAGGTCATCTCTTCATAATAAAACTTAATTTACGGAGAAAAAAGGCATTTCTATGCCTTGTATTTTTCTCATTTTATAGCAAGCAGAAATACTGGACTTCTTTGTCCAAAACCGAATACCTGGCTTTCCTACCCCTCACATAGCTACTCGTATCATCTAGCTGAGCTGGATGTGGCTGACGGTCCTCATGGTGCATGTGAGAGGATGGGAGCCCTGAGAACCCAAGCCTCTCGGGGACGGGGGGCAGGAGGACACACACTGACCTACACAGAGATGTGTTTCCAACCAGCAGGACTGTCAAGAACCATTTCCCTTGGAAAGGGCTTCTCTTGAGAGCAGCACACACCACACCCACCGGCCCAGGACTCAACTCGAGTGGACCAGCCCGCAGGACAGCCGGGACATGAGACGGAAGGTGCAGCGTGAGATGGAGCTGATGCCAAACTGACATGCGCTTTGATCTGGAAATAGCAGGGATGTGCTGTGCTGCCTTCTATCTGGTCGCCGTGTCTATGAGGCAGAATGCCATCAATTATCCAGATTTCAGATTTAATATTAATCTTTAAAGGGCATGTCATGAAAATGTATCCTCTAAATATTGGTTGTGAGTTCACTCCGTAAGCCTATCAGGGGAAATGGGGGTGAGGTGGCCACCCATCTCTGCCTGTACCTGTCAGGGGCATCTCCTGCCACCTGACAGTAATTCCACCTGAGCTCAGCAGTCCCACAAATGAACAATTCCACCAGCCACTCTAACCACGGTCTCAGCTCAACCTTAAGATTTAATAACAGGGCCTGCTGGTATTATTCTAATTTCTGCAGCTGATGAACTTTCAGAGGCAACGCGAGTTGAAATAATGAACGCAGAGATGACAAAGAATTCTCATCCAAGGTTCTCTGAACTATCCAGTATAATAAGCACTTGTTCCTTTCTACAATGGGCATATAAAAGAGAAATCTAAATAATAATTGCTGTAATTATCTTGAAAAATATGCAGAGATTAATGGTGATTATGAAAATCCGTATAATTGTTCTCTGAAATCATCTCTGATCAAGTGGTGCCTTGGAATGGCCGCTGCCAGGGAACTTCTAACACCGAACCTCATGTGGGCACGGCAATGTGACACTTCGGCTTTCTCTCTGTAAAATATTACCCTGTGTTTACGAAATTGGTTTTCATCACTTCCAATACCCTGGCCTGCATTTTAACTCTTCGTACCGGTGCCCCGCGGAGGCTCCAGGACGCCCCTAATGGGATGCGTATGTCATTGTGGTTCAAGGCTCCAAGTTCAACTTGTTATTTATTCAAATAATTAATTACTCTTGTATCTATCGAGCAGTTTGTCATGACACATTAATGACTTGATAGACTTCTATGAACTGGTGAACACAGAACAGCAGAGCGTTTTTATCGTCATTTAATTTTAAAACGATCCTGTGTGAAATTATCTAGTCGTGAGTGATGGGAGCATAAAGCACAGACTCAGCGAAGCCTCTTTTGGATCATTGCTTTATTAATGGTAACGTCAGGGAAATGAAAAATGCTAACATTGTCATATTCTGCTGCTGGGTGGAGATGAATGGCTGGCGGGTGGGCGAGGGCCCCATGCTCTCACCCCCATGGGCACCGACCCCCTCCCAGCGCTGGCCGGCCAACTGGGGCTCAGGGCCTTGGACACCCACCCACACGCCCACCCCAGAACCCACCTCCACACCCAGGCTCCCACCTCCACGCCGGGGTTCCCTTTCTGGGTTTACAGCTCTCCACGTCTATTACTTTGTGTGTGTGGTCTTTTTTTTAAACTTGGATTTTCCACTAGTGATATAAAGCACCCTCATGAAAACATTTCGCTTTATTGCTTTGAACATTAAATGTTATTAATCCAATAGAAAAACGTTAAAGATATTGCTGTCACCTTTAAATGTGAAATGATATTAGGAACTAAAAAACGCTGGGTTAGTAGAAAAGACGTTCCCTTAGTTTCTTTCAAGCCTTGAGATAGGCGGGCTGGGTTGACGATAAAATAATTTTCCTACATGGCTCACAGCACAACATCTGCTTAAAAGAGACTTTCTGTTTAGCTCCTCTTGTTTTTTTTTTTATATATATGAAAATTGTTTCTCGATTGTTTTAATTACAAACTTGGGAATCTATGCAAGCTACTCTCCAGCAGCGTGATTCAAAGACAACAGACAGCAATCCCCGTAGAAGTCACCAGGACCAGCCTTCGGGGGTTGTGGAGGTGCTGCGACGGCCATGCACAGGCCCCGCTGGGGACAATGGAACTGGATCAAGGCATCACTCCTGGCCTCCATGGAAAAGGAAGAATAGATGGACTTCTCTTCCTTATGAGGTTCCAGTTTCTGTTTTCCTGATCCCGCTGAATAGCTCTGCCACCCACCTGGATGTCTGGTCCCAGGGTCTGGGAGGAACACAGACCTGCCCCCAGACCTTATAACAGTCACCAGTTCTATAAATCCCAAAGAGAATGGTGGTGGTGACTCACGTGTTTCAAATGCTTGCTCTGTGCCAGGTTGTAGTCTTGAGGCTTTCTGTGTATTGACTGATTTAATCCTCAAGGCAACTTCATGAGGCATGTGTGTATATTATTATTATTATTAATATTCCTATTTTACAGAGGCCACTCAGGCAAAGAGCAGTTAAGGAACTTCCCCAAGAGCATCTGGCCAGCAGAGGTGGAGCCAGGGTTGAACTCAGGGAGCCTTCTCATTCCATCTGGAGATCACTCTGGAACTTGCCCTCCTCCCCACCTCCACTGCCCGCCACCACCCCAGCATCATCTCCCCAACGTGCTGAGGCCTAAATCCATCCTTTGGCCCTCCCTTCTCCAGACCCCGGTCAGGGAGAGGGGATGCCCATCCCTCTGGCCTGCCATTAGCTGCTTGGCTACTCCTGGCTCCACTTCTCTACACAGGGGATAGAGAAAGAAATGGACTCCAAGCAGATGCTTCTGCAATAGATAGGAAGTGCAGCAGAAGCAGAGCATCTGGGGGCAGCTCCTGGCACGACCGAGAGCACAGCTGGATGTGAGCTGAAGCAGAGATGGTAGAATTCTGAGGATAAACAAATCAAAGAATGTGGGAAGACCTGAGCCAGAAGTTTAGTTTGGTGACTTATGTTGTGGAATGCTTTCCTTCTTCAGATGGAGACACTGAGGCCCGAGTGCCTGTGACCTTCCCAGGGATGTGTCCAGCAAGGCGGCAACAAAGTCGCCTCATCGTGCAGTGAGTGTGGTGACAGAGCCTGTCCACCCTGTCAGGGAGGTCTGAGCAGAGCTTCAGCCAGCAAGAGCAGCTGGGCGGAGTGTTGCAGGCCCAGCGGCCATGGGACACACAGCCAACTGATTTGGGGATCCCTAGGGGACCCCTCAAGAAGACAGGCAGACATCCTCTAGAGCCACTAAGACTGAGTTATAGGACACTGCAGAGGCCACGGCTGGGGAAAAGTGGCTTCAAATGGGAGCCCCAAATTCAAAGTCCAAAGCACATGCCCCAAATCGCAGGGGCGGCTGCTTCCCAATGAGGGCGGCTCCACTCATGAAGCCCACCTGTGAAAACCATCACTGAGCCCCGGAGCCCTTTCTCTCCCTCGAGATGGGTGGGCTGGAGCTGGCAATTCTGGCTCTGAGACAAGCGGCCCCTGTGGGAGAGTGGGAGGTCCAGGCGAGCAGGGCAGGCAAGGATGGTTGCAGGTGAGCGCAGCCTCTGTGAGCGCTATAAAAACTGCGTCCTCCAAGCTGCCCCACATCCAGAAGAGGCATCCTTCCGCTCCAAAACTCTCAAACCCGCAGGCATGCCACAGTCACCTGGGCTGCGTGCTAAAATACACATCCTTAGCCCCAAGCCTCCAGAGTCTTTGGCTGTGGGACCGCAGGCACAATGGCACTATGAGAAATGCTGCTGTGGACGGGGTGCCTGCGTGCCGCTGGGGTGAGGGTCTTGTGGTCTCACGGGCACAGTTCTGTGAAGCTTTTCTGCACCAGCAGGGCTCTCCATTACCTGGAAGGACTAATGGTGCTGGGGGCAGGCAGTGATGCAGCACTGGTCATCAGACAGTGATGCAGCTGTGTCTTGGAGATGGCCTTGGACTTTGTGCTGAGCAACATGCTAGACTGTCCCTGTGGGTCACAGTCCCCTGAGGAAAACACAATTGGCCCATTTTATGGCTGAGAGAGGCAAGGGAGCCACGTGTCAGTCAAGGGGAGGCCTGCACTGGGACCACGCAGCAGGCCAGGCTCGTGACACCCCAACCGAGTTTATGACAAGGCATCAAGAAACACTGGTGCCAAAGCACAGCCAGGTACCCTACCTGCCAACTGATTACTTTTTCCTTAGTATGTAACCCAACCTGGGGGTTCTCTTAGGTCCAGACCTGCTGTGATCTGAGCCCTTCAAACTTGCAGGATGAAAGGAACCCTGAGAGATCCTTGGTCATCCATCTTTATATCCTCAGTGAGTTTTCTCAGCACTTAGGGTTTCTAAGGTATTGACTTTCAGTAGTAGAAAGATAATAAATTCAGATGCCTTGTGAATGCCTTTTCTGGATTCCAGACGGAGGGTGTTTTTTCGGTCTCTCTCTCTCTACCTAACTCAAATTGAGCTCTTCCTATTTTGAAGCTAAGGAACATAGTATTTACAACTTGTGCTGGATTCTTGATTCCCTTCCTTGAACCTTTCTGTGCTTCCCTGAGTAATGACTTCCAGCCATTTGAAAATCTGCCCTGAGTTTTTTCAAGGGACTCTGGTCATAGTAAAGTATAGAAGGACCCATTTCAATGGAACCTAACAGCCTAGAATGATACCAATATGCCAGGGCTGCTGTCGCCACCACGGGGGACAAACTGCAGGCTGGAATGAGGGGGAACCACCATGAAACGCAAGGCCCAACAGCAGACACGGAGCCTGCTCTTAAAAATACTTTCCCTAAAGTCGCAGGGGAGGAAGAATATCATGTGAATCCAAAAGACCAGACCCTCAGGGAAAAGAGAAACCCAGTAGGCAGGCAAAGTGAAGAGCCAGTGTCGAGTGAGGATGCTGGCTCTGGCCAGGGGTCACAAAGCCCCCCAAAAGGAGCAGCCCAGAGGCCCCCAAACGGCTTAGAAATAATAGGTTTCTCAGACACACACAAACGTGTGTGTGGTGCCTGATAGGGTTCCTAGGGGCTTCACACCCAGTATCTCATTTGTCCTGGTCCCTACCCTGGGCCTGGTGAGGCTGAGTCTGGGCGCAGAGAGGTTTACCTGCTTGCTCAGTGTGACCTGGTGGGCGAGTAACAGAACGGGGTGTTTGTCCGAATAGGGATCTCCTGACTGTTACATAATCATTTATTGGGTCAGTGGAAAAACCATTTGAGCGGAGACCTGGCAGGGACCGCACAATCAAAGGTCAAGGTTGCCCCATGCTGAGGTAGAGTGCAGGGCTACTGACTGTGTGGTCAGGGAGCTCAAGGAGATGGTGAGAATGGCTACCTGCTTTCTGCTCAGTCTTTATGGTGAAAAAGTCCCCAAATCGTCTTTTGCCAGACATACTTTGAGAGCGCAAGCTTTTTGCTCACTTTTATTGTCTGGTTTTGGTGGAGAGGGACTCTCAGCTTGACTCCAGCAAGGTTATTGGACAAGCACCAAGCCGTGATTTCATTTGTGCCTAAGGTTCAGAAAACACAAGGTGGGCTTTCAATGCTCTGCCTGTAAAATCCCAAACACACATCACCTGTTCTCCCTCAGTAGAACGACAGGCGACACTTTCCTATTTCCATTCAGTCTCAACCTAAGTGTTGTCTGAGGTGTGACAAAATGCAGAGAAAATGGAAGTACTGGCAGCTGTGTCCTCGCCCCTGAAATCTGACTCTCTGGGACCTGAGACTCCAACATCCGATGGGTACACTAGAAGCCCAGTCTCTACCAGTACACAATATACAGGTATCCCCGAATCTAAAATACAAAAATTTTAAAAAAATAATACAACATTCATGGTGGCTAGGATTGGTGGAAGTCCTGAAGGTCATGACATAAACATGTGTAACCGAACTTGGCACACACTGGGGTTCCTGGGGCAGCATGCCTGAGTGGGGAGGTGGGCCAGTGAGCGAGCCGGTCAGATGCAGCTCCCAGATTTCAGCCTGGCTGAGAGGTGCCCCACTTTTCTCCTGCAAAAGCGGTACCTCCCTTGAAGTAACATTTCATCTCTTTATTTTAAAAATCTGATCCCACCCAAGAGCCAACTGCTAATGTTGGTGATGGAGGGAAGAAGGGATCCCAAGGGTGTAAGAAAGGGGAGGGACTCAGCTGGGGTGCGGGTGAGGGAAGAAACTGACATCGATTAAAAAGGGGAGGGTGGGCCGAGGGCACAGTTCAGCTCTACTCTGGAAGGAATGAGCCTGCCACACACGCGATGTGGAAATAAGAGAGGGTTTGCGAGCCTGGTGCAAGGGCTTCTGACTGTGGAGGAAACTCTGGTGAGAGCTGAAGAGCTGGTTAAACTCGTGGGGTGAGGGCATGAGCAGACGGCATAGGATTCTTGATGGTGCTTCAGGATGAAGCTGGGGGCCATATGTAGGCTCCCAAGAGGAAAGGAGGTTCCGGAATTGTAAGACGCTTACTTTTTCTTTTCTTTTATAAACTGAAGTTAAAGAGGGGTGCTATCAGCAGCCTGCTGCTGGTGAAGCAATTACTAGCTCAGGTGAAGAAACTTGAGGGGAGCACGGCTCTTGCACAGAACACCCTGCAATGCAGATGGACGTGGCCTCTAGGAAGGTGATGCCTCAGACCCCATATCCCAGGAGGAAAAGGAAGCTGCATGTTCGAAGTGGCCAAAGAGTAACTGATCCTTTCCTCTCTCACTCTCAGGCAGTCTTTATGATTCAGCCAGGATTCTACCATATTCCGAGTATCTGAGCTGGAAGCAGAAGGGGGCAGGATGAAAACCCCAGTCAAGTATCCTGTCAGCTTGTTAAAAAAAACCCTGGGTCTTGGCTCAATTCTTTTTTACAAAAAGAAAACTCACAGTTAAAATCATTATTAGCAATGACATAATATATAAATTTATTTTAGTGACAAAATTTGTTTAAATAACTTTATGAATGACGTCAGTTTTTATTTATAGAACCATTAGCTCTAAGAAGTTCACCTGAATGTTTCATGTCTACATTACTACATTCTGTGGGAGAAATCGTGTGCTAAAGAGCTATTTTTAAATTTGGAGACTTGGGAATATCTTGGGGGTAAGTATTCAACAAAAACATTTAAGGTCTAATTACTGTATTGGGAAGAGATGTTCAAGATGACCTATGAGGCCTGGTGTGGTGGCTCACGCCTGCAATCCCAGCACTTTGGGAGGCCGAGGTGGGTGGATCACCTGAGGTCAGGAGTTTGAGACCAGCCAGGTCCAACATGGTGAAACCATATCTCTACTAAAAATACAAAATTAGCTGGGCGTGGAGGCAGGCGCAGTTACTTGGGAGGCTGTGGCAGGAAAACTGCTTGAACCTGGGAGGTGGCGGTTGCAGTGAGCCGGTATCACACCACTGCACTCCAGCCTGGGCGACAGAGCAAGACTCCATAAAAAAAAAAAAAAAGGAAAGAAAGAAAGAGAGGAAGGAAGGGAGGGAGGGAGGGAGGGAGGAAGGAAGGAAGGAAGGAAATAAATGACCTATCCAAGTCTATTGTCTCAGAGCCACAACAGCAAAACTGTAACATGGAGCATCACAGGCTCAAAGACTCAATTCAGTCAGGTTTGGTGGCACACGCCCGCAATTCCAGCACTTTGGGAGGCTGAGGCAGATGGATCACTTGAGCCCAGGAGTTCAAGACCAGCCTGGGCAACATGGCAAGACCCCATCTCTACAAAATACCAAAAAAATCAGCTGGGTGTGGTAGCACGCGCCTATGGTCCCAGTTTCTCAGGAGGCTTAGGTGGGAGGATCACCTGAGCCTGGGAGGTCGAGGCTGCAGTGAGTGATGATCTTTCCACTGCACTCCAACTTGGGCGACAGAGAAAGATCCTGTTTCAAAATACATAAAATAAGGGCCGGGCATGGTGGCTCACACCTGTAATCCCAGCACTTTGGGAGGCTGAGGTGGGCGGATCACGAGGTCAAGAGATCGAGACCATCCTGGCCAACATGGTGAAACCCCGTCTCTACTAAAAATATAAAAATTAGCTGGGCGTGGTGGCGGGTGCCTGTTGTCCCATCTACTTGGGAGGCTGAGGCAGGAGAATTGCTTGAACCCGGGAGGCGGAGGTTGCAGTGAGCTGAGATCACGCCACTGCACTCCAGCCTGGTGACAGAGCGAGACTCCATCTAAAATAAAATAAAATAAAATAAAATAAAATAAAATAAAATAAAATAAAATAAAATAAATTCACCTCTAGCCAGCTCACACAGATTTGCGGGTCTTATTAGGGAGGGAGCTGAAGCCTCGACGCCTTTAAGGGGCCTAGAAATAAGGTTTTGGTCCAGGTAGCCCTGCCAGGACGTGGTTCAAGATCCTTCCTGGAATCGCCATCATGGCGTATGCTCGCTCATCCCCGGAGTGGCTGCCCTGCGCACCCACAGGCTCACTGGAGGGAAGGGAAGAAAGGGCTGCCCAGTATTCCTTTCAGTGGAGTCTGGTGGAGAGAGCCATGTGCATCTCTGGGGTGCATGTTACCGTGTGTCAAAGCATTTAAAGAACATTGATTAAGGAAGCATTTTTTAATCAGCCTGGCTGATAAAAAAAATAACTCTATTATGGGCATTGACCCCTGCCAGAAGGCTATTCACTGTACTACGGGGCATGTGCATTATGTAGTGCTTAACAAAAGTAAAATGAAAAAGATGAGGAAAACATTCACCTCCACCTCACTTATTTAATTGGGTCTTTATGGGGCTAAAGCCACGCAGGGGTTAAAAAATGCAAGGCCCATACCCCTGGCCACTGCAAACGTATCCTGACTCTTAAATAGGGCATTCCTTTGGCTAAGACCGGGGGCCACCTTTCTACTACCCAGCCCCAGGCCACTTGGGTGTCCCTGCTTACTGAGACCAAGGCTCGATGGGATTAGCTGCAGAGTGGTAAACAGTGCCTAAACAGGAAAGATTTCTTCCAATTAATAAAAAAATCAATTCTGCCCCACCAGGCTATAGCTGAACAAAAATAAATTAGGGGGATGAAGGAAAGAGGCTAGAACAACACACTATTGGTGTTTGTGAGCTGGTGTAGCATTTAGGAGAACAAAGTGGAGGCACGGTGGGACCTTGGTGGGTCAGGGCAGTGAGGGGCAGGGTGAACACATTTTAACAGCCAAACTTCTCCTTTCACACATGTGTAAAACCTTTGGAATTTCATCAGAAAAAACTTTATTTCAAAACTGATCTTTGAAGTTTGAAAATAAAAGAAGAAAGGCTATTTCTCAGTAAAGAAAGCAGGTTTTAAAATACTGAAGGGACCAAAGGGAGGTGCTAGCGGGTGGTGGCGGCGCTGACTCTGAGGTCCATACCTCTCCTGTCTCCCAGTGCTCTCTGCTTCACCGCGTCTGTTTCTCACTTAGACTTTCCCCGATGGGACACCAGACTTCCACCTTGTCTCTCTCATTGTCTTTTGTCCTATCGGGGCCTGGTGAGCCCTTGTCCCAGCCCTGAAAGGTAAGCTGGATGGTATCCTTGATAATCCAGAGAGGAGGGGAGGCCACCTGTGTGTATGTCATGTGTGCACACATGTGAGCATGCACACGTGTCATGTGTGCACATATGCATGATATGCATGTGAGGCTGTGTGTCATGTGCAAGACCATGCACATGGTATGTATACACACATGTGAGCGTGTACGCACATGTGTCACATAACACATGCGAGATCGTGTGCATGTATGAGTTGCACATGTCAGATGGGGCATGGTGAGAAGAAAGAAACCGCAGGAGCCTCACGCGCAAGCAGAGGCCAAGCCTGTGTGATGAACACCTCTTCCATGAAGCAGCCGGTGATACACAGGCCACTGCTGTCGGCAGCAGATTTCTCTACAGTCCACACGGGCAGAAAGAAGTCACTAGGACCTCCAACCTCAGGCATGAAAATATAACTCCAAACTTAAAAAGGGAGAAGGGGCAAGCAGCAACACTCCCAAGTTCTGGGAGTCCCTTCTAACCAGCCAGGCCAAGGTTGGCTCCCAGCCCTCAGCTACTTCCCTGCTTGTGGCTGGACCTTTCACCCCTCCCCTGCTTGCTCACCCAGTTGACAAGTTCATGTGTCCTTGACAATGCACTGGAGTGGGCGGGGATGCTCACGGGGAAGTGGCACCTCTGTGGGGTTTTCTGGCAAAAATAGATGCTCACTAAAAACCTGCTGAACTTGAAGAAATAGGGATTTTATCTTCCTCACGTATTTCACAGCTGACAAAGCACTTTCAGCCAGTCTTCTCTTAATTAGTCTTTACCACAATCCCGGGAGGCAGGCATTTTCGGCCCCTCTTGACAGAAGATTGACTTGAAGCTCAAAGAAGGTGAGCGACTTGTCTCGGGGGCAGAGCTAGGACTTGAGTCCAGAGCTTTTAAAAATTAAACCCCATTGTCCTACAGCCACTATCCCCCACCCTGTATTAGCAGGTCACTTATTTCCGAGAAAGAACTAGACTGCAATTTGCAGAAATGGCTGGAAAATAAAGGGCCATGAAGTGCCTAAGCATTTCATTTTTTTTTTTTTCTTTCTGGCATCAGTTAGCAATTACCCTTGAACTTCCCTTCCTTCCCCACTTCCTAAGACATCCCAATTACTTCAGCCAAAAAACTCACCCAAACTCCCAAATCACCCCCACCCCCAACACCCACCCACACACACATCAGCAAGATCAAAGGCATGGGGGAAATGGGCTCTGACAACTCCTTCTTTCCTCTGCCGGGCTCACACACTTTTCTCACTTATTAACTGAGAACAGAGAGGCTGAACAGCTGCCTTGTTATTTCCAGCAACGTTTGGGATAGAACCAATTTCCAGTCTGGCCAAACGACCTGAGGCCCTGCGGAATGCGTTGCACTGGTTGCCCCCAAATCACCAAATGGACAGCACTCTAACAGGGAACACATTTCCCCGGTTCCCAGGCAACCCTGTGGGCCCTGGAGTTGGCGCACGCCTGGAGCTGAGTCCCCAGTGCTGGCCCGAGCTGAGAAGGGAAAGCCTCCCAGGCTCCAAGGCAGGGCCGCGTCTTTACCTTTTGTGTCGCAGATTCAAGCAGAATGACCAGCAAGTAGTTGGGGCTCGGGCCTGGCTGAACGGCCTCCACTTGAACACCAGGAGTTAGGCCGGGTCTATTGTTTAAAACACGCATTCTCCCTGGGAGCCTGCACGTGAGCACATGCTACAGCTGAAGGCACGGAGTCACATTCTTCCTTTTTTCATCTGCTAGGGAAAAAGTAGGTGCATCTGCTGGTGCATGACACAAGGACCCCCTGCCTCCCACACGCACAGGGGCTGCTGGGAATGGGGTTGATGGTACGGTTCAACTTGCACATAACTGGTGAGCAGGGCTAAGGAATGAAACAGTGGGACTTTCATAACCACCAAGCCCGCGGCATTCCAGGTGTCCTCAATCAGGCAACCTGCATGAAATTTACACAGAGACTCGGCAAACAGCTTGGGATCAGTCACACGGCTAACCTAATCGGCTCTTCATATTCCACTTGGCTTTTCATTGCTTACCTGTGACCAGAGGCTGTGGGTTCAGGGGCATCTTTAAAGCTAAATCAGAAAGACAAATAACCCCCCTCCAGATGACATGAGTCCTGGGCACCCGCCGAGGGCCTTTGTGCCTCCTCTCTTCCTGCCTCTGGAAGGTAGTGGGAGGGTCATGTCCCACCACGGAGCTCCCACAGTGCCTCATCCCTCCGTCCAGCTTTTCGGCTCCCCTGTTCCGGTGGGTTTGAACTCCTACTGCTTTGGGAGCTGGAGATGGGGAGATGCAGCCTTGACCATTCCACTGGGCTTGAATCCAGTTATCACAGAGCCTTGCTGTCTCTGGTCTCCAGGGTCCCTGCTCAGAGCCTGGATGGGCTGCAGCTCTTGGGATCATTTGCTTGAGACCCTCTGCTAAGTACCCCTGACCCCTCACCACCTGGAGGTGCAGCAAAGGGCCTAGGCCTTTGAGAGGGTCCCCTCTGCACTGCTTCCCAGCCATTCTTTACAGTGGTGAGCACCTACTGTGGGCTGGGCCAGTTTGCAAACTTTATCTCATTTCATCTTCACTGCAATTCTCTGATGGGGCTTTTTTCATGCCTCCATTTTTGTTTCTACAGCTAAAGACACTGAAGCCCAGATGGTGAAGGGCCTGACTCCCTACGGCAGTGGTAGTGTGAAAAGCAAGGCTGGGCACACTCAGCTTGCCAAGCCTCTTCCTCCTCCTCTGACCCCTGCTCTTCTGGTGATGCAGAGATGCCACCTAGGGTGGAGTACGTGACCCTGCTGTCCAGCACAGCCCCAGCCCCAGCCACTCACCACAGGGCCCAGTCACCATGGGAGAAAGGCCAAACAGTGCCCCTTCCCTGCCTCAATGTGCCCCCTTTGGGGCTGGGCAGCAGGGCTGGTCTGCACCTGCAGGGCTGCAGGACATCCCTGGGATACAGGGTGTCATTCCTCCTGCTTGATCTGCCTCCCAGAACCCAGCCCTGAGCAAGGAGCAAGTGCCCTTTCAGCCTCCACTGAACCAGCCTGAGCCGGAATCCCAGCTCTCATTAGCTGTGTGACTGGGCGAGTTGACTGAGCTCTCTGTGCCTTGGTTTCTGCATCTGTACACCGGGATAAATTATGTCGATACCTCTTTGGGTTGCTACGAGACTTGAAGAGAGTTTGGGTGAAGCACTCTATAAATGCTAGGTAAGTGTTATTAATTTCCCAAACATGAGAAAATGACCAACGTCTGTTCTGGCACCCCTCCATCTCTATGCCCTCCCCACCAGCCCTATCAAATGCAGTTTCCTGTAAATAATCCTCACATGGGGAGGGAGCAGGGCTGGGGAGGGAGTGCATTCCTGGTCCACAAGGCTGCCATGACATGACAAATAAGCTGCAGGCTGACAATGTCTCCAAGACATATTGGAGTTTACTTTGTCATTTGGGCTTGCCATCTGTGCCACCCCAATGGGGGCTGGCTTCCCAGGCTGCTCTGGGAGCAGGCGGTAAGAGTCCACTAGTCCCCGGACAGATCTGCAAGCTCAGCTGGCCATCCATTAGGCTGCCTAATGAGAGGAAGTGGAGCTTGCCCATCGCCCGCCTGGGAGCCAGACCTTCCTTCCCAGGGAGGGCCAGGGGCTCTGCTCTGCACAGTGCAGGGAGCGGCAGGACTCATCACCTGATGGGCCCTCCCAGGCTTTGGGCACAAGGGAGACTAGACTGTGACATGAACTTGACTGCAGAGCTCTCACAGTTAACTCTGATGCTAGATGTGAGGAGGCCAAGGGCACCTCTCATGGAGTGCTCAGCCTAGGAAATGAGACAGCAACTTAAAACTAAGAGTGAGGAATGAGAAAGCCTACTACAGAATTCTGTAGGAGGCACAATGAAGGTACCCATGGGCCACTGCCTTGATTTGCTGTGTGGCGTTGGGAAAGTCACTTAACCTCTCTGAATCTCGGTTTCTTATTTGTAAAATGGGAAGCGGAGTGGTTTCAAGGATTTAATGAGTTTATATATGAAGGTGACTTAGCTCAATAAACATTGACTATTATTCCTGACACCAAACAGACACAAAAGTCACTTGCTTTTCCATGGTAAGGCCAGTCACAAGAGGACAAAAGCCAGTCTCTCGCTGCAGGTAATGATGTCACAGTCACCCCAGCCTAAGCACACCTGCCCATGGGACTCAGAACATACTGGGCCCAGGCCAGCTCTGTCCAGGTTCAGAAATATTCCTATGCCTCTGGGCAGAAAGGAAGTGGCTAAATACGCTGAAATTAAAGGCTGTCCTTACTCTTAACCATGAAGAATGACTCTCTGCCTTCCTCTGGAAATGAGCCTTAGCAAGGAGGTGCTGTGGGGGGTCGCTCTCATCCGAAACCACATTAATGACAGGAAACCAGGGAGGCCAGGCCTGTCTGTCAGACAGCAAACCTGCGGGTCTCTTCGGCCGTCGCCATCTGCCAGGAAGGTTCTGTGGACTGCAATATGTGCCTGCGGCCACTGAGCCTTCTCAACAGAGGGACCAGCACATCCGACTTCTGCAGGTTGTATTTGTATGGTGGCAGGTCGCATCCAGTTGGTGTGTGGGGGCCCCGTGTGCTCTGAGCTCCCACTCACTGCCCAGGGCTCTCTAGGACTGTGTGTTACTGACCAGTCCTGGCCCCGGGGCTGGGCACATGGGAGTTTCCTTGGTAACTGCCCAGTGAACGAATGCCCCTTGAGAGACAGGTGCAAGCAGCTGGGCAGCTGACAGGAGCATTGGCAAGTTGCGGGATCATGTCCAGCCAGGGAGGCAGCCACTCTCTAAAACCCCTGGCCCTTACTTCTATGCCACGCTGCCTAGCACTCTGCTGTGGGCCCCTGACATATCACCAGGGAAGATGGGAAGGTTTCAAACAAGCACTTCCAGTGATCAAAGTTCTGGGATGAGGCTTGATATGGTTTGGCAGTTTGTCCCCTCCAAATTTCACGTTGACATGTGATTCCCAATGTTGGAGGCAGGGAGCCTGGTGGGAGGTGACTGGATCGGGGGGCAGATCCCTCATGAATGGTTCAGCACCATTCCCTTGGTAATAAGGGAGTTCTTGCCCCATTAATTCACCGAGATCTGGTTGTTTGAAAGGGCCTGTGACCTCCCCCTTCTCTTTCTCTTGCTCCCGCTCTTGCCATGTGATACACCAGCTTCCCCTTTCCCTTCCGCCATGATTGGAAGCTTCCTGAGGCCCTCACCAGGAGCAGATGCTGGAGCTTCCTGTATAGTCTGCAGAACTGTGAGCCAATTAAACCTCTTTTCTTTATAAATTAGTCTCAGGTATTTCTTTATAGCACAGAAAACGGCCAAATACAAGGCTCTTGAAGTAATTTTTAAAAAGTGAATTAACTGGTGTTTCATGGTGAACCATAAGAATAGAAGAGTCTAGAAGGACAGTCAGCTCCTTTAATAACAAGCTGATTATTTGGCAAAGAAAGGCTCTGAGCATGGCTGGACTCGCAGCGTATGTGTGGTCCCTCAAGGGGCATTCATTCACTGGGCAGAGAAACACTGAAAGCAGGGCTGGTGCCCGCAGCAGGGGATGAGCCGGTGGAAGGCACTTGAGAGGCATGTGCTCAGGGTGCACAAGGGGCTGTGGTGCTCACAGGACCCCGCAGAGGAGGACAGGAGCTACCAGGGAGGGCTCTGGGAAGAGCTGGAGACACAGACAGGTCGGAGGCTGGCAGGGGTGTGGTGGGGAACAGGAGGGCTCTCTGTGGTGGAAGAGACGACCACAGCAGAGGTGGAAAACTCCCAGAGGAGAAGCCTCACCTGGCCAGAGCAGAGGGAGGAGGAGGGGCAGCACTCAGAGCCAGGGCCACAAGGGACAGGAGCACCATGGAACTTAGGGCCAAAAATGCGAGATGCGACAAAAGGAGAATTCTATTTTGATGAAGAATAAAATACACAATAGACCTTTAACTGTCATAAACCTTCATGGCCTCAGTTACACTGCACAGAAACATACAAAATAAAACCAATGATCAAAATGATACTGATATGAGAAGAACTGTGCAAAACAAAAGCTACCATTCTTTGGTCAAATTGAATGATGAATGTATATATCTATATGGGGGTGTATATATCTATATGGGGGTATACATACCCATCCATCCTACTTGACCAAAAAACTTTAGTGGTGGGGGTGTGTGTATCTCAAACACTGTGACAGAAAGAAGATGTGTTTTCAAGTATCAATGAAGCATTTAGTAAAACTGATATATATATTAGACTGCAAGGACTAAATACACTGGAAAAAACAAAATATTATAGAGGTCATATTCTCTGATAATTATGTAATAAAAGTAGAAATTAAGGTTTCAAAAATTACTTAGAAATGTCTTTTCTAACACTTGAGTCAAAGGGATAATCAAAACTGAAATTATGTATTTATAAATAAATATTACATATGAAAGCTACAGAATGCCACCAAAGCAATATACAAGAATATTTATATAAACTTAAATACTTTTATTAAAAATCAAAAAATGACAGAAAACAAATGAGGGAACCATTCAAGGGAAGCTACAAAAAAACCAAAATAAATAGAAAGAAAGGTAAAACAAAACAAAACAAAAAAAGGGTGGCTGGGGGTGGTGGCTCATGCCTGTAATCCCAGCCCTTTGGGAGGCCGAGGCAGGTGGGTCACCTGAGGTCAGGAGTTGGAGACCAGCCTGGCCAACATGGTGAAACCCCATCTCTACTAAAAATAGAAAAATTAGCCAGGCGTGGTGGCAGGCGCCTGTAGTCCTAGCTACTCAGGAGCCTGAGGCAGGAGAATCACTTGAACCTGGGAGGTGGCGGTTGCAGTGAGCCAAGATGGCGGCATTGCACTCCAGCCTGGGCAACAGAGTGAGATATGGTCTCAAAGAAAAAAAAAAAAAACAAAGAACTAATACAGATAAAAATTTATTAAATAGTATAAAGCAAAAGTCTAATGGCTTTATAAATTTAAAAAGCAGTTATTTGAAAAGATAAATAAAGCAAATAAATCTCTAGCAAAGTCAACCAAGAAAAAGAGAGAGAAAAATAACATTAGGATATATACGACTACAGGTATATTAATTTTAAGATAAACATAAACTCAGGTAAAATTTTGTAATAATAAACTTTAAAATTTAGATGAAATTTAGGTGAAATGCCTATATTTTCTTTCAAAAAATACAAATGATAAAACTGACTTAAGAAAAAGTAGAAAGCTTGAAAAAAATCACTAATTGTGAAAGAAACTGAAATAGTTGTCCATATCCTCGAAATGCCCCTAGCTTCCAGGTCCACTTAGCTCAGACAGGATACATATTTTTTTTGGTGTTCTTTTTTCCCCAAAATGAACAGCCATTTTAATATTTTAGAAATATTTTTATATTTGAAAAAAACTTAGATCACACAAAAATAACATTTTGATAAGCAAAAAGCCTAATCTTACTTATATAAATGCCCAAATCCTAACTTAAATAGCAGTGGCTCAAATCTAGTACTATATTTAAAGAAGAATGCACTGTAATAAAAATTGATTTCAGAAATGTAACAATAACTTTCTAAATGCTAAATCATCAAAACAAAATAATCTATCTGTCAATAAGTGAGGAAAAAATATTACACTACATTAAAATATTCCAATTTTTTATATGAAATTCAAATTAGTGCCTGAATTTATTTAAAAAAAAAAAAAACTCTTTGGAAAATAGGAATAGAGAGTATGTCCTTTACCACAATCAAGCCCTCTCTTCCAAATTCCCAAAAAATCTGTCTCAGACTTAACCGTGGGGCCCTAGAAGCATCCCCATTAAAGTCAGGAACCAGGTAAGAATGAAAACTACTGCCACTGCTTTCAATGTTTTAGCCAAAAATACAAAGCAGGAAAAACCAATGGGGTATAAATGTTATGAAAGAGACAAAATGATCTGTATTTGCAGATGATGTTATCTTCCAAGAAAATCCAAGTAAATAAACTAGAAGCTATTGGAAAAAACAAGCATACAGAGAGGTGGCCAGCTACCAAAAGAAGATTAAAAAAAAAAACAGGGCCAGGTGGAGTGGCGGAAGCCTGTAATCTCAGCACTTTGAGAGGCTAAGGTGGGAGGATTGTTTAAGGCCAGAAGTTCAAGACCACCCTGGCCAACACAGTGATAATACCCATCTCTAAAAAAGAAAAAAAAAAAAGACCCAACAATATTAAATTAAATATTTAATCACCAATTAAAATAAGATGTGCAATGCAGGTTGGGTGCAGTGGCTCACGCCTGTAATCCCAGCACATTGGGAGGCCGAGGGGGAGGATCACTTGAGGCCAGGAGTTCAAGACCAGCCTGGCCAACATGGTGAAACTCTGTCTCTACTAAAAATACAAAAATTAGCCAGGTGTGGCGGTGGGCACCTGTAGTCCCAGCTACTTGGGAGGCTGAGGCAGGAGAATTGCTTGAACCCAGGAGGCGGAGGTTGCAGTGAGCCAAGATCATACTCCAGCCTGGGCGACAGAGTGAGACCCTGTCTCAAAAAGAAACAAAACCAAGACCAAAACTAACATAGTGGGCAATGCAACACAATTTAAAACCTAGGAATTATATGAACAGAAAGCAAAGAAAGCTATAATATGCTACTGAATAATATACAAAGACATTTGAATAAATAGTTATATCTCTGGAAGGAAAGATGTGGCATTTTTCTAAATGACCACTCTCCCCAAATTAATTTATAATTTCAATGTTTTTTTCAATCAAAATCCTGAAAGTATTTTCCTTGGAACTTAAAGTGATTCTAAATTTCTATGGGTAAAAAAGTTATTATTACCTGGAACATTCTGAAAAATAACTACAAAGAATAATAAGATAAGAAATTAAAATACATACATTTATAATAATTAAAAGTATGACCTTCCCATTAGAATATGCATTCATCTCAATGGAACACAACACAAGCCACAAAATACATCACAGTAAGAGGTTATTATAAGATTGTTTTCCAAATGAGTTGGTTAAAAAGAGATTATTTAACAAGTGATGCTGGGACAATAATAATTTGGAAAAACATCGACTCTTATCTTGTCACACATCAAAACAAATCACAGCAGAACTTCAGATTTAAATGTTAAAAAAATAAAGGTACTAGAATATACCAGAAAAATGAGAAGGCTTTTCTAAAATGTGATGGCAAAGACACAAAACATAAAGGAAACATGAAAGTACAAAGCAGAAACTGGAAACAAGCAGTAGTTATGTGAGAGCAAAAGAAGGCCTTGTTGCGTGAGAAGCTCCTGCAACTCCATGAACAAAAGTAAGACTGCAATGGAAGAGACGCTGCGGACAGAACAGGCAAAGATCTCAAGGAGCACAAGTGGCTCAACACAGGTACCCTTAGCAGTAATCAAAGAAATGTAAATTAACAAGAAAATACCCTCTCACCGTCCAAACTGACAAAATTTTTTTTAGAAAAATTGCCAGTTAGCAAGTCTTGTGTGGAAAACCAAACAAGACAAAGCTCTTTCATATATGCAGAAGTGTAAACAAATTCAACCATTCCGGGGGACAATTTGTCATCATCTGTCAAAATATTTAAAAATGTGTTTATCTATATATTTATCTAAAGGAATGTTCACCGAAGTAGAACTTTTAGAAATGAAGATCATGTAAAAACCCAGCCACTGAGGACTGGCTAGGTAAAGTACATTGTATCCATAAGAGGGAGGATGATACGACCATTAATCCCAGCCTGAGGACCACCTGACCTAATGACAAGGGACAAGGTGCATGACCAGGTCTCAAAGCAGAATGGACACTTGGAGTGTTAGAAAGGAACAAATTCCTGATACATGCAACAACATGGAAGACTCTCAAAAATGTTATGCTGAGAGACACACAAAGCTACATATTGTATGATTCCATGTATATGACAGCATTGGGCAGGCAAGTGACTGCCAGGGACTGGTGAGGGGGAGGGAACCACCGGAAACGGAGGCGAGTGAACTTGCGGGACTCATGGCTATATTCTGTATCTTGTTTCTGGAGGTGGCTGTCATGTAATTTGACATTTGTCAAAAGTCACTGAAATGTGCACATAAAAAGCTTGGATTTTATTACATGTAAATATATCTCGATAAATCTGACTGAAAAAGAACCCAGAATAGACAATTAGGTAGACATATACTTTTACATGTAAATATATGCCATAGAAAAAGTGTTAAAAGGACATACACTGAAATGGGGTTGTAAGTGATATTTTCTTTCCAATGTTTTCATACATTTTGTAACTTTTCCACAATGAATGTGTAACTTTTATCATTCAGGTAAGAAAAGGTTTGTGTCTGTTTTTTTAGTTATTAAAAGAGGAAGAAATATCAGTGAACTGTTTGGTCTAGGAACAAACTTTTTACTAGGTTCTTACAGGAAATGATGGGCGGGTCATGCTCAGTTGGAACCTCAGTCCCTCCTGCCCTGAGGCAAAACCTCTTCCAGCCCCTGCAGGGTGCCTGGCCCTCAACAAGTGTTCAAAGGATTGGTGGAAGGGTAGAGGGACAGGAGGTCCACCCTGTCCAACAGCTTCATTTCGCAGCTAGGCATACTGAGTTCCAGAGAAGGGAATCATGGTCCCATGTTTGGAAATGGTCAAAATGGGGCTTAAACCCCGGAGAGTAGTGCCACTTCCACTGTGCTGGAATACCCATCAAAATCCCTGAGCTCTCCTAAACACCCCAGGAGGACACAAGCTCTTGATGGGTTGAAGATAAAAGTCTGCACAGGGAAAAGCTACAGGCACTATCGGCCAGGGTTTTCTAGACTCCAGGAAGGTGTCTGATGTCTCAGATTCACTGATTTTTTTTTTCCAGTATAATTACTGACTTTATATTTTTACAGCCAACGCTTACTTTCTAAACTCAAAATAGCTTCCTCCAGTGGGTAGTGTCACCATTCCCGAGTATGTGTTCCCACTTCCCTGCAACCTGTGACCATCTGCCCACTGCCGTGTGAAAGGCATGCTGGGGGAAGAGGATACGTTTCTGCCCTACTCATGTTGGCCAGCTGTAGGCCTTGCCACTACGGCCAGAAGCTTTAAGAGCCACTGGGTGTTTCTTCCAGGTTTCACTCTTCCCTCTACTATAAAAACAGCAAGTTACAGATGGGAGCTGCTCTTTCAGCCTGGGTCCCAGAGTGCAAAGACACATGGAGCAGGGTTCCAGCCAATCCATGGTCACCAAATTGGAACTTGAGTGACATGGTGATACGTGTCACTCAAGTTCCAAGTTCCATGTTACAAAACGGTGATACTGTAAGCCACTGTGATCTGGAGGGGTGTTTATTACTGGCATGATAACCGAGCAAAGACTGATCAATACACTGACTTTAGTCCCATTCTGAACAATGATATCCACTGACAAGCTATTATGAATGACATTTTTTAAAAGGCCATCCATGTCTACTCTAAAATCCACCCCACCATGAGTACATGGCTTTGGGAAGCATGCGTCAGTCTGAGGGAGGAAGTAGATAGAACCCCAGAAGATACAAAGAACCAGTTCTGATGGGAGGAGCCTCTAGGGCCCTGTGGATAAAATTCAGAAAGGTCTGATTTTCCCCTGAAGAACTGTAAGCTGCATCATCAATTTCATTATTCACTATGCTCATGTGTGTTACTGCTTTAAAAGTACACATCAGTTGTAAGACAGATACAAAATTCAGAATTGGGAAAGTACATAGGGACAGTACATCTCAGATTCAAGGGATACAGGGAAGCATGAAAAAATCAAAGTCAAGGAGATGATTATGGGCTAGCTATTTCTCTAAGCAGTTAGCTTCATTATTAAACCCAGCAGCTACTAATTCTTAAAGCAAAACCCACCCTGACCAGCTAAATATAAAAGGTCCTTGCTGACTCTACTATATAATTTAGATATTCTGCGTAACAGGTACCATTCAACTATCTAGAGCTTTCAGTCAGCTACATCATGCTCTAATCATTAATGGTCCACTTGTTTGGCTCAGGTATATCACATTTGCATATGCAAATCACACCTAAATATTCTGCACTATTAATGTTATCACTAATTACATAATAATAGTTACCAATTTCCACATGGATCAAACTTACAGTTTTGTAGCTATTAGAGAAATTGTGCTTTGTAATTAAGATAATCCTCATTTCCAGATGCTAATTAACTATATAATAATTAGTCCCATTCACTAATGCAAATTATGGATTTTCATCTTTATTGATAAAGGAGTGGCTTCTTATTGGTTAAGAAACGATAGCCCCAGAAATCTTGCAGAGAAATACCTTTCCTCCTCTAAAGGTTAAAAGGTAAATCCATTTTTATCAGTCTCATTTGCGAATGCAAATTAGGTCTGATTAATCAAGTCAAAGATAAATGTGCTAGTCTTATTTTAGGACAGAATGTATCGCTTACTGAGTTCATCTCTTTTCCCCTTATAAAGTAAACAGATAAACAGGGTTCACCAAACAGAAGTCCTCCTAGTGAGAGTAAATTCATCGACGGTCAGATGAAAGCTCTGAGATACGCGCCTCTCTCTATTACGCTCTCTTTTGTTTTGCCTTCAAGCCTCACAGAGGAATCTGGAAATAGCTGTGTCTTAATGGTTCAGCCACAATGGGAATGAGTGAGAGGGTTTTGTGAGTAAACACAGAGGAAAAAGGGATAGCCACATTTGCTTGGATTATTAAGTTTTCTGTGCTCCAAACAGAATACAAACTGGCACCTCCCATCGTGACTAATGAGGGCTGCATCGGGAGAACAGAAGGGCTGACAGCCAGCGAGGCCTAGTTGGCAGGCCCCAGCCCAGGCCTTGCCGCATTCATCATCCGCTAAACCAATCCACCAATTCCACACCACCATTTGTCATTAATTATGCTAATCAGCACACCATTACTCTCTGATGACACTGTAGCTGTTATTAGCTAGTTATGGCTTTTCAAAAGCACAACTTATTGTGCATGCACGGGCTGTGTCTGCATTAGCCTACAGGGAAGAAATGTCCAATTATGAAAAGAAGAAATTTGCTATTATCTTTTTATAACAAACCAATTTAGTAATTAGAAAAGTCTCTGAACTCACGGGTTCTTTTTTTTCCTCCCTTAAAATAATTGAAACAAAAAAAAGTGTACTTTTCAATATTTCTCTGCAAGAGGGAAATACCAAAACAGATTTTTTTGCTACACATTTAAAAGTGGGGCCTGGGGAACAACTGTGCATGTGTGTGAGGGGCTCGCGGAGGTTCCTGTTGAGCTTTTTTTCTTTCTGATTTTGAATTAGCAGGACTACTTTATTACGTATATTTCAGCTACGACGAATGCCTGAAAGATGAAAGCACACCCATGTGACCTTTTACAGTTCACTCATGGCAGAAGGAAGCTGTTCCACATAACGATGCCAGACTGTGCACACCTTACCTAGCAGATGCTTCCACGGGAAGTTCAGCAACAGCCTCCTTTAACCCCTCACAGGCCCCAGTGCCACCGCCAAGGCTGTCAATGCCTCTCAAATGACCTTGGAGAGGTACTTTGGCCTAGTTAGCACATGTCCTGTGCCCAGTTTGGGGGAGGAAAAAGGACTGTACTCAGGCTGGCCGAAGAATGGATGCTCTGGAGTCAGCAGCCAGACCCCATTACAGGAGGCCCTTTTCTGAAACACAAGGCTCCATCCAGCAAGGGGCTTGGGCTGACCCTGGAGTGTCTGCAGGACTAACCCTCAGGCATCTGTCCAAACCAGGCATTAATTCCAAGTTGTTGTGTTCAGGCTGGGAGTCTTTACCACTAGTTTTAGAAGCTTAGTCTGTATTAAGAGCTCATTAATATCATCAGAGTAAATGGGCCTATTAAAACATCTTTAAGCAATATCTGAACATAAATCTCCCTAAACTATATTTAATGACTGTACTTAAGATACATTATATGCAAGTCTTAATGAGACATTAGATAGCATTTTGAAGATTAAAATTAGAGAATCCATATAAAGTCTGTCCACTTAA
The DNA here is from genome assembly GCF_000951035.1 of Colobus angolensis palliatus. Lineage (NCBI taxonomy): Eukaryota > Metazoa > Chordata > Mammalia > Primates > Cercopithecidae > Colobus > Colobus angolensis. Next base: position 8,869,931 of record NW_012122931.1, read on the forward strand.
TGTAGCCTTAAGCTATACTGATGAAAGCATTACTACCAAATTATTACTGCATTAGAACAAATATTTTTAATCATCTCTGATTTATGCATTCTCTTTTTCATATAATTTTCATTTTCACAAAAATATATTTTGAGTTTACATTAGAGGGTATGTGAAAGGTTTCAAGTTTCTGAAGTTCTGGAGGTAAAGTGAATACAAAATTGAGCTGGTACTGTACATGTGAGCGTGCTCTAGGCTCTGAGTCACATTTCTTCATGTTCGGTTTAATTAGTCATTCTAGTACTATTAGGAGCCAAATATATTACCTTACTGTGAAATGTCCTTCAAGACCAGAGTAGATACAAAATAGAGTTAACCAAAAATATTCTGAAGACCAGAATATAGTACAATATACATGGTACTGTGTGGCACTGGCAGTGCTAACACCTGGGTTTCTAACAGAATCTGTGTTTCAGGTCCCTGTGGAGACCCCAGACTCCCAGAGAGCAACTCTTATCCTGTGCCCAGTGCCCCCACCCCCAGCGGACCCTGCGAGCTCCCTGCCCAGCGCTCTCAGAGCTCCCAGGTCTGCTACTTTCTGTGGGTTGTCTTTGTTTCCCCAGAGCCTGCTCAGAGGCATCAATGCAGGCCTGCTTCTACTCCAGGGCCCCTGTATGAAGAGCAATCAGTGTTGCTGGTAGAAGTATATTAAAAAAAAAAAAAAAAAAAAAAAGTCTGATTCCCCCAGGGCCAAGGGAATCGAACCCTTTAAACAGACCGAAATCCTCCTCAAATCTGTTCAAACAAGGATGCATTCTCAAGCCTGTGGAATGGCTGATGAGGGGGACCAGAACTATCGGGAGCAAGCATATGGACCTTGTAGCAATCGAGTGAGTATCATACATGGGATTCGACTCTACTTAAAATAGAAAGATATGTCCCAAGTCTACACAAGTCCTGATAAGACTTAATACATGATGGGCTCTTTCGTAAACAGGTGAACCTTCAGACTATATACATAGAAATATTTTTGTATAGATTTATTGCTATATTTAAAATACCGCATATCCAAATAGGATTTCTGATGCAACAGAGAGCTCTCTCCCCCGACCCCTACCCCACTGTGCTCTGGGAAGAGGTCCTCCCAAAGGAAGGAAACTGCATCCACTCCTGCATCAAGGCGACAGCCCCTCAGTCCCATTTTGGAGTGAGTCGGCTGAGTACTTCATATCCCACTAGTAGCTGAGCCATAGAGAGAGTGTTATCTGAGAACCTGGACGAGGATCAGCCTACACAAATGTTAGCTAGGGGCACACACCACCTGGACTTGGATCCGACACCAACACAAGGGCCTTGGTGATAAACAGACCCTTTGGAAAATGTTAGAGATTAATTATCATTGACACCTTTTAGACTTTTTTTTGGATACTTTACACTAAAGTGTAACCACCTTTTATAAATGCTATTCAATTATGAGAGACTTTTGGGATTATGTAAATCAAGACAAGTCAACCAGTGACACCTCTCTTAATAGAATGAGATTATCTGGGTTTTTCCTTCTTCAAAGGAGAAAGTAGCACAACTTAAACATGCTGGTCATTAAAAGAAGGCTCCTCCCTTAGCATGTAAAATCTGTAGCTACAAGCCTATTTCCATTTGCTTTTCCCAGATATTCTCTCCCCAAAAGGAACTACTTCATAATACAATTTTGCATTTTTAACTGTATGAATTAGGCATTCTTCATAAATAACAGCTATGTTCTATACACAGAAGTTCCTTTTTATTAGGGACACAGTAATGAACAATGAGCAATGTGTTCTATTATTCTTTGTCAAATCACAAAATGCTACATTAGAATAACTGTGCTGGTCAATGTAATATAGTAGATTAAATTCAACTTCTGTGGAAAAACCACTGTAAAACAGCATGATAAGAAGGCTATAAAAAATTTAATTTTACTCCAAACTCCATCACAAAAAAAATGGTGTGAAAAGTAATTTTGCATAATCAGTACACGCCATCTGGAACAATTAACTGATTTCTATAGAACTATGAGGATCAGTCATATCTGCTTATTAAAGATCAGAAATTATACAAGTAATAAATCCTTGAAAAAACTGAGCGTACTCCCGCCTGTCAACGCTATTTTAACTTCAAATACTGAAGAACGCCTGATAAGGCTGAAAAGAAGAGATTAATATATGCAAATTACATCCAGCATTTAAAATCCCCACAACTGTCTCCGGTTTTCTGTCCCTTATTGCTGCCTTTATGTTTTATTCATACACCAACTCACCTGTCACTTCATAAGCTATAATATTATGGGGGTATTATTAAACAGCATAAAGCCGTGCTTTAATTGGAAAGCTTCATTGCATTTTCCAATTATTTGGAGTAAATTAAAAGCAGATGCACATAGTTTAATAAGGAGTCTAATATCAGTTCCGGGAAATCAAAATTCATTGTCATTACTATGCCGTGATAGTTTTGCAAACTGTACTCAATTTCAGAGGTTTTCAAAAGAAAATCTGTCTATGCAATCTGTTAATTGTCATTCGGTTAATAACTGTTTAAATATCCGAACTACATAGCAGCTTCCTATTAAAAAAAATTAAACTATGGAGTTTATGCAAGCAAACAAATACAGCATGCCACTCCTGGGCTGGGCTGGACTTTTCAGACTTGCTTGTTCACCCTAAAACAATGGGAAGGCTTGAGAAACCCACCCACACGGCAGCTCAGCCCCAGAGCTGGAGGACAAAGAACAGCAATTTTGTACTTCTATAAGCACCAGAGGTTACGGTACCATAAGACAGCTCTTGGTGGAAGGGCGGAAGCCATGTTATAAATTGTATTTTCAGAGGTCTGCCCTGCTCAGCAAAAAAATTAGCTTCCAAAGTTTTAATTGGTCCATCTAAAATAAATCCATTTAATGAGTAAATTAATTGATGCAGGACACAAACACAGAAAAAATTAAAGAAAGCAAATGTTGTGAGCAGTTCGTTTTTAAAAAATTGACCCCTGAAGGGCTATTCCCTTACTAGTTCATGACCCATGAGTGGAGTGCCCCTTAGGCTCTGCAGGGGCCAGCTACTGTGCCCACAAGTGGATTGGACTGCCAGACAAAGGACTATATGCTGAGCCACTATGGATTTAAAGAACCAGACCTTAAAGGTTCCTCTTCATAAGGAATCTTGCCCACAGATGTAGTTACAGCTCCACAGCTACGAGTTGCATATCCATACACATACGTGTAGCTAAAGCATTTACAAATGAAGAGGCATTTACAAGTGAAGAGGTATAGGTATACTCAAACTAGTACACGTAACCTTTTCACTTTTATACTAAGTGGCAGACTTTTTCAAATCCTATGTGTGTAAATTATAATAGGACAAGCAGTAATTGACTTTGAAACTCCACCCACTGCGAGGGCTACAATTAATCTGTTTTTAGCATAAGAACTGCTGCTCTGCAAAGTTCATAACTTGTAGGTTCTTTTTCACAATCCAATTAAAACCTAAGAGTGTTCCTAAAAGGTGGCTGCACAGAATTTACTCTTCAGTTCCTATTTTTCCCATTTCAAAGGGCGTATCTGCTAACATCCCAATCACCAAAGGGCAAGCCCCTCCAGACCAGAAAGGACACCAAATGCCTGAACACAAGACAGCCTCCTGGCAAAATAACCAGAAACTATGCTCAAAGATGAAGATAAAAGCCATTCTTGTGCAGTGATCCAAAAAACAGCATCTCTTTTTTTCCCCAAAATTACCTGTTTTAATAAAGTAGACATACTGTGCCAACTGAACCATTTAATTATCTGCAAAAATGATGAATCAAAACAATAGTTTGCAAAAATAAATGACTAACCTCTGATTAAAATGTCTGTCCTCATTAAATCCAAAGAAAAGGCATGATATCTTTTTAGAAAATGTAGCCTGAAGAAAGCAGCTGTCCCCCAGCATCTACAGCCATACCCTTTACGGTGGCAGTGACCTGCCATGAGACGGGACATCTGAGGATGTTGTCTAATCTACTCTCTCCAGCCCTGAGAAAAGACGGTGTGCCCCTGTGGCCTTCGAGCCTCTGGGGGCCGCCAGCCTGGCAGCAAGTGAGCTTGGGGACAGGGGACTTCCAGATTATGTGCTCGGTGGGTGGTGTGATTCTGGAGCAAGGAAAGAAACTTTTTTTTTTTTTTTGGCTAAAATAAGAGGTTCTGGGAGGGGAGTGGTTGGAAAGGAAGGAGCCAAGGCCAAAGAGAAAGAAAAAGAAAGGGAAAGAAGGAAAATAATTTAAAGGGTTGAGTGCCGATATTATCCCTCTCAAACCAGAGCTGACTTGATGAAAAGGAACACGGAAAACTGAGGCTGATTTAAATGTTGAGAAGTTCTCTCTTTAAAATCATTTTACCCAGTAGCAAGATAACATCTCCAGAAATTACATATTTCTGAACCAGAAGGGAGGGTTTGCCTTCTATTACGCCAAAAGGTTCCCTGAGCCATGCCAGGTCCCACCATGCATGAGCTCCCTTTGTCAGCTGCACCCTCACCATCCCCGGCTGGACTTTTAGGTGGGGTCACACTGCAGGGTGAATGAGACCAGTGCTTTCTGGTATAACAGGCAGCAATTCCCTGGAATAACAGTATGGCAGTTACAGCAGCTCCTGTTTCTGGAGTGCCCACTTGGTACTAGGCACTAGGTATTTCATGTACATTATCTCTAATCCTCAAATTCAGAAGAGAAAATATAATTCAAAATTTCAAAAAAAAAAAAGAAAACAGACTGAAATGTTATATCAACTGTCTAAAGTAATGTAGCTGGAAAGGGTGGAAACAAAAGGGTGAACTGGTTCTAAGACCCAGGTCCTCTCAGAATCAATGAAACATCGAGTGTCATGCAACGTCTCCTGTCCGCCAGGCCCTGGACTGGGCATCAGGCACACACCAGTGAAGGAGACATCATCATCCCACCCTCCAGAACAAACCCTGGACTCCACGTGATGCCCAGAGGTGGATCTCCTTTCTCAGAACTTGGAAACCAAGCAAATGGCCAGAGTTTTACAAGAAGTATAAATAGCCAAGGGGTTTCCTGGCCAAAGAAGTTACGTCTTGGGCCTACAAAAGGCACAACCACCTTTGGCAAAATCGGGGTGAGTGAGGGCCGTGTAATTCATGAGCCAAGGACCTTCTCACAGGAGTGAAACTGGCGTTTTGCTACGCAGGGCATATTTCAGGTAAACATACAGTCAATGAAACATAAAGACGGGTGCGTTTATTGCCTCTAGGTAGCAAGCGATTAAGGACTTCTAAGTGTGTCACCAGAAGCAATGCTTAGGGCCACCGAGGCAAGCTTTACTCTCTCATTCAAAATTATGGATGTTGCCTCGCCAGTGGATCATGAGATCGTTCATGCTATAAAACAAGTCAGGCATAAGGAACTGCTCTCTAACAAAGGATCTCAACCTTGGAGGAGAGTGCTGCATCATTCATTGTCTTAGAGACAATTGTAAGACAAATCTGGGGAATCAGGAGCCACATTCTCTGGGATAGGTGATAAATATATTCCATCCAAACTCCAGCCTGCAGGACTGAAGATTTTTTTTTTTTAAAAAACATAAATGCATTTAGGACCATCACTGGCCATTAATAAAGAGGGAAAAAGCAATTCAGTATTCAGGGCACAAACACCAACTGTGTGACAGGGGATGGATTCAGGTGCTCCGTCCAAACAAGACAGGTGGCTGCGTTGTTCTCAAAAAGATCAGAATTTCTTTTGTCCTAATGTCAACAGTTACATGCATTCGTTCTGACACAAAAGGGGGACCCTCATACTGTGTAAGAGTTGAAAGATAAATCTCATCACCAAAGCTTGTGCGACTGTCCAACTGCTCCCCAACCGCCTGTGTCCGTCCTTAGCAGGCCATCGAGAGTTTAAATACCCCAACCTGGAATCCAGTGGCCTGCCACTATTGTCCTAACTCAGAGATGCTTGAGCAAGGGAGCTTGGCAACGCTGGAAGCTGGAGGACACAGAGGGCTGGAAGCAGGCAGGAGTGGAAGCTGGGGCTGGGAATGACTGGCTCACGGGTGAGGGTTATTCTGGAGCACTCACAGGAAATGCTTACAGGCTGTACTGGCTCAGTAACCTTGGACTTGGTTTAGGAGAGGATGGCTCTTAGAAGGCCCAGCCTAGAGAACGAAGCTTGCAAGCAGGAAAGGCAGGGCAGCACACAGGTGACTATGAGTTCAAACTAGAGCTCTGCCCATGGGCAGGGTGCGGAGACTCACGGAACAGGAGAGCTAGAGTAGGGGAGAAGAAAACTCGGGGTTCAGGCCCAATAAGTGAAACGATGGGCTTGGGCTGCCCACCATCACTATAGGCTAAGAGAAGACCACCACAAAGAGACATCCCAGTGCCCAGGGTTCCCCCAGACACAGGTTTACAGCAGCAAGGCCAGTGCAGCCCCCACTATGAAGGCAGAGGTTCTTTGAGGTACCTGGTATATCCCCTTTCCTGGCTGGGAAAGGATCTGAGAAGGGGTTGGGAGGGCAGGGCTGTGGATACCGACAATCACAGCAACACATCAATAGCACTTTCTGTGTCCCAGGCATGGTTCTAAGCCTCACCATAAGTCACCGTCACCCCCATTTTACAGGTAAGGAGACAAAGGCAGAGAAGGGTTCAGTTCCTTGCCCAAGGTCACTTAACTTTAAGTAAGGAGGCCCTGGGCTCCCCACCTTCACCGTTTTGCCCAACAAGAGTGATGGGAGCCACACTCCCTATTCCTTTTGTCCTTTGGATCCGGCATTGCCATCAGCCAAGTGTCAAAGGCCTCACTCTGATGAGGTCCCAGAGATGATCATCCAGGGGCGCACGTCAGAGTGTAAACAGTGCTGAGGCCCACTACACTAAGTGAGTCCTAGCACGATTCACTCCAGGTCTGTGTGCCGTTTCCAACCTTCGGTTTGATGAGGGGAGGGAAATGGTCACACGCAACCTGCACTAAAGAAGCGTCCTCGGTACCGTGGTTTCCAGCTCAGTGTCTGCAGTCAAAGAGACCTGGGTCTGAATCTCAGCCCTGCCACGTACCACGGTTGTAACTTTGAGCTGATCACAAGCTCTCAAGACCTCAATTTCCCCATCTGTAAAATGTTTTCTTGGTAAGGATTTGTTGGGATTAAATAACATAATGCATGGCAAGTGCATATGACACACCTTACACAGGGTAAGTAAGAGGAACCTGGGTATTATTCAGTAAATTCATTTAATTAATTCAATCTATTTTAATAAAGCAAAAACTACTTTAGCTCCCTAAGTGTGTTTCAAGGAAAGAAGCTGCCTTCATCATTCTCCCTCTCAGCTGAGAATTTATTATTTTGAGAGAGACAGAGGTAGCGAAAGAAACGAAAGGCTAATTTGGTATATGCTGCCTCTAGGCAGGAGTGTCTGGTCACCACACTACTTCATTCACTCCAGAGTAAATCTCTGAAGCAGTGCTAAGAGCAGGTGAAGGGCTGGGCTCAAGGGGGTTCCCTTGGTCTTCAGCATTTCTCTGGCCAGGTCTATAATTATGCTGTCTCTAAGGAAGGGAATTATCAGGGGGACACGGGGGCATATTTCTGCTGAAAAACTAGACAAAGAAGATAAACATACAGGGAGAAAGGTGTCAGAAAGTTGGTTTTTCTGTGTTCGTGTGTTTAAGAACGTTACAGTCAAGGCAGCATTTGGACAGAATGCCTGTGAAGTCCAGGGCCAGTAAATGCACATTTGCTGGCTACTGTGAGGCCTGGGGCATCTCGAGCTGCTGAACATACAAAGCTCCTTCCCACATAGCTTTAGGTCCCGGGAGGTGGGCATTACCATCTCCACCTTAGACACCAGACAATGCCTGGTGCACAGGAAGCGTCCTATAAGAATGAGCCGACTATTGCTATGTTCAAATGATCGATGTTGTTACTGCAATTGCTGATATGGAGAGACGTGGAATTTAGATCCAGAAAGGCTGGGTGCTCTGCTGGCCTCACTCAGCCAGTAGGTGGGAGAGACAGGCCTGCATCCAGCTGTTTGGGCTCCCGCCCTGCTTCATCCAGCTGCCCTCAGCTGCCTCCACCACAGATTTAAGCCTTTTCCAAGTTAAGAACGGGATGTGGCCCATTAAACCAGTGCCGCCTAAGCTCTGCTATGCTTAAAAACCAAAAAGAGAAGGAAAGCACAGTGGGAAGGTGGCTGCCTATTTAAGAGCACTGAAGTATCTGTCACCTAGTAATGTTTTTATTTTTCATGATGACTTAACTGGAAAAAGTCTTAACTTCTTCCTACCCATGGGGCACAGGAAAAGCAGAAATGAAAGCCTAGAGCAGAAATCAGCCCCCCAGGCACTTTTCCTCCAAAAAACCAAAGGTACCTTGGAAGATTTTATAGAAGTCGCAGCCTCACGCTGCCTAGCACTTCTCTCCTTCCTGCCCCCAAGCCATCATTCTGTCACCTTCTTGAGAAAGGGATCGTGGGCTGCTTGCCACGGAAAATAGCCCACTTCTAAGTGGTGATGCGTGACAGAATGTCTCGGCTTCCAGGGGGTACTGAGCTGAGCCATGCCAGAGAGCCTTTTATTGCAAGTTTCTCTGGACTGAGGAAGAAATTTCCTCTGAGCACTCTGAGAAGTAATCTTATATATCAAAATTATATAAGGGAGCACACGGCTAAGAAGATGAAGTCCTTGCTGGACCCAAGCCAGCGTGTCCCATGTGATAATTCTCAACAAATCTTTGGGCCCTTTCTCAGATCACATCCCCACAGGGGAGGTGAATATGGGGAGAAGTGACATTCCTACACTGCTTCCTGGTTTATAAAATGTTCTTACATACCCTAGATCTTCACAACAATCCAGGAAGGAAACGGGCATTACTGCATTGTTTTAAAGGTATGAAAACTAGCATTGCCCAAAGTAGCATTGTGCAGGATCCTTGTACAGCTCTAAGGGATGCTATTCACATATTCTGTGCAGTGTACAACCTTGGCAACTGCTCACAGCAGCACCGTATGATGGCCAGTACGTGTCAGAGTCAAGATTCTGACCCTGTGCTTCCAACCCCAAATGCCCTGTCAGTTCAGGAGCACAGGACAGGGCAGTTCTCGGTGACTGATGAGTGAATGGAGTGAACAATCTTGCTCTTGTCTTTGCCTTTGTTTACTACAACCTCCTCAATTAAAAAAAAAAAAAAAAAGAGAGAGGAGCCTCCATCCTCTCTAAATATAGTCTCTGCCCTCTCAAGGTGCTCACAGGTGAAAACTCTCCAACACAGAGTAGTGTGGGGTAAACCAGGAGACAGCGTCAGCAGCGGGAGGGGAATCAGAAAAGCCTGGTGGAGAGGCAGCTTGGGAACCGCCTTCAGAGCCAGAGCCAGGGACAGAGAGAAGAGGTGGTGAAATGTGAGCTGCTGGAGTGGCAGGGCAAGCATAGCGCAAGACAAAGGCAAGGAGGATGCAGGGAGCGACCCAGGCTGGTGGGACACGAGTGGGGCTGGTTGTTGACAGCCCCAACACCAGGCAGGTGATGTCTGAGGTCTGAATGAACGCAGTCAGGCTGTGGCGGCGCACAAAGGTGTGATCTGAGGAGCAAGGGGCCCAATTTGGAGAGATGAGTCGGCTACCTGAACAACTGGGCTGAGGCTATAGAAAAGCCTGGTCAAGGAAGACAGTCAAGTAAGGGCTGGGCACTAAAGCCTGATACCTGCCAGGCTGCAGCCCAGAAGGCCCAGGCCCCGCCCCATAAGTGAGAATGCAAGTGTGCGAAGAGAGGACCACGCTTAACACTCAGCTCCAGAGGACCTGCTGGGGAGTTGATCCTGACCATGGACTTCATCTGGAATCAGATGACCCAGAGCCCAGCTCAGCATTCTCAGGGTCTATCTCTCTGTGAAGTCCTAGAGGAGGCACTCGCACTACAGAAAACCTCCAGGAGGCAGGAGTTCCCCAAGTGCCCTGTGTGTCTGCCTGCACACGCTGTTCATTAACTTCAGTGACACAGCCACCATGGTGGATGTAGAAAAGCACATCCAATTAGCCAGGCCTACATGAATATTTGCACTCTTAAATCTTTTGCATTTCGAAAGGGTTAAAGCTTATTATTAGCATATAATTTACAGTCCTTTCTCCCAGGAAAGGAATAATGCACAGTAAATGCCACATTCATTTTAATAATACATGTTACAGTCTGTGCCCAACATCTGCACAAAGGTAAAGGAGACAGATTTTTTTGACATGTCCCACTCTGCCATCTAAACACAGGCTTTTTGTTTCTTAAGTGACGGAAGGTTTAATCAAGAAAGCAGGCAATTCATCAATCGAAACAAGGCAGCGTGCGTGCGCCTGACAGCACACACATGGTTGTGTACAGAGCAAACCTGGCCACCTGTCAGCCGCACCTTTTACATCAGGGTATACAAATACACCATGTGATCAATTCCCCATCCGTTCCCATTCATTTCTTCTTTTTCTTATTCTATTTTTCTTTATACTTGATTTTGTTGTCAGGGCAAGAGGAGATGGATAGATAAGGGTTCTTATAGGGGATGAGAAAAATGGTTCTTATAGGTGATGATAAAAATGTATCTGCCTTTAAAATGACTTCTTTCCTCCTTGGTTCAAGCACAATTATTATAAATGCCTTTTCACTTCATTCAGGAATTTTCCCATATGCTATTATCAGTGGCTGTGCCAAACTATCTCAGATCCCGGCCCACCTTCCCATACACTCACCCACCACCGATTGAGCCAGTTGTTGGGGATTATGAAAATCCTCCGTGGAGCGAAGAACCTCAGGGAAGCCGGGGTCGGAAATGCAATGCCACCCCGAGCCATATCCACTGAAGACAAAGGCCACAGGGACACCTGTGAAAGCAGAGGCTAACACTACTCAGGGGCTTGCACCAGAAGACAGCGGCCCTTTCCCTCCTTGCTGGTTATCAGGAGCACACTCACTCAGCCCACACCCTCACCCGGGCACAGGGAAAAGGAGAACCACAGGCACACCCAGAATGTGGATGCAAATTCTGCAGCATCAAACCATGAACATTACAACATGCCAAACAGTTGTGTCAGCACACCTGACACAGGAGAGAACAGTGCTTCTCAAGTACCCTATTGTTTGAGTCTTTTACCCTTCATTTTCCCAACCCTGCAGTGCTTTCTGATCATTAAAGTATTAAATTTATTTTCAATTTTCCGGGTTTTTTTTTTCCTAATTGAGAGACAGAAATCATGTAATCACTGCAAATGAAAGGAAAATATGTTTGGAATTGTTTGGTATGCTGTAGATGAGTTTTTAAATGATCACATTGTAAGATACACATTTTTTTCATCATAAGATGAAAAGCTGGTGGCAGAAATTTTATCCAATTGGATGAAATATATAAATCATGAATTTCATAATACTGATAATTAAATGTCCATCTTCCAATTTAAATGAGGACTAGATTAAAACTGCATGGAGAAGGCTGATATTCAGAAATCATTAATTATTTTTAATTGCTTTGTGCTTTCCTACTCCAATGTCAGAGCTACATGGCTCACCCACGGTTCTGAGTTACAGAAAAAATCCTCCTTCTCTCTGTACAAGGGGCCATGATCCAAACTGATGAGATGATGGACACTGACTTGACCACAACAACATCTTTCCTGGTGTCAAACATCCTGAAAGGGGGGCTGGTATTTTAAAAAGCGAACAGCTGTGGAGGGCAATAAGCTGGCTTTTCCAGTAATCAAAAAGAAAACTGAAAAAAAAAAAAAAGCTGAAGGCAGAGTGGCCAGTACACCCCAGTCTGCCCGGACAGATCCAGGGTAAGGCTTCTGTCCTGGGACAATTGTGTGCCCCCTTCACTTTTATAGTCAGCCTAATGCTGATGGATAAATGAAGATGTCAGTGAGCCAATCTGTCTAGGTCCTAAAGAGGAAAGCAATCCTGGCCCCACAGCTCACTGCATTGTGTGGCTTTGCGGAGTTTCTGCATTGTGGCTCACCCTGCATTCATGGGGTGTTTGAGATTTTTTGGTTTTATTATATGCCAGTTTTAATATGTATTTGCTTAATTTTATTATGTCGGTTTTTTCAAAAGAGAAAAATAAGCTTTCTTTGGTTAAAAACTGTGCACTTGGAGATAGAAAGCAGACTATAACAACAAATACAACAAGAGAATAGTATGGTATGGTTTCCCATCCTATGGTGCCCTGTATGTTAAGCAAAACCTGCCATAAGACAAAAAACCTTCCTAGGTTAGAAAAGCCGCATTGCGCTCTCCTTGGCGGCGCCTATCCTTACAGGAAGCCTCCGGTGCAGCTGTGTGCAGCAGGTTTGGGCAGCGGGTTGGGGAAGATCTGTCTTTCCTGACATTCCCCGAGGTCTCCAGCCCCATAAGGTGCCGGACGCCCACCACAAGAACATTTCTTAAGAAACATCTCACTCAACTTTCAGACATTTTAGGTTCATTTCAAACAAGCAGATGTCTCCCCAATACATGGAGAGACATATAGATATGCTATTCTTATCAAACTTACAGTTATAATTATTGAAAAGCAATTGCTATGTTGTTTACAGCATTTTATGGAGCCCTCCTTCCCTGCCTCCGGGTTATAAATATTTACATTTCTCTCATTCATGTCCAGTGTCCTCTGAGATGTCTACTAGCTTTAATATGTATCCATAGGACTAACACTCATATGGCAATAATGTGGGAAAGTGCAGAACTAAAGAAATAAAGAAATAAAGAAAACAAAAGCACTCATTTCGGCGGCAGAGGTTTTTTTGCTCATTTTGTTCAGCTTTCCAAGGAATGCATATGTGGGAGTCAGCGCTGACCCACAGGGCCTGTTTATGAGGAAGGACAGCTCTTCGGGCTCAAGAGAATAGTTCAATTCTTCCCAAGCAACTAGCTTGTTTCTCTCTTATCCCTAAGGGACAGCCCTCTGCCTCAGAACCTAATCTAGATATCCCCTGCCAACAGCCGCACCTACTTTCTATCCTATTTCCATTCACTTGTGTTTCCTCACTTCCGTTTTCATTTGGCCATCTGTATTTTTGGAGCTACCTTAAATCCTTCTAGAATAGATGAAAGAGAAATGAATGAATGGGCAGACATCTAAACATATAAAAAATTCAGAGAAAAAAAAGGTAGGGTGGCACCATTTGGGACTAAAATAGAAGACTTTTCAGGAAAGATAAGATGTTCTTAAGAAAACTAACAGCCACTAAGAGTCCTGACCAGGAAACCCCAGGGGTGGGATTGGAGTAGAACTTAGAGAAATCAACATGACTCGGAAGAGGGCTCTCCAAAGACGTAAGATCTTAAAAGCGTGCTCAAAAAACCAAAAGCACAAAGCTACAGGGGTCACACCAGTGAGACCAGCACCAGGAAAGCTACAGTCAGCAAGGTAAGAAACACCAAAAAAGATTGCTTTTAAATATTTTGTTTAGAGCAAGAAAGAAGATGCATAGCACCCATGGCTTAGGAGTGATGACCCTAACCGGGGGGTTGGCAAATGTTTTCTGTAAAGGGCCAGAGAGTAAATATTTAGGATGTGTGGGCCATCCGGTGTTGGCTGCACACACCTAACTCTGCCATTGGAATGTGAAGCAGCTAAGGACCATTTGTAAAGGACTGGGCATGGCTGTGTTGCAATAAAACTTTATTTACAAACATTAAAGTTTTTCATATAATTTTCACATGTCCCTAAATATTACTCTTTTTATTTTTGTCCAACTATTTAAAAATATTAAAACCATCCTTGGCTTGCAGGTCATACAAAACAGGCCATGGATGGGATTGGGCCATGGGCTTTAGTTTGCCGACCCTAACCCAGATGGATAACAGAGTGAGCCAAGCCAAGAGACCATCATTTTATCTTTTTAGGGAAAACCATCTTCAAACCCTACAGAGTGACACAGTGATGGGGAACATGAAGAGCAAGGAAGGCAGGGAGGTGGCTCGAGCAGCCCGCTGCTTGCCTGCCCAGTCCACATCCAGAGGGCCAGCAGGATGTAAAGGATGGTGCTGGAATTACAGACAGTGATCTCTGAGGAATTCGAGTGAACAGGTGATTTCAGGGGACTGGATAACACGGAAAAAAAATCATATTTCCTAAAAGGGACAATAAGAAAATTATTGATCTGTGGTCTGGAAATGATCTGCAGTAAACTTTGAAAGCATATTATGAGTCAGAGGCAGCTCATGAGTGCTCAGGAGAAAATGGTGATCCTGCAGGCCAGCAGGGTTTACCAAGAACATGACACGCTCACATCAGGTCTATATTTTTTCTTACTGTAAAAGCAATACATGCTATTATGGAAAATGAGTAACTGCAAAGAGGCCAAAAAAAGAGGAAAGTCCCAAGAAAACCACTATAAACACTTAGGCGTGGACCTTTCCAGACCTTTAGATGTATTTTTTGTTAATTTTTAAAAATTAATTAATTTTTTTAAGAGACAAGATCCATGTTCCCCAGGCAGGAGTGCACAGCTATTTCCAAAGCCCATCATAATAGCGCATTACAGCCTCGAACTCCTGGCCTCAAGGGATCTTCCCTCCTAAGTCTCCCGAGTAGCTGGGACTACAGGCATGTACCACCACTCCCAGCTTAGATGTAATTTTTAAAATGAGATCACACTGCACATTCTGACTTGTTACCTGTTTTTCTTTCCACTTAACAATATTCATATATATCTTTTAATCTAAGTCATCACTTCTGGATGGCTGAAAAGTTAAGGCTACTGTATGGTTGTTTTGTAATTTAAGCATTCGTCTTTGTTTGGGGCATTTAAGATCTATCCACCTCTCACCCCTGTCTTGAAGTATTATTTTTGAGAAGTGGCGGTGCTTACCCTTGTGGATAAATCTTTTCGCACATCTGTATTTTCTAGGAGATACTGCTAGGACAAGTGTGAGGATGGATGCTGGCTTTGTGGCCGTTTGGATTAGGGTACAAGAGAGCAGAGCACGGGCCACAAGCATCTCAGGATTTCAGCACTGAGTTAGAAAGCGCTTCTCACCCCAGTTCTGTGGGCAAGACAGAGATACGACTGGACTGTGTAGAACACCTGGCAGATTTTGGCCAGCAGAATGCGCAGTATCTCAAATTGCTGGGTGGATGTGAAAGAACAGGAAGACAGAACCCATCTTAACGAGGAAGACAGAACCCATCTCAACACAGGGATGGGTGGGCTGGTAGGAGGTGGTGGTCCCAGACACCGCAGGCATTCAAGCAGCAAATCAGGATGACTACCTGGCCCAGGAGTCTGGGAGGGTACTCCTGTGCAAGGCAGACAGGGAGCTAAGTGCTTTCCTTCATCTCTTCCTTCCTTCCATGACCACATCATGAGCACTGCTGTGTGCCAGGGATGGGACTACATATCGTCTCCACTGGTGTCTCTTGCAACTACGTGCCATGTCTCACCCTTAGCAGGCATGGTGGGAGCAACTGTCAGTGAAAGATACAGGAAAAGGGATCTACTAGCAGGTATACCACTGAGCAAACATTTAAAAGTTAATATCCTTTAACAACCATACATACACATTCAGAGTGGGCTGTTTTTCAAATTTCTAATTACACTGTTTTGAAATCTGCTTATCTTAGTAAGGGACGGAACACCAAGGGAGCAGTAATCGAATGTCTTCAGGAGGGATACAGAGCACGCTAGGAGTCTGCACCAAAGGCTCAGCTCCTGAAGTCTGCAGTGAACCTGTGCCAGGGCCAGTTCAGAGGCAGAACGATTTGATGATTCATTTCATTATCAGCAGAACTCCAGCTATCAAGGCATCAGTACTGGGCAAGGGCTAGGGTCTGGGGCACACTTTGCCTTAACTGTTTTTGGAAGAAACCATTGGAAACCCTAACTTCACAATACCAAACTGAGACAGGCCACTCAGTGCCAAATACTGTTCATATGGGGGTGAGGGGGGTGGTCTCTGCTCCCTCCTAGCCAGAACGACTCGCAGGCAGGCTGCCAGTGGGTGGGCGGGCAGGCTTCCCAGTTGCACCCTAGTTGCCCAGTGCTGAGCTTGCAGGCCTTATGGAGCCAGCAGGTCCTGCAGGGTATTTCTGGCAGCAACACAACAAAGCGGTCCTAGACCCTGGCAGAGCAATTTGGTGCTTGCAGCCGCTGAGGAGGCCTGAAACTGCCTGCTGCCGGGGGCTGTAGCCTCAACTACCTCTGTTTGGAAGATAAAATCCAATTGACTGCCATTTACATAAATGTAACAGGAAGTTTCTGAATGGCTTCCCCTGTGTCTTGAGGCTGTTACCTTGGTATTGCTAAACTAACAGCTGAAATGAACCCAGACAACACCTCATCAAAGCTGCGGGGCGAGGAAGCAGCGGTCCAGAGGCAGACAGCAGTGTTCCTGCCAAACCATCGGAGATTTCACTCTGTGGCTCTTTCCTGCAGAAACACCAACAGCTGGGAAAGCCATCAGAGAACACAGGTAAAGTGGGTGTAGCCGAACGCTGTGGCTGGAAAAAGATTTGCGAGCTGCAGAAAAAAGTCATCCGTTTTGATGGAGCTTCCCTTGTGTGCATTCTGAATGGGGGCGCCCTGCTGGATTCCACAGGCCTGTTCTGCACCTCTATGCCACTAAGCATCTGGGGAAATATTCAGCTTTTCTACAAAATAGGTCATCTTTCCACACTTGTTATGCTCCTTGTCGACTCTGCTGAAATAGCCACAGCACAAAAGAAATTCTCCCTGGAGATGCTGTTCTTAGACAAACACGTTCGCTCTCCCCTTGGAGAGCCTGGCTCCTGGAGTGGAGCCAGGGACGGGGGCTTAAGAACATCCCTGTTCCTCCCCTTCCCAGCAGGAATGTCACCCAGAAATGGAACAACTGGCTTTTGCTTATACTTCCAAACCTATTAGGGAGTGATCATAACGAGAAAAACTAATACTGACAAGAATTATGCCATTGTTCTATTTCATCTATTTAGTAACCTGTAGTTGCAATTTTTAGAAAAAAGATTACCTTTTAAATAACCGATTCATTATGGTACATGAATGAATGCCATGTTCCTGTGTTCAAAATGTCACTCACCATTAAGGGTGTGTGCTGGTAAGTGGCACCGATTTGCCACTTTCCCCTTACATACAAACACCCCTGACTGGCGGCCCAGGATAATCGGAGGTGAGTTTGTGGGTTTCCTTGGCTCTTAGCAAGTCACCCGTGCTGCCAAGCACCTAATGAATCTCAATTCTGTAATAAGGCTTGTAAGTTTTCCCCTCCCTGGGTGAAGGTGAAAAGGAAAACTAGGACTGATGAAGTTCCCACCAAGGTAACACTATCAATTTCAAGGCCAAGTTCAGAAACCACAGACTCATGCTCCAGGGGTGTGAGGGGAGACTGCCAGTGTACCCGCTGGCCACAAACCTGGCTGTGAGAAATGAGAGGTGAGGACAGACTTGGATATGGGAGGGTGAGCCGACCAGGGCTCAGCTCGGCGCTGCTCTCGAGGCCCCGTGGGAAGCCTGCCAGGGTCTGGCAGGTGAACAACGTGGCGAGTATTCTCTGGAAACCTCCCTTCAAGTCTGTGAAATCCACACATTGTTTTTCATCATTAGTTTCAAAACATGCTGAGTATTTGGCCCTTCTCTAAGTTCCGTGGCGACGCAAAGGAAAGGGAAGGCCTGGTCCCTGCAGGGAACAGGCCTCTTGCAGGGAAGAAAAGAGAGGTAAGGCAGACAGATCCCATGAGAAGGCAGAGAACGTGTGGAAGGAGGTGGTGCCCGGGACGCAGACTCCGTAGCTGGCCTGCACAGTGGCTCCACGTACCTGATATGGCATACAAATTGGAGTGCAGCGGTGGCCCGACGTACCTGATATGGCATACAAATTGGAGTGCTGGTACTCGTAGTCTGTCCGGGTGCTGTTCCTGCCTCGGAAGGTGGCAGGAAGTGTTAGAGAGATGTGCCTGAGGAACAGAAGGAGGAGAGAAAGGAGTTACAGGAGCATTCCTTAAGGCTCAGGAAGCACTGACACCATCAACAGCTGAAATGCAGCACAGAGCAGCGGGCAGAGACGGTGCCTCTGGCCAGCGCCTCCTACTCAATCAAGCGTGACTCCTCCACCGGGCTCAAGTCCTCTCAAGGAATTTGGAAGTTTCTAGACATCACAGCCACCTTTTTTTTCCATACTAGAAAGGACATCCAAGAGGAAGAAAGTACGTCCCAAGCCTTACAGCAGGCCCAAGATACTCTACGGGGTGGCGGTTTGATCCAGATCTCTGCCCACTGGGCAAAATGCACCAGCGGGACCGTAACACCCAGGCGCTGAACACCAGCCTTGGTTTATTCCAGGAGCCACGCAAATGCTTCCATTCCTACCCCACAGGGCTGCCGAGGATCACTGCACATGAAGCCCTTTGTAAATAAAGGTGTTGGGAATTATTACTGCCATATGAGTTCAGGAGACTAATGACCTCTGCAAATCAGAATGGCACATCGCTCGCAACTGCTATGTCTGCGTGTTCCCCCTCAGGCAGCGCACACAGTAGGTGCTCAGGAAAGCACCTCCCAGACAGACACAGCACGGTCTTTGATGGCTCAGGCGTGAGCCATTAAAGCTTACAGAGAACACACAGCCTAAGTGAGCATTTAGTCAAATGTAAACAATCCATTTGGCATGGTCACCAGCTGCCTGTAGTGAATGCTGAAAGGAAAAATTAAACGAATAGGAAAATATTTAAAACCCAACAGGTCTGGGGGAATAAACAACAACAAAACCTCTTGGTGGGATGACTGGAGGCTGTGTTGCAATAGCTCAGAGCCTAACCTGTGGCCACACCCGACACTTCCGAAAAGGAAGAGACTGGTGGAGGGAACGCTTATCACATAAAGTAGGCCGTCACTCACTGGGTGCCTTTTTCACACACCACGTGTGTGACCTTCTAGAATGACTGCTGTGCATAAACACTCCTGGGAGGGCCGGGCGCGGAGGCTCACGCCTGTAATCCCAGCACTCTGGGAGGCCGAGGCGGGTAGATCACCTGAGGTTGGGGGGGTTTGACACCAGCCTGGCCAACATGGTGAAACCTTGTCTCTACTAATCCCAGCTACTCTGGAAGCTGAGGCAGGAGAATCACTTGAACCTGTGAGGCAGAGTTTGCAGTGAGCTGAGATCATGCCATTGCACTCGAGCCTGGGCAACAGAGCAAAACTCTGTCTCAAAAAAAAAATACTCCTGGGAGGAAAGGCTCTCTAGGGAGGGGATCTTCCCACAGGTCCAGGATTGAGCTGGAAGCAGAAGGACACTTCCAGGGGCAAGGTGAGCACCAAGGGCTGTGAAGGCACTGGGTCTGCCAGCCGCAGAGTGAGAGCTCATGGCGGACACTCAGTCACGGCCCAGCCAGGCTGAACCAAGCACCAACTGTATGCTCAGGGCTTCGGGGAACCAGCAGACACATGCACAGTAAACGTGTCCGGGTGCACTGGCTTGCATGGAGGGAACCTGAATATTCTTTGTTACTGCTGCTAACTAAGGGTACAGAGGTGAGCTCCCTCAGCTCAGGCTGCAGAGAATAAAGGTGCAGAAACAAATCACGGTGCAACGTGACATGTGCTCAGGGAACAAGAAAAACTGAGTGCTGGTAAACATGAAAAGAAGGAACAATATATTCTGTTAAAGGGAATGGGGCTTCAGGACCCCTCAGGGTGTTACGGGAGTGAAAGGCACCCACCAGGGAGTCAGATTGAGCCAGCACTTCCCCATAGGGTTAGGGCACACGTCGGAAGCGGAGCTAGAAATGCAGGCAGGGCCAGATGGAAAGGGCGCCAAACACCATTGCAAGAGGCTTGGGTTCAAACTCCTAGGATGGAGGTTCCTAAACTCCCGTCATGGCATTAATGAAGGTGTCAGTCACCTGGGAACTTGCTGCGACACAGACTCACAGGCCCTGACCCTGGGGAGTCCGATCCCATGGGCCTGGCTGTGTGCAGCCCAGAAATATATTTTTAACAAGCTCCAGCGATGAATCTGAAGGCTGGCCAGGCCTGGGAACCCTGCGAGGGCGAGGAGCAGCTGTAGAAGGGTTTTCAGCAGTTGATCAATGTCTCTGACCACAGCACTTAGTCAATGAAGCTGAGCAAACAGAAGAGTGAATTATCGACTGTGGTTGTGGTTGAGCAGAACTGAAATGATGACAGGTGACCCTGCTGAGAGCATCACCAGGTGCCAGCCCTGGGAATGCAGGTGTCACACATCCTCCTGTGGCTCCTTACAACGCCCCTCGAGGCAGGTATGGGAGCAGCTACACATTATGCGCGGCCCAGGGCTTGTTGAAAACATGGGGCCCTTATTCAAATGCTATCAAGAATTTCAAGACGGCAACAGCAGAGCATTAAACCCATGGTGGGGCCCTTCTGAGCACAGGGCCTTATGTGTGTGACTAAAAGGATCTAGGGTTAGGTGCTGTAACTGCACTCACTGTACCAGTGAGGGAATTTCCAGGAGCCAGGAAAGTATTTTGCTTCATTTGCCAGACTAAGATTTCTAAGCCTCCAAAGCCCTAAAAAGATGCACGCAACCTAACAAGGATGCGGAGCAATCTGTGCATTCTTTTTTTTTTTTTTTTTTTTTGAGACGGACTCTGGCTGTGTCGCCCAGGCTGGAGTGCAGTGGCGCGATCTTGGCTCACTGCAAGCTCCGCCTCCCGGGTTCATGCCATTCTTCCGCCTCAGCCTCTGAGTAGCTGGGACTACAGGCGCCCGCCACCACGCCCGGCTAATTTTTTGTATTTTTAGTAGAGACGGGGTTTCACCGTGTTAGCCAAGATGGTCTCGATCTCCTGACCTCGTGATCCACCCGCCTCGGCCTCCCAAAGTGCTGGGATTACAGGCTTGAGCCACCGCGCCCGGCCGCGATCTGTGCATTCTAGTAAATACTCCAGGGGCTAGAAGCATTCAGGGAGGCTCACAGAGGAGGCAGGAGCATTAGCAGAACTTTGGGAGCCAGGTGGACATGGATGATGGCAAAGAGGCCAGCCTGGAGGCAGAGGAGAAAATGGGGCCAGCTGAGCTGTTGGGTGGTCAAATATGCATCAACACAGATCTGTGGGGGACTCAGTGGTGGCAGGACAGGCAGGGGGACACGAAAATATCCATAAAGTTACCTGAACACTTGCTTACAAGTGTGATAATTTCCTATGGAAAGTGGGAAGACTCAAGTGCTATGAAGGGCAGGGTAGGAGGAGGCTCCCTGGAAGGCTTCCCAGAGGAAGGGACATTGAGGTAGGGAACTGAAGATAGGCAGAAATCAGAGAGATGCGGCAGGGAGGAGGTGTGTGCACTTGAGGCTCTGTGGGGAGTCTGACTTCCTCCAGACCTAGGAGGAAGCCAGGGTTGCCAGGCCTAGAAGGTCAGGAAGAAGGTGGGGCCAGGCCACGTGGAGCCCAACATCGGTTCTGTCTTTCTCTGGAAGGATTTTTTTCTCTGGAAGGATTTTTAAGCAGAAATGTGCCAAGATCCAATTTACAATTTCAAAACCCTGCCTGTCTGTGGGAGAGTGAGGAAATAAAACTAAGATGCCGGTTTCGATGGGAATGGTAGCAGCAAATGATCACGAGCCTACAATTATTCACCACCTACTTTGTGCAGAGACTTCATTTGTGTCAACATGACTTGCCACAGACCCGCTAAATGGTCAGTTTTGGGGAAATTTAGGACTTAAAAGATATATATGAGCAATAACAACAACAAAAAAGTATATGAACAACAGAGAAATCAAGGGGCCCAGCTCTCAAGCTGCCCCATGCAATACTGATGCCCGGGACCAAACTTGATTATCCCTCCAGGGTCTCAGATTTTGCGTGGCTCGCCCTGCAACTCACCCCCTGCCCCAAGTTCTCTTCCTTCGCTGGAAATGATTCTTTCTGCCCACCAGCCCCGCCCCAACTCCCACTTCACCTCCAACCTTTGCAAGGTTGCTGTTTGCAAGGTTCCTGGCTTAGCTGTCTTCTCACTCCACACACTTCCACATCCCCAGCACACCAGCCCCGCTTCCAGATTCTGCCTCTTGCCACTACTTACTTCCCCTCTCCTCCAGGAAGAGTGGAAGCCTTGCTAATCTCTGAATAGGCCTTGTTTTTCTCATTCCTAGGACTGATTCTTTATCCATGCCACTCCCTCTTCCTAGAAATCTCCATTCTTCCTTACCTACTCTCCAAACTCCTATTCATACTTCAAGATCCCACCCAACCATCCCCTCTTTGGTAAAACCTTTCCTGGGCTTGCCCCAGACTGACTTGGACGCCTGAGTGTCTTCTCTCACCCCACTCCAGGTATCACAATACACTTTGGTCATCTGATACAAAATTGTCACCAATGTGATTGTGACCTCCTCAGGAGCACGGCCAAATATCATCAATTTTGTACTTCATTTTCTGGGACAATTTTTTGTCACAGGGTAGACAATTGTTGACCATTTGTTGACCAAATCAAGTGTTGTAGTTGGCCCACGAAAACCCGTGGGTTTTTTTTTTTTTTTTTTTTTTGACATGAACTGCTGTTAGTCTCTATCATTTCATTTCTCCCAGTGTGTATTTTCCCAATTAGACTCCAGGGGTCTCTGTTTTATACCCTGAATTTCACCTCTCCATTATGGAGGAAACCCAGTATGGGTAAGAAGAAATCAGCAGCAGCAGCAACCAGGAATTTACAAGAGGGAAAAAAAAGAAAGTTTCTGTTCATATACGATAGACAATGTGTGCCTGATGCAGCAAATGTGAAATTAAAAGAGGATTCGAGTCACAGGCTGACTATTTTTTGCAGAATAACTGCTCAGTAGGGATCTGCTGAATTGAAATCAGGTGACTGAATACTCCAGCTAAAGTAGCTGATGCAAGAGTGGGTAAGGGACGGCAGTCAGAGAGTAGCAGGTGGGAAGGCCCCCTGGGCAGAAAAAGCTTTAGGGAGAAGGCTCCTTCCTACACAGCAAATAGCTTCCCCTGCATTTCTGTTTCCACTGTTCCTGGACACAGGAAGCAGGGGACATGGGGACAGGACAGAAAGGCACATCAAGGCTTCCCATTAATGAGAAAGAACAGTTTGGGCCCCAGGGACAGGTTACCTGTGGTTAAACAGGACGAGTCAACTGCTGAAGGAGAAGTGGCCAAGGGGTGCTTTGGTGTCAGATTAGCCTGAAAGTGAGAGACAAGAAGGAAGGCTCTGCCATCAGCTGGGTCTCAGGCAAGATGAGATTCCAGTTCCCCAGTGTGGGGTGGAGCCCCACCTGCCAGGACCTGGGCTGGGGGTCCTGGATATATCACCCGGCCTCATCCCCTCAGCAACCTTTTTAGATAGGAGTAATTATTCTCATTTAACAGAATAGGAAAGTGAGGCCCTGGGAGGTAAAGTTGATGAAGGGAAAGCCAGGAATGAATGAAGAGGTCAGTCCATGTGTCCTCCAGAGGTGGTTACTGCTATGTTAGAGTTACCCCAATTCAGCTTCACTATTGGGTATATAAAATGAGACGACTAAATCCGGGCCACAGGGTCCCTCCTGAAGGCCCTTTTGAAATCAGTGATGCCAGGGACATGACACCTCTGCCACTCACTAGCTCAGTGATCCCGACAGGTTACAGGGAAATATACAGAGCTGGACGACCAATGGCCCGAATGCACACCCAGGGAGGCAAACCAGTTGTAGTGGTTAAGGGCAGTGCCCCGAGTCTGCTGGATGTGGGTCCAAATCCCAGCGCTAGCACCAGGGAGCCACATGGCCTTTGGCAAGGGTACAGAGGGCCACCATGCAGGCAGGGTTGACAGCACGGAACCAGGCATGTGTGAGCACATGCAAGCACGTGAGCTTCAATCCTATTCTGACTCTCCCCATTCTTGCCACACTGGCATTGTTTTAGAGTCCAGCTCATGAGGGCCTCCATGTAGCACCACAACAGAACCCATGGTGCCTTTCCTCTGCATCAGGATGAAATCCAAACCCGCCCATGGTTAAGAGGTGCTGCGAGCTCCAGCCCATCTCTCTGACCGCATCTTGTCCACTCTCCCTGCATCCACATCTGCCAACCTCAGTAGCTGCTTTTGTCCCTCCAGCCCCTGCTCTTGTTTCTGCCTCAGGGCCTTTGCACTTGCTACTGTCCCCAGATCTCAGCGGCTGACTTCCCTCCCCAGTCAGGCCACCCTTCTGAGGAGGCACCCCCACACCCACTCTTACAACACCTGCCTCCTCCCTGCGGTGCCCTTCCACTCCACCGGGCTGTCTGACTTGTTTTCCTATCACCAGAACATGATCTCCATCACGTCTTTGCTTCCCACCACATCCCCAGGGGCGAGAAAAATGCCCAGTACATAATGAGTGCTTAACAAATATTAGTGAAAATCCTCTAAGATTATCTACTTGTTGATCTGATTCTGACTTATAATAGGGATAGCTTTGGGAAACTTCCAGGAAGCCTTGTCACTGCTCTCCTTCTCATCCTGGTGACTGGGTTGGTTAATGGCTTGGAAAATGTAACTATTTCTGATTCATGATATTTTTATATAAACAATAAATTCATCACGGCACTGCTTATAAAGCCAAAAGCTAGAATCAGATGAACCATCAAACAATGGAGGACAGGTTAAAAAAATTGTGGTACCACTGTTTCGTGAACTATTTGGCTGTCTTTTAAAACATTTTCGAAGACTCTTTATTGGTCTGTGCCTGTGCCTATGACCATAGCATCCAGTGTCTGTGGACCAGCATCCATAGACAGAAAATCCTTATTTTAATGCTTGCAACTGTGGTCAGTTAACCCAACACTCTTTGACTTCTTTCCCATACAAAGGCCTCTGGTTAATGAGAATAGACAGGTTGAACTGTCTAAGGAGACTGAAAGAAGGCCCCGATCACAACCCTGTACCTGGAGGAGGGAGGAAGGAAGAGACCAGGAGCTGCACTAGGCCACGGGCATCAGACGCTCACCTCTTCTGCAGCTTCCAGCCAGGGAGTTATAAGAATGAGCAGGTGCTCAACAGCATCAAACAAAACCAAGAGGTTGGCCGGGAGTGGGGGCTCATGCCTGTAATCCCAGGAATTTGGGAGGCTGAGGCGAGTGGGTCGCTTGAACCCAGGAGTTCGAGACCAGCCTGGGCATCATGGCAAAACCCTGACTCTACCAAAAACAAACAAACAAACAAACAAAAAAACCCAAAATTAGTCAGTTTCATTATCCGGTCTCAAAATAAATAAATAGTTAAAAATAATAATTTAAAAAAACCCCAAGAGGTCCACGAGAATGATGGTGGCTGGTGCACCCATGGACAGCAGTTTCAGTGGAGTCATTTTAGTGGCCCCGAAGTTGACCACTCTATAGGCAGATTCGTGAGTTTAGATTTTAGGAGAGTTCATAAAGCTCCCCAACAGACTAAGGAGAAGGAGACTCAAAGTCCTGAGAAACTGTCTCTACTTAGGATAGTGCCTGGAGGTGAAGGCCTTCTGGCACCTTCCCTAGTAGGTCTTAGACCCCTGGAGCAAGGGCTGTTCATCAGAGGACAACCATTTCTGCCACTTGACTCAAATGATGGATTATTATTCCAAAATCTGTTTGGTCACTGGAGAATTATAACTAGAACAGTCCCTAAATCCTCGGGGAGCGTTACCAAGCTTTCCCCCCACCTTCCCCCTGTCCACAGAACTGCCCGGAGGAGACAGGGCTCACCCTGCTGCTTCTGGTGGCCATCACGTCTCTCTGCAGGAGGGACTGGCTGTTCTGTAACAAACAGGTCAGCAAGCACATGCTGCCAATGATGACGGCTCCAGCTAAATAGATGCTGAGGGGAATTTCATTTTTTTCCCCCAAGTCAGTCTTAGGCACCTTATTCAATTAACATGGCCACTAAGCTGCAGACAGCTCCATATAAAAGCCCTTCAGTTATAGAACACATTTTATTATGTGACAATAGTTGCCAGCACGATTTATTTCCTTTGATGGGATTCTGCTTTTTCCTTGTTAATTTAAATCTGTATTTTCTAGTGCTGATTCCAGGTCTGTGTGAATTTTTAAAATGTTACCATTAATCTTGTGGACCCAGTGGCCACATATAATGAAGACGGCTCTGCCCAGGCAGCTGCAGTGCCTGCTGTCCTCCCAGACTGTCAAAGGGCAGCGTCGAGGGAGTGGTGACTAGCAAGGCAGAGGCGCACTCATAGTCAGAGGCAGCTGCCACTTTTATCTCCCACCGCTTATACACACACACACACACACACACAACCAACGGGGTTCACAGTATTCCAGAAAATGCAATGAAAAGACGATTCATCCTGGCAAATACTGACGGTGACTTCAGACTTTTCCTCTGCCATACTAAATGCTGGAAGACGATGCAGCTACAGAGTTTTGAAGGTGAGAATAGTTGTGATTCGGCAATTTTGTACGACTTCAAGTTGTCTTTTGTGCAGGAAGACAACAACAGAAGATTATTCATGTCACCTTCTCTAGGAGAAACACAATAATACATTCCAGAGGATTCGAATTTAATACTTAAGAATGGGGAAGTAATGGGACAAAAGGACCAGCATTTATTCTTCCCTTTTTGAAATTTGAGGAAAGAACCTGAAATGTGGGAAATGACCTACTTAAGAAAATTTAACAACAGCATCAGTTGACTTGTTTACAGCGGGTACCTGTCATATGCATCTTATGATCCCCAACCCAATCCTACAGTGAGGTGCTGAGAGCACCCCCACTCCACAGGTGTCTCAGAGGGGCTCCACAGCTTGCCTGTCTGCTGGATACAGCTTGGACTTACAGTGTGCAGGAGCTTGGATCTGAATGCCGATGGGGCAAATTACACAATTCATGCTCTTAATTATGACGGTCTCCTCAAAAACTGGAAATAACGTTACAATGTCTGACTCAGAATATTATGCAGACATAAAACGATGTTTACAGGCTTTGCGGGGAGGGCTGGAGTGAGAAGTTCGGGATCCGGGTATGGAATATGATCTCAGCTGTGGAAGGAAAGGACAGGAACCAGGGCCTTGGGGCAGCATTTGTCATGGCAACGGACTGGGAGCAGCCCAGTGGCCATCAACAAGAGGAGGCTAATAAAATGTGGAATTTTCATATAATACTAAAGTATTACATGAAATGAATAGATGAAGAGAGCCAGAGGTTTTTCTGTAAAAATGGCCAACTCCCAAAGACATGGCTGTTAAGTAAAACAAAACCAAAAAAACAAGCCAAGCAAAAAAAAGTTGCAGAGTGATGTATTATAAACAACCCCATAAGACAATTTTTTTTCCACGGGCACACACAGCTAAGCTACGGCACAGCACAGGGCCTGGAGGGAGTAACTCAGAGGTGACCGCGGGGCAGGAGAGGCTCATGGTATTGATGACAGAAGCCTCTAAGGTGGGAGTGTGGATTTGCCCCCACTGCTTTTCCATATTTTTTAAGTGTTAATTTTTTTCGATGAGAAATTATTTCTTTTAATCGGAAAAAAAGATGGCAAAAACTAGGAGAATGCTTCCCAACGTGGCTGGGAGAGAAGAGACACGTATGAAAGCATCCAGCGTGGTGGTGCTTGGTGCTGAAGGGACATCTTGTTTTCTATATAATGTGTCTGCTGGTGGACAAAGACCAGAGGTCACGTACAAAGGAAAGGAATGGATTGTGGGGGCAGCAGCAGAAGCACGAAAAGCAACAAAAGTCAAGTTAAGATAGGAAGGGGAAGAACACAGCAAATGGCTAAATGAAATTCCGTTTTATTCCTGCTAACACCACTGGGAAGAAGTCATCTGTGACGCACAGCTTCTGTGCCAGGTGTAAGGACGTGCTTAATGAATGCCATTTAATGAAGAAAAAGGCTCTTATAAAACACCTGGCACAAGCAGGGTGCGGAGTCACAGGGAAGGGGACCTTTGCTGCACCTGCTGGCATTTTAATAAGCACCTTCTAGAGCGCCCGCTCTCCAAGGCTGGTCAACGGTGTCAGAAAGAGGTCCCTGACCATTGCCCATACTTGCTGACAGTTTGGGGAACCTTATTTCTTAAAGACCATATGCTCAGGTATCGGATCGCCCTGGAAGGTAATTAAAATGAATCATTTTCAGCTGGAAGGGCCCGACTAACACTCGAATTCTCCTCAATGACTTCACAGCCAGGATTCCTGCTCCAAGTCCCCTGAGTTTCCCAAGTGAGGCTCTGAATTACGATTGAGATCTGTGAAGACCCAGAGATGTGAGGAGATACTGTAATTCTTTCTTGCAACTTGGTTCCACTAAAACAGAAAGTCAGTTATTTTAATCACGCTAGGCTCTAAAATATTTTCAGTGGTGGTGATTTTTCTTTTCATATTGATTTTGGAGCCAACCTCAGAGAGAAACCACCACGCCCCAAGTTTACTATCACTTCTCACGGTCTGATGAGTCACTCTTTTGTTTTGTTTTGTAATTGACACCAGGCAAGACAAGTAAGGTTTTGTGAAACTTAAAACAGACCTATTTCCTCTACAGTTATATTCACTATCTTATAAACCTTCTATGCCTAGACCTAAAACTTAATTCCAAATATTACCCAAAGAACACAACCCCTTACCAGGGGGGCTGGACCGGTATCAACAAGCACACAAGGCTGCTATAATTAGGATGTGGCGACTGACTCAGCGCACTTTTTTTATTATGCTCCTACTGTGTGCTAGGCACTGCCTGGCACCGAGACAGTTTAAGAAATCAAATGAAACTTGTATCTTCCCCTTTAGGAATTTATCTGTAAGTCAACTGAAACACAAACATAAATCTCCTATATCACAAAGTAAAAAGCTCTGAATATCAAAACATAGGCCGTAAAGGACAATACGGTTATAGGCTTGAATTTTAAAACAGTGGCATGAAAAAGAAATAACCAAAACAACAAACATCTGTTGAGAGTCTACTATAGGCCAGGCACCCCGTTAGGCCCTGGGAGGTATCCAGGGACATGCGAGCCATGGTCCCACCTGCGAAAAGGAAAGACTGTGGTCGGAGAGAAAAGGCCTGAGCGATGAAATAGTAATTCCAGAGTCTAGACAGTGGCCCAAGAGATGTCACAAAACCAAGGATGGGCAACGGAGGCTCCGGGAGTCAGAGAGGTAGGAAATGGGATTTGACTTACATGGCTGGGAGTGGCTTTCCAGGGAGGCCGGCGTGAAGGCTTTGCTCCTGGAATTTTCACTCCTGTAATTATTTAGGACTATGGCAGTTGCCACTCACAGGGCACTTGCACTGTTCCTCATGCTTCATACGCATCTCTAATCTAAACAACCCAGCAAGGGAAGTAGTACCCTAGACATGGGGGAAAAGCAGTTCAGAGAGGTTAAGTAACTCACTCAAAGTCACACAGCTGAAGAAAATGGCTGGGCTAGGATGTGCATTAATGCTCTTTCCACCATGCTACGTTGTTGCTTTACCAAGATGACACGGGGCCTGAAGTAAGTGCAAACACAGACCTGTTCATTTTTTATTCAGGAAGCCCATTTGCCATGATCAATATAACTCCAACCTACCAGCCTGACTGTAGAATGGGTTTTCCTCATGGGCAACACATACACGCACGCATACACACACACACATACACACACACACACAACCAAATCACTCGGCATTGGACAAGGGAAAAAAAAGCTGCCACTGAAGACGAAGGAAATCACAATTCCAAACTCCCCAAGTTCCTAAATGCATAAAGTACGTGCAGCTTGATGGCATATGGCAAATCAATTACTAGTTTAAATCTTAAAACGAAAACATGGCAAGTGTGGTGTAGAAATAATCAAGCACAACGGTTAGGTTTAGATTACAGTGGGCCACTAGAGTTTTGAATACAATTAATCATCATTCCAGGCAATGGGAAGCCATATTGACACTTATTCCTAATTTGAATATTTAATTAGGGTGAAGTTCTTCATCAAATTATCGCAGAACTGGGAGAAAGCCTGGAAGACTTACTTACACAATTACTATCTTAACCCCTTCCCAGCTGCTCACCTGTGAGCACAGCCGTTCTAGTCCCAGCTCCACAGGGGAGGATGCCTGCGCCCAGTCTCTAATGCTGTGAGGCGCTGGAGGGGGTGCTGGTGACTGGAGTTGCAACTGTAGCAGGCAGGAGCCACGTGGTGGCAAAGGAAAGGTCTAAGGGGATGCCCTGCTCATGCTAGGCTAAGTTCTGCAATGAACCCTGGACACAGACAGAAAGCCGGCATGCACGGGTGCTCACTGGGCACCAGGGTGGTGCTTTCTGTGTCCCGCCATTTAACTCTCATGACAAATGCTGCAAAGGAGGCATTTTTATCCCCATTTCACAGAGGAAGAAATAGGCTCAGAGAGTGATAAAACTCACTCAAAGTAGCACTGCCTGTGAGTGGTGTAAAGAAGGCCCAAGTGACTCATCAAACACACACACACACACACACACAGTTACTCACCGAAAGTGATGACAAAGAGAACACGCAAGGCCCACAATAATGTTTTCAAGGCTGTATTTTCGATCATCTGCACTGTGTGGCTAAATCAGAGGAAAACCAAAACCCAGGCCTCCTCAACCAGCATTCTAAAATTTAACTCTTGGGTTCAAAATGCATCACTGAGCACCCCCAATGGAAGTCATGATGCCTCTGTGGCCAGGGGCTCAGCAGAATGATGGAGGTGGGGGCAGCAAAGCTCAAGGAACAGTCCCACAAGGCTGACTTGAGGCAAGGTGACAAGGTGACCATCCAAACCCTGCAGAGTGGGACTCGAGAAGGTGGGCGCTGCAGGACAGGTGTCCTTGGGGAGGGGAAAGTCCACAACAGGACAAGAAAATGTGAACTCTCTTTCTTCTTTCAAGATGGCCAAGGCTCAATGACAGCATTTAGAACTATATGTCAGCTTGGATATTTCCTTAATGTACACCTTTGCTATCTGAAAAGACTTTTACTAACATTTCATAGATACCATGTGATTCTGCGTGACCAAAACCAACATATTTTCCCACACAATCTCCCTGAAGGACCCAGGACAGGGCCAAGGGCTGAGTGCACACATGGGACTGGACCACGGTAGGTCCAGAGACCTTTCTGCTTGCAGTCTCCACCTAGAAGCTGAGAAGGAGGGACATCCTGATAATTTCAGGTTAGCCATTTCTCCTTAAAAGCCTGCGATGGGTTCACTTACCCTCTTGTGGAAAAGGCTCCATTTGCAGTGGCCACTTTCAGTAGGAAGTGGATCGCCAGGCATAAGGAGAGAGCCGCCCCAGCCCCCTGCCTGGGCCCACTGCAGGCACAGACCCCGGATCCGGATCCATCAGGCCTGCCCTGGCTCATTCGTGGGGGGAGTGAATGGCGTCGGGAACTTTGAAACTTTCCTTTGTATATTATATTAATCCATATAAGAAAATCTCTTTTAATGAGGAGTGATGTAGTTACAAACTCTCCAGAGCCATAATTAGAGCAAACTAATTGAAGTTGTGTTTTGACACACTTTCCAAATTCACGGGTGCCGGATGACATATTCACAACACTGCTGCTGCACAACCATGGCGACGGCAAAATCATTAGGCTAATAACGCTTATTTGCATTCTTATCATGCCAGCAGCTCGCCTTTAAATACTGTTTCCACTACTGCTCCTTTACTGTAAGTTTCCACCGAAAGATATTAACAGTAATTATTAGTACTTTAGTGGAATTTTAATGTTAAAGAATAACAATGCGCATTAACATACATTGAATGGCAATTCTTTTTCTTAACCACCCCTCGGAAGGTTTGGGGGTTCTTCCTTGGCCCTCATCCCAGAGCTCAAGGGTAACCAGATGCGATTTCAGCTTCATTTACAACTCAGGGTCCACACCCAGTGGGATCTGAAGTCGGGGTTTCCGAACTATTCTGCTCCAAAAGTTTGACAAGAAAAATCTTTCTTTCTTTTTTTGAAGTACAATAAAATGAAATAGTTAAGGAGAAATTTTTTCCAAGCAGTTAAAAAAAATCTCAATTTACAACACGGTCTTTGGTAATAACACTAATGAATTCCAGGAGGACATGCCGTAGCCATTCCCTGTCGCCCCCTTCGCGGTGATTAAAGGCAGACGGGGAAGAACTGGGTTGTGAGGGCGTCGGTGGGGGTGGGGTAGTCTTGATCTGTCAATGTGGGGCACTGCTTGCCACCAACGAGGCCAATTTTGGGGATGCTTAACTCAGACACACACAGAGAGGAAGACTCGACAGTTCTAAATAATGGTTATTAATGACGCCCTCCTCTAAAGTGACAAATTACTTCTGAAATTTAGAATTGAAGAAGTATGAAGAGTGAACGTGTCCTATTGACCGTGATGGGAAATGCCGGCCAGAACACAGAGTTCCCACTCATTGTGCACTGGGAGAAGGGCAGGGTCCCTCCTGTTTTGGGCTTTTGGCTGTCGTAAGAGGCAGTGACCACAGCTACCTCTTCCTGACGTGTCTCCCAGCAGTTACTGTTGGTGACTATGGGCACATCCTGGCTGTAAAAACACTTTTTGGGTGAGAGGCATAAAACATTAGGTGTGTTGCGCCAATAATCGAGACCCAGTCCCAGCTTGGGGTTGGGCTAGATATTTGCTCAGATCCTAGGCTTCTGTAAATATCTTGGGGTCAAGCAAAACCACCACTACATCGCTGACCACTGATAACCCAAGAGAAAATGTCTTAACTAAAAATATACACTTATGTTGAATTTCAAACTATTCAAGTGTACATTTCAGGATGAATGCTTAATCTCAGCCTAGGAAGATTTAAATGAGTGAAGAAAATGCTTCCACAGAAAAATGTCAAAGACTATAGTCCTTTAAAGCATGGGAGTTTTCAGTTTCTTAAGTTACAATCCTTGTACCAATCTGCTATTTTTCAAGTCACTGATTACTTAATAAAAAAAAAAAAAAAGACGAAGAAAGGAAACTAACTTTCATAGCTGCAGCAACACTCCAAATCATAGTATTTATTCACTACATTTAAGTTTTATTACACTTGAACCTTGCAATGCCAAAACACCTACCTCCCATATAAAAGAAATGAAGAAAAAAGCCAAGTCTGGGACCAGGGGCACCACACTTCCATTCCAGATGATCTAGTCTAATCTTATAAACTGAAATATTTAAAGAGTCTCTAAACCTCGCTGACCTTACTTTTAAAAACAAGGAACATATGGGCACTGCTAGCTTTTCATCTTCTTCCAGCCTACTAAAATATCTGCTTTTTGAAAATTCAAGAGTCAGGGGACTGCCAAAGTCAGATTCATAAAGGGCTGTGTGCGTGAGAGCACAGGACAAGCTGCAGTCTGGACTGAATGCAGCACATCCTCTATCAAAGAGCCAAAGGCAACATTTGTCTCCTCCCTGCCCAATCCATCTCAAAAGCTGTGGAAAACAATTTGTTTAGCAAAATACAGCCAGGACTGAGGAGGAGGTGGAATGTGGGCTACAGGCCGGATGGTGATTTTTGGTCCCATGCAAGGTTGAGCTCACAGCAGAGGGTCAGCGTTCAATCAGGAAGCCCTGAGGCTCCTTGAAGGCAGGCAGGGCTTACGGTGAGACCTCTCCTCTGCTCACAACCCCTCTAAATCCTAACTCCCTACCCTCGGATGAGTCATGATCTCTTCAAGCTTCAGTCTTCTCAACACTCCAGCCTGGGTGACAGAGCAAGATTTCATCTCAAAAAAAAAAACCCATAAAACCAAACCAAAATAAAATGAGGACACAATTATTCACCTCATAACATGGTTATAAAGATTAAAACTATGTATCTATCCATCTGTGTGTGTGTGCATATATATATGTATATATATAATGTTTATACAATGTCTGACACAAGACGCCCAGAAAATTATAGCTGAAATAATAATGATGATAATAATAATTGCATTTATTCTAATAATAATAATTATTAATATTATTATTCAACTGGAAACAAAACATCTGCTGCTCATGAAGGATATTCAGATTGAATTCTACCCTACCCACCGGCAAAAACCAAACTCAAATAAACTCAAAAGGCCTTTTAAAAGTAACTGCAAGCAAAGGATTTTATTAAATATCCCAATTAATAATTGAAACTCTGCATCGAAATAGAACAGCGTAGTTGGGGCGGGGGGTGGGGGGTGGTAGCAAAATCCTGGGAAATATCACTAGTTTAATGCCCATTTTTACTTTATTTGGCAGCTAGATTTACACTGAGAGACCCAAGTGAAACATTCCACAGAGCTACCTGCAAATAGACTGTCAGCTTCCACTCTGATAAAAGGTAAAATATCCTCCTCTAAATGGTCTGGTTCACAAAACCGACCCTAAAGTGAACTGATAAATCTGTTCTGACACACAGAAAACTATTTTCATAATCCTGAAAAAAGCCTTTCTCCAAACCCTGGTGCTGAAACCAACTGCACAAAGAGCCCTCGCACACTCGTGAGCCGGACTCAGAAGGGAATAATTTCCCATTTCTAACCCTGCTTCCCAGGACGATAACAACAAAAAAGCACACATAACTACCATGAGCACTGAGAAAAATAAGACACTCAGAAAGTCACAAAAATTACAAAGATAACACGTTTACAAGCAGCAAACACCTTCTCAAAAATCTGATGTGAGAGCACGAACCCCAAGGCCAGCTCCGAGGTGGGAGCTGAATTGACGAATCGTCAATTCTTCATTAAATAGAAGCTCTGACTTCCCAAGAAGCTGTATTAAAAATTAATATCAAAAAGTGTATTGCTCAACCTAAACTCATCATTCATATCTAACAATACCGAACTGCATTCTAATGAAATTTCCCCTTCAAAATTACTCTGACACCAAAACTAAGTTTGATACTGGTCCAAGAGCGGCCACCGCTCTGTTCACGAGCATTTTGAAGATATTCAAATAAGCTCATTCTGTAGGTCTGTTTCATGCCGCTCTCACGATCACCAGAATAAACCACACTGCTCGTAACCCTGCTTAAACGCCCGCTTCAAAGCGAGGGCAGGATGGTGGTGCTGGGACCTCCCGGGGCGGCCTCCACATGTTCCCTCAGTCGGCGACCACAGTGCAAGTGTGCTGGACACCGGCCAAAGTTCACACGTCTCCCTAAGACTGCTTAGGCGGTTTCCGACCAGAGGGGCCTCTGCAGGACGAGTTCCCCATCCACACGCCCGGCGAAGTCCTCATTCACCAGCTGCTGGTCAGAAGCCTGGAGAAGCTGCACAGGAAGGTGGCGGGGCCACCTGGATGGGCAACCCCACTACCCACCAGCCCCTCCAGGCACATGCTTGGTTCCCTGATGAAAGGCTTCACGGCCGGGGGGCCTCGTGACAATCTGCACACTAACAGTAGCTTGCCTGCTTGGGTGAAGATCCTAGCCCTGACACTTAACTAACTGTATGACTTTGGGCAAGGGATTTAACCTCCTCGCTCTCAGTTTCCTCAACTTAAACCTGGGCTGATAATAGTAACTGACTCACAGAGCTATTATTAGAATTAAACGAGTTGGCTGGGTGCGGTGGCTCACGCCTACAATCCTAGCACTTTGGGAGGTTGAGGCAGGCAGATCACTTGAGGTCAGGAGTTTGGGACCAGCCTGGCCAATATGGTGAAACCCTGTCTCTACTAAAAATACAAAAAATTAGCTAGGCGTGGTGGCGCACGTTTGTAATCCCAGCTACTCGGGAGGATGAGGTGGGAAAAATGCTAGAACCCAGGAGGCAGAGGTTGCAGTGAGCCGATATAGCACCACTGCACTCCAGCCTGGGTGACAGTGAGACTCCATCTCAAAAATAAAAAATAAATAAAGAATTAAAGGAGTTATTTGTAAAGACTTTGAACAGTACCTCATACCTAATAAATGCATGGTAAGTCTCTGCTGGCTGGATGGATGGAGGGATGGAAGGACGGATGGAAGGAGCGATGCATAAAATATGATGTCCAGTCCTATGCATTAAACTAATCACCTTATGCATCCAATAAATACTTTCTGGGTGCCTAACACACGCCAGCCACCTGGAATTCAGAGTTCTTTACCATCTGGGAGCCACACATTTTTCCACTGAACACTTACTGTGAGCATGGAATGAGATGACATGGCTGAAAGTACTTGCTCAGTTTTGAGGAATGGTGATGCAATGTGATCATCATTGCTATTTCTGTGTGACTAGCCTCTTTTGAGGCTTTAAAGGAGAAAAAGGAAAACATGAGGATCTCTGTCATCAGCAAGCAGCAAATCTAGTCAGTAAGATCAAACAGAAATACATGCAGCGATGATAGGGAACTGTGAGGTGCCAAGCCGTACGACGCAGGCAACTGGAGGAGAAGAAGGCAAACGACGTGGGCTAGGCTTTCTAGAAGTGATGTGGGCTACTACAGGCCTGGGGTGGGGCGCTGGCCAGGGCCAATCCTAAGCATTCTGGAGTCCAGTGTAACTCTTCCAGGAGGGAAGGGGCTGGTACAAACTGAGGCGCATAGTGAGGGCCAGAGCAGAGATGCTTTTGGAATGAGAATGGTGTGCCCCGGAGACAAGAGGAGACTCGCCTAATTAATGTGAGAGAATAGGGCAGGTGGGGGGCGGTCAGATAACAGGAAGCCTTCCCCAGTGTAGTTATCAGGCCACCACGGACTTTAAAGTTATAGGCAAAGAATATAAATGCGGGCTATTTACAGAAATAATACCTGAGCCCCAGAAGCCCACCCCTGATCCATCTTGGATTTAGTGTCCAGGTTTGACCCCTCCAGAGCACTCATCTCTGAGACAGGGCTGGCTGCCAGTCCTTTCGGCTGGAAGGTGCCGCTTGCGCAGCGGGATCATTCACACCCCAGTGCTGATGTCTGGGCTCCCTGTGTAAAGAACCCTGCGCTGCAGTCTTCATCTTAAAAGACAACGAAAATGTGTGTTCTGTCTTTAGAGTTAAACAAACAAAAAGCGTGTGTGGCTTTAGTGTGGAGGAGGAGGAAATCCAATTTTTCCAAGTGAAGCCAGACCCATAGTTATCCCTGGACATGACCTGCAGAAGTGTCTGAAGGCCCCCATGCCAGAAAAGCAGGGCCCAAGCCCTTGCCTTCTTCTTCCTTTTTTTTTTTTTTTAAGATAGGGTCTTGTGCTGTCGGCCAAGCTGGAGTGCAATGGAGGGATCATGATCACAGCTCACTGCAGCCTTGACCTCCAGGCTCAAGTGATCCTCTCACTCAGCCTCCTGAGTAGCTAGGACCACAGGCATGCACCACCACACCCAGCTAATTTTTGTATTTGATTTTTTTGTAGAGATGGGGTTTTGCCACGTTGTGCAGACTTGTTTTGAGCTCCTGAGCTCAAGTGATCCTCCCGTCTCAGCCTCCCAAAGTACTAGGACTACAGGCATGTGCCACCACACCCAGTGTGCCAAGCCCTCTTTTGATGGGACCAGGACAGAGTGCTCCATTGCTCAGCTCACCTGCCCCCAAACCATTTCTTGCAACTATGGAAGTGGAGCTCAAAATCCATGTCACAATTTATTACTAGGGGGAAAAAAAGAGTCATTGAAATCACCCGGGATACACAGAACCCCTCTCATAAATGATGCACCTTACATGAAACCACAGATTTCAATTCCAATCCTCTGCACTGAGCCTTCCCCTACTGAACCCTAGGGAGAAACTTCTCACAGGCAGATGCCTCCAGCGCCAAGCCTTTTGCCACTCTGAACAGGCCGTAAACACCTCAACAGGAAAAGGAAAACTCAGTCTCCCTGATCTGTGTGATTCTGGGCCTCACATTCAAGTCCTGCAACAACAGGACAGGTGACACATGTCATCTGGGGTACAAGGACCATCTTACAACTGAAAACGGACAGAAGGCAGCTGAAGGATTTGAGGCTGTCAGTGTGGACAACAGGGCTCCAGCCGGTCACCTAAGGCACCACCCCCACTGCTGACTTACTCTGCGAGTTAATCAGAAAGTAGTGGAGTTGATCCCCATGTCCAGAGGGAAGGCGGGGTTGGAGAGGCCAGGACTGAGTGTGGCACGCTCATGGGCTTCTGACAATGATGTGATGGGGGACAAGCCTGGGCGGCATGGCCTGAATTCTAGATCACCACAGCATGATTTTTCCTCTCCTGTAGGAAGGGCCATTAACCTTTCCGATGACAGCCCTGGGATCAGAGTGACGGAACAATTTTTGAGGTCAGCAAGGATCTATGTTCTCAAAACCTGACATCGACATGCAAAAGTTGTGACTGAATTCTGGTGTCCCTGAGAGGAAGACTAAATGCATGTGACAGATATTCTGCAATCAAAATGCCCCATTTCCCAGAGTATCTGTCACAGATTGATAACATCCATGCAAAAAGTTAAGTACAATTATGTCTGTCACTAAGAAACATACTTCCGAACCTGTGACTGACAACTTGCTGGGAGCTGACAAATTACAGGAAGATGACTGCAACAGCGAGCACCACGTCACCTCCTACGGGCAATCCAGGAGTGGCTGACACTCCGAGAGGCTCCCATGAACTGCACCTTGCAGGGGAGGCTGCCGGTCAGAACTCAATGGCTGGGAAATGCTCTGTGGCTTCGGGTGGGAAAATAACCCTTTCCCCCAAGACAGACAGTGTCAGGGAAAGGTCACAGGATGTGCCCGTGGCCTGGCGTCTGTGGGGAGGAGAGTTTGGGCAGCAGTTTCTCCCTCAGGACCATGGTGAGGACAGCCCGGGTGAGTGGGAAGG
Organism: Colobus angolensis palliatus; assembly: GCF_000951035.1. Lineage (NCBI taxonomy): Eukaryota > Metazoa > Chordata > Mammalia > Primates > Cercopithecidae > Colobus > Colobus angolensis. Next base: position 8,908,579 of record NW_012122931.1, read on the forward strand.
GCGGGGTGGGGCTACTGGAACCACATGTTGCAGATTTTCTGGGAGAGCCCCCGCAGGATGGATGTTCACATAAACACAAGATGTCCTGAAAACTCCAGCCACCTGGAGGCCAGACTACGTGTTTCTGACAGACTCTGAAAGGGACAGAATACCCTGGACCAAGACATGGTGTCCGCATCGCCAAGGGCCCCGGATGTGCTGGGAGGCCCCTCTGAGCTTCCCTCTCAGGGACGCTGCACAGCAGCAACTCTCCACTATCCATGCCTCCTCCTCTGACCTCAGCACTGGTGAGTGGAGGAACGCAATGGCTGCAAGTCAGATACAGAAGCAGCATCAACGGTGGCTTGGGGACCTCTGAAACCAAGGCCCGCTGCTCTGTGCCCTCCCTGCTCACTGGAGGGTGTCTGTGGTCCTAACACGGAGGTCTGCTGAACCTGAATTTCTATAGGTGGGGAGAGGGAATATGACACGTTTCTTAAATAAGGCTTAAGAAACACTGATTGCTCTAATTCTCCTGCAGTCTGAAGGATCCAAATGTCATCTGACCACCCCCAGCATCTGGGAGCGCATCACACCTCAGGTCAGCTTCTTGATGCCACAGAATTTTCACCTTGGGGAAGGTGTCTTTATTGATTTTTTTTTTTAAGTGTTAAGCCTAAATCTACCTCCTTGTAACCTCAGTCCACCTGACCTAATTCTGTCTTCTGGAGCCCCCAGCCATTTCTCCATCCCCCATCCACACCTGGAAACACTTCTACTTTCTCTGCTGCTATTGACCCTTAAGATGTCTGCAGCAGGTTGGCCTGTCTCCACTCAGGTCCAAACTGGATTCCTCAAACTCGACACTGGATTCGGGTAACCTCTGCCTGGTGGTGTGGGGCAGTGCACATGCCCCAGGAGCAGGACTCCACTCAGGGCCTCCCGCTGTGCACACCAGGCTGCACTCCACACAGCCATGCTCTGACCCCCGCCATTGCACACACGGCCGCTAAGCAAGGCCTCAGCTTGGTTCCTGTGTGATGGAATTTTTTGAACCTTGGAGGGCCTCTCGGCCTGTGCCCATCGCCTCCCATGGTTCCAGCAGGTTGTTCTGGCTGTAGAGGAGATGCAGAGTATTGATTCTGTCATTCAGCACGTCAGCTCACCCTAATGACTCTGTATCATCTGCAAATTTGATAAGCGTGCCTCTGATGTCTTTATCAAGCCATGGTTCTGCGGCTTGCTGAGCTACAGGGCAGCAGCTCACCAGGGGCCTCCTCCTGGGTCGACACAGAGCCATTCACTTATCACACTGGGGGCTTCGGCTGCTCCAGCGGTTGTGAGCCCACCTGCCTCCCGGGGCTTTTCCCAACCTCTGTCCCGGCAGCAGCAGCGGAACCTTTTCTTCCCAGCAGAAACAGGTGATGCCCTGCATGTGAGAGACGGTGGAGGGGCTGCTCTGGTACAGGCCAGGAAGGTGTTTCCTCTCTTGGCTCCCCTGCCCCAGAGAGCTGCACAGAGCCAAAATCAGAAACCCCACCATCCGATCGCACGCCCGAGGCTGACTCACAAAGCTAGGCCCAGCCCCAAAGAGGGCCACAGAGATGGCACCGTGCCTCCGTCCCGAGGCCAGCCCTCTCCTGTTGATCGACATGCATGACATGGGCAAGCAGGGGATGGAGTGCCTGCAGCCAGGGAAACGAAGAGGCTCTGGGTCCCAGAAGAAGCGGCTGCCCTTCTTCATCGGGAGACAGTTAAGAGATGTGTGTGGTGATGTCTGCGTGTGAAATGAAGCGCCACGGTGAGCGAGAGGAGCTCTGCCAAGCTACCTTCTACTGCCTTAGCCACCCACTCACTGGTACAGCCCAGGAGCATCCCTCTCCCTGGGGACCCGACCGCTCCGAAAGGACAACTCCAAAGCTGGTGACACCACAGCATTTTCTGCAATAACAGAGCTTCTGCGGGAAGCTCCTGCTTCTAGAGGCAGTTCCTGCTTATGGACAGAGAAGGCAGTGCTGCTAGAACCACGAGGTCCTCAGGTGATGGCCTCCAGACCATGCAAAGATCCACCTTTTGTCTGAAATAAAGCCGGGAATGAATGGCATTCCAAAAAATGGCAGGGAATTCTTTGAAATCTGAGTGATTCTGAGTGATGACACAAGAAATGGAGGCGGAGCACATGGTTTTGGCTTTGGAGAAGAACACAGACTCAAGAAAGCAGCCAGATCTGTGACCCACCCCTTCCTAGGTCCTCCCGGGCAGCCTGGGCCAGCGCTCTGCAAGGAAAGGGCCTCCCACCAGCTCCGGCTCAGAACCGCATTCCCCGCCATCGCCACGGCTGGGCAGTAGAGGGCGCTGCGTCACCGCGCTCCCAGCGGCTCGATCCACGCCACACAAAGACCGCACTGGATGTGGTTCTCAGGTTTATGGTTGAGGCTACTTGAGAAAACAGTAGCGAGACACAGACTTGCTATTACACGATATGATATCACCTATGTAAAAAGTACACAAGAAAAAGATGAGGGAAATATAACAAAAGGTTATAAGCATTTGCTCGTGGGAAATGGAATTCCTGTTTTTTCATGCTTTCTACGTTCTGCCAATTTTCTACAAGCCTGGATTACTCTCACCATCGGAAAAGACACACGCAGTGCTCAGGGAACAGGGAGTCGTCCGGAGGGGTTGCAAGGGACACATTTATTGTGAAACTGAATGCTTGCCTGGATTCAGGTGGGCGCTGGGGAGCTCCTTGGAGGTTCACCACGTGCCCACACCACCCCACTGACTCAAGATGTCCCCGAAGCGCTCACAGAAGAAGACCCAGCACAGGCCCACTCCAGGAGCCTCAGGGAGGGCTTCCTGGGAGAGGAGTCCTCTGCGCTGAGACCTGCCAAACACACCTCATGTGCAGGGAGCACTGAGAGCAAAGGTACAGAAGCCAGGGGCAGGAAGGGAGGAGGAGGAGGCTGCCAGCACAGCTTAATGTCTGGGACTCGAGCTGGGAGAGGGAAGACAAGAAATCCCGGAGCTGGTGTGAGGCCCTGCAGGCCCCAGCACCGGGAGCACAAGCCCCAGCCACTGCTGCTCACCAGAAGGGAGGCTATCAGGTTCCCCCTCTGGAGAGTGTAGAGACCTGAAGCCTCAAGGAATAAAACAGCATACTCATCCTTGCTAGTCTTCAATGGAAAAATTCGAATGAATAATCAACATTTCATTTAAAAAAAATCAAAGATACTGGACAGGAAAACAATACCAAAAAAAATCCCACAAAAACCAAAAAACCCTCATGGACGAGGCTCACATAGGTGTGCATCCTACCTGTAAATTACCGCACAGGACAACTTGGGACAGACAAGTGGTTTTTACTTGGAAGCACTAAAGTACATTCAATTATCCTGCTGCATACTGGCTGACTTAACTCAGCCAAATTAGAATACATTTTATATTGACTATTTTGACATTTGTTTTATTTGGCAAGTAAAACAAAACTGATCCAATTTCCTTGCAGCCATTGTAAACCATAAACTGTACGGCAGAGGTGATAAAGTACATAAGCCTTATAAACACTTGTTTCTGATGCGCTGCCCTGCAATCCTGCCAGGCTGCTGGTGGCTCAGTGTTCTCGGCCGTCTTACTTCAGGTGCAAGTGGCCTTGCTCTCACAGTGACCGGCAGGCTTCCGAGAGTACTCTCTCTGCTTTATCTCAGAAAACTGGAGCTCTTTCTTTATCCACAGAAAGTCAAAACCTGCCTGAGGTGGTGCCCATTTCTGGGCCCTTCTAAACCACATGATGTCAGCAGGGAGCAGCTGTAACGACTTCAGGGCAACTGCTCCTGTGGGGGCTTTCCAGCCTCTGCAAGGAGCCCAAACTTGAGCTGACCCGAGTACAAGCAGGCGATGGGCCTCAGCACAGGTGATGGAGGACCCCAACACACAGGTGATGGCCTTAGCTGACCCCCCAGCACAGGTGACACACCTGAGATAGCCTTGAGCACAGGTGACAGTGACCCTCGGCAGTGCCCTCCAGGGTGGAGCTGACAGTGCTCTCGCTCAGAAATGGAGGAACAAGTGCTGATGCGCGGTGCTAGCCTCACACTCCTGAACCTAACAAAGAGACTCAAATGTTCACCCTGCAACTCTGGGAGACTCATTAGCGATTTCTAACTTTTTATGCCAAATGAAACTGAAAACTCCTTCTAAAGTTCCAGGCAATTCCAGGGGTAGTTAAGTTTAAATACCACTCTTGGTTTATGAAACTGTCACAAGAAAGACCAGATTGTCTTTATAGGGGGATGTCCCAGAGGACAGAGTCCTCAGGGCTTTGGGGCCTCATTACAGCGCATTCTTCCGAGTGAGGCGGAGGCTTGGCACAGAGGAACAGAGTACAGAGAGCTGGTGGCATGTCCCGGAGGGCAGGCTGTATTGTGGAGGGCCCAGGAAGACCCACCAGTGACTCTTCTGTCTGGTTCCTGACAGATTTTATTCATCTCTATTCACCCACGTGGAAGCTTTGAGATCCATTCTCATTTACGTTACGTCAATCCCTAAGTGTTGCTGCCTCACCATTCTTGTTTTACTTTTGCAGTCCCTTTCTCAAGCTTAATCCATCAGTGCTGTTTGTTCCTTGCCCTCAGTTTACTCTAGTGATGCACAGGACTTTTATTTGACAGGATTATTTTTGCAGAAAGTGTAGAGACTGTTACTACCTCTATTATGACTGAAATCAGTTGCAGAGCAAACAGTTGGCTCACCCAAGTTTCTTTGTGGAGACAATTATTAAAACTAGCATTTCCTGAAAAACTCCTCACTATTCTCTCATACCCAAACTACCCATTTCTTAGTTTATAGATCATTAGAAAAAGAAATTATATGAAAATGAAGAATATAAGAACTCACCTACCCTCCTGGGTTGCAAATGAGTTGCTGGCCAAGATAGAGAAGGAATTTGACCTTAAGGCCAGTGATCCCAACTCCATGGCTACACAGCACATGTCTGTGTGTAGCTAGCAGCTCTTTTGAATAGCAAAGCCAATTTTAAGTTGCATAATGTGCAGTTTTAGGAGCCTGCAGAACACGTACAAAATAGACCACAGAATGGCCTTTGCATTCACGTAATGCAAAGATTTCCAAGTGGATTTCTAAAAATCTCCTCTAAAGATATATTGCTTCTACAATTGTTCAGCTGTCTTTTGCACTATTTAAGCAGGCACTTGGTGGTGTTCTAAAATGTTGTGCAGGGACCCAAGACCACAGGACAACACAAGACACCCCAACAAGGCCTCACCTGGGAAGGTTGGGGGCTGGGGTGGAAGCAGCTGATGACTGGGAAGGCGTTGTGGGTTGAGATGAGTCATGATTTCTTGGTACTCTGCCCATTCGATACCAGATCCCCATGCTGTTCAGTTCCCTTTAGGAAAAAAGAGAAATCTTCATGGCTCTGGTTAGCACAAAGCATTTACCTGAGTGACAAAGCAAACCAACTGACTTAAAAGAGTCATGGCCTCAAACACCAGGGAATCAATTCTTGCCCCCAACATGAAATGGGTTTCACCACCTCCTTTGTGCTCTGGGCATCACAGTTCACATGAGGGTGACCTGTTCCATCTAGGCAGGCCTTCAGGACAAGGCTGCCTGTGTCACCCTCCCCGAGCTTGCCTTCCTACTCCAACTGGTACTTTCCTTGCTTCTCCAAACTTCTTTCTGTTTTGCCATTTCCTTGTAGAGTATGATGTGATAATCCACATCAAGTCCTTTGTGCAGTTAGGAGAGACAGGGAGATGCTGGTGTTTAACCATGAGATGAATTATCCCCCTACTCTATAACACACCCCAATCTCAGGATACAGCCTCTTCCAGCTGTGTGTCACCTGCCGTTGGCCTCATTCTCAGGGTCAGTTTGGGAATCATCTTCAAACTGCAAAACTTGCCCCATAAACCACTCAACTTGAAGTGGACACCAAGGGGCCTCCCAGACACCGCACAAGCTCTCCTGTGACTTCCCTCGCAAAGATACCACAGCCCTGACCCCTACTACACCACACACTCGCGAGTGCTGAGGAGACAGCCATGCTCCTAGGAATAGTGACGGGATCATTTTCACCATATTCAGTTTCCAACTTCCCAGTTGCCCCACAGAACTGCATCTTTGGGACCTGATGTAGAGGAATATAATCTCTTCAAAAAATGGAAAAAGACTTATTCTGTGGGAACCCCTAATAAGCTTCTCAGGACACCACAGGAACCATGTAAAACCACAATGCTGTCTTCTTAGATGAGTGATTCCAGTGAGCTGCACTGATTTCTCCACATCTGGGCCATGGGCTCTAGCTGCCAGGCTTTGGAGGTGCTGTTTGGAATGTGAGCTTTCTATCTTCCCCAACTGACAATCCCAAACCCTTGCAAAGTAACACGTAGAACTGTGCCCGCTTTTAAGAATAAGTGGCTTAGAGTTCTGAATACTGAATTCTTTTTCCTTGCTTAAAAATAACACTGGAATTGTCTTCCTCTGGAAGAGAACTGTTGCCCCAAGATGAAATAAAACTATAGCCATATTTCCAAAGTGATATAAAGGAAAAAAGGCTTTGGTTTTATCAAGGTACATACTGGTAAATATCTATTCCTTAAAATTGGTTAAATTGGTTAAAAATGGAATCTTTTTACAACAGGATAGTTTATAATTAAAGACACACATAGCAACTGAAATTAGATTTAAAAGTTCATTACTAAATTGCTGGTTTCTGCCATTTGTATGTAAATGGGTGCTTCTGAGGTGCCTGAAGTATGTTTATTCTATTTCCTACTCCTGTATTCCTGTTTACATAATTAGTGTAAACCATGTTGCAAAACAGGATTTTTGAGTGTGTAGGAAGGGAATGATCAGAGTCCTTCTTAACCACATGATCCTGACACAGAGCATTCCGATGCCACAGCTGAAGACCGCCAGAGGTGAAACTCTGCATTTCTGTGGTACCTGCTCCCTGCATGCTTCAAGTAAATGCCACAAGGGCTCATCTGCTGCTCTCACCGGGTCTAGGCTATCAGGAAAGGCCCTGGCTGATAAAAAGGCAGCTCTGGGCTCAAATGAACAAGAGTAAAGCAGAGTACAGGCCTGAGCCAGGAGGCTGGCCTCAGAAGCTGAGGAGGAGAGAGTGTCTCTGGGAGCCCACAGGGAGACACATGGCACCTCCCAGGCCTGGCCAGGGAAGAGGCACATGGCTGAGGGGGCTGTAAACCATCTGCCACACCAAGTACCCGGTACACCTGGATTTCAGTTGACCGAGGACAGTGAACATCTATTTCCTTTAAGACAGCTGGCATCCCCTCACACCCTTTCTGACTTTTGACTTCCCCTCTGTATTTTAGGGGCAGCACCAGTCATGGTTAGTCCTTGAGTTCCCATGGAGCTAATCCTACTTCCTGCTCAGGCCTGGTCAATGGAAGAGTTTTCCAGAAAACAGTGACCAGCCCAGGGTGCACATGACCCTACCTAGATCAATCAAGACCAATGAGACTAAATTCTAGAACTTCTTTTGAACTAGCAGGAACACAGACTTGCTCTTGGCCTCTGGACTTGAACCTGGATGAAAAGCAGATGGAGCTACTGCAGTACCAGGCCTCCTTGAGGGGGAAACATGTCAGAACACGGCCCAGCACCCCAGCCAGAGGGAAACAGGGAAACCAGAACCCAGTGCCGGCTTTCAAGCTTCCGCTTCCAGGCGTGCCGGTCCTGCCTCCCCAACTCTTCTGTGATGCCAGCCAACAAATTCTTTCTTTTGCTTAAGCCAAAGTGGGTTGGGTTTCCTGTCACTTACAATCAACAGAGCCCTAAGTGAAACCCTGGGATTTCACTGTACTAAGTATTTATGGAGCCACAACAGAGCCAGGCCCATGCTCAGGGCTGAGGCTACTGGAGAAACAAGACAAAAATGGGCCCAGGCCTCAGCAGTTCTCTGCTTACTGGGGAATTATCATGCAGCTGTGTAATATTTATGTTTCTTCCTGACTTGGAGCCCTCCACTGGCTTTCCAGTGTGCTTGGAATAAACTCCAGGCCATGTCCTAGGAGGTCCTGCCAACCCTCGCCCTTGTCCCAGTACTCTCCCTGGCTCTTCCAGCTGCATGGGGCTGCGTTCTGCTCCCAGAACATGCCATGCTCATTCCCACTTCTCTCCTTCTGCTTCTGCTCTGCCTCGAAGGCCCTGCCTTCACATCTGTGCATGGTTGGTTTTCTGACATTCAGGTCTCTGCTCAAGTGTCACCTTCCTGACCCCCTCACGGAAGATGCCCCCACTCCGTCATTGTGTTTCACTTTCTTCACTGTCTGGAATTAGCTCATTTATTTTCTTGTTTATTGCTCGTCTGTCCCTTTTCGAACATCAGCTCTGTGACAGCAGGGCCTTTGCCTCACTCATGACCACATCCAGTGACCTTGGCCCCATGGTACAAAATAGGTCCCTGTGACCTTTCCTATAGGGTGAATAACGAGTGTGGAGAGCTGAGGCTGGTGGCATCACAGGGTGTCGGGGAAGGACCCAGAGGAGCTTCAAGGCTGAATGCGCAGAAGGGCGGGGGAGGAAAGGCCCTAAGGTAGAGTCAGCAGTGCGAGCCCAGGCGCAGAGAGGCCGCAGCTGAGCAGGAAGGGCAGCGAGGAGCACTGGGCTGACAGAGGCCCACGGCTGAGAGCCTGGGGGCCACATGGAAATCTCTGAGACCTCATTGCCTGGAGCGGCCTGAGTGCTCTCATGGAAGAGTAGCAGCTGAGAGTCCTGTCATTAAGACTCACCCGATAAACGTGTACTGAGGTGGGGCCTGCTTGGTCCGGCCCATGATCCGAATGTCACAAATTGCAGCTTCCGTTGAATCCCGTGGAATAAATTTAATGCACAGCCTCTTCTTCCTAAAAGCCACTTCCTCTGAAGGAAAGGACAACAGAAAGGGTATGAGTTTTCCAGAGATCCCACCATCTTGATTCTGAAAACCACATCCCTTGTCACACCCTATTCCTGGCAGCAGAAGTGGCAGGTCACCTAAGCTGCTAGACAGAAGGGCGGGGCTCTGCTGCCTGCCTTCCCCCGGGCTGCAGTCACCCTGCTCTGCATGCAGGACTCAACCCAGACACCCCGTGCTGAGAAGGGGCCCGCACACCCTGCAGTAAATCCGGGTGGCTTCTAAGAGCCGCAACCACAATCTGCTCACTGCTCAGCCATCAGAAACGTGCACGCTGATGCCCTGAGCATTAACAAATTTCACCACATGGACTTCTTTTCTTTTCTGCTTTTTATCATAGAAATCTTCAAACATACCCCAAAGCAGAGAGAACAGCGGAATGAATCCATGTGTTTCCGTCACCCAATGTCAATGCTGTGCACTATGGACAAGCTGGTTTCCTCTCCTCCCACCCCTGCAGCTTTGCTGGATATTTAAAATGAATCCCTGATGACACCACGTCATGTCGCCATCAATACCTCAGTAGGCATCCAGGTCACTGTTCTTTAAAGACCACTATGCCATCACCATTCCTAACAAAACGAACAGAATTCCTGAGTATCATCCAATAGAGAGTCTACATTCACATTTTCTCCAGTCTGTCTGCATCCAGATCCCCAGGATGCTGAGGCACTGCCTCTGGGTGTCAGGCCTCCCAGACCATTTGACTCTGGAACAACCACTCCTGCTCCCTTTTCTTCAGGGCACTGACAGGTTGGAGAAATCGGGTCATTCCCCTGTGCCTCCTGTAGACTGACAGAGCTAAAGCCTTGATTAGACTCAGGTTAGGTTTTTTAGATGCACATGCTGTCCAGGGGCACGTGTAAGTCTAGGCTGTCATATGGTGAGGCCTAGAGTCTTGTTGGGCCATTCTTGCTGAGCTCTGCTGGTGTCGGCCTGGGCCTCGGTCATACAGTTCCCCCACTGCCATCCTCTGAGTACTTTCTCACCCTCTGATGACTGTTGCTAAGATCCATGCTTTATTAAAGGTTCACAATGGTAACTTTTGAACTCTGTCATTCCTTCTGCTTCTTTTCTTTTATTTTTTTTTTTTTGAGATGGAGTCTTACTCTGTCACCCAGGCTGGAGAGCAGTAGCATGATCTTGGCTCACTGCAACCTCCACCTCCCGGGTTCAAGTGATTCTCCTGCCTCGGCCTCCTGAGTAGCTGGGATTACAGATGCGTGCCACCATGCCTGATTCATTTTTGTATTTTTAGTAGAGATGGGGTTTCACCATGTTGGTCAGGCTGGTCTCAAACTCCTGACCCCATGATCCACCCACCCTGGTCTCCCAAAGTGCTGGGATTACAGGCGTGAGTCACTGCACCCAGCCTCCTTCTGCATTTTTTAGCTATAATCTTTCTATATATAAAAAATAACTTCCCTTCATCAACGATTTGGTCTCCCTAAAATAAATTTTGTGTAGAAAAAAAGGATAAGCACATAATTCTTTTCTCTTACTTATCAAGCCTTAGAGTAAGGAGTTGGTGCTTGAGCAACCTCCAGTGCTGACCAATGGGAGGTGTGTGTGTTTGTGCTTTTAAGCCTGAGTTTCAGCCAACTGCAGCCATTTAATACACGAGTCAGACAGATCTGAGTTGAAATCCTAACACCAACATTTTCTGGCACTGTGACCTTAGGCAAGTTACTTAATTTCTCTGAGTCTTGGTAAATTGTAAAAGGGAGTTAATGAAACCCATCCCACAGGGATGTGGGTTGGATGCACTGTGCCAGCACATATGATCCACCTAGCCCAGTGCCTGGCACACAGTAAGTGCTCAGTAAAGAACAGCTGTGTGGGATCTTACTGTCATTATTGACAAGTAAGCCTCTAGCGTGTAATTTATGCCTGTGCTTGGTATTGGGTTTCAAGACCTTGCAATTCTGTGGCAGGAAGTAAGACATTCAACAGCACATTCAAATCGAGGAACAGAATGAGGGGAAGTACAGCCCTGCCCGGGGGTTCTTATAGGGGCCAGGAGTGGGGAGGGGGACGAGAAAATCAGTGGAATTGTTTTTGTTAGTATATTTTTAGGGGGGTAGGGTCGCTTTTAAAGAGTCAGATAACTTTGTGCGTTCCTCAGGCACAGAAACTGAGGGCTAGAGCAGATCTACCAGCAGAGAGGAACAACGTTCTGAATCCAGACCCTAAACATTGCTAAACATCTAGGAAATGAACCTAGAACTGGAAATGAAGAGGCCCCTGCTGCCCACCTCCTGTGTGACAAGACCCAACCTCAGAGTCCACACTTGGGACAGCAACCTGGGGAATGGGGGGCGCTGTTCACAGCAACTCTGCACCTTCAAAGATTATCAGCTGCTCAGATTGGCCTTAGAAGGCGTGAAGAACATGAGACCTTTACACAAAGAAAACTAATGCTGGGTGTTTCACTTGCTGTTGCCACGCTGCTCTTGGCTCCATTCCTCCATCTGCAGCAAACTCGGGGTAAGAGATGGAGCCACTAATTACACATGCTTAAGCAGGCCTAATTTTAAGTAAACATATTATACATAGTCAATAGAAATGTGTTCAGTCATGCTAATGAACACAGAGAAAGTACACAGTACTTTACTAAAACAAACAGTCTTCCTGTTTTTCAGTGCTATATGGATTACAGCAAACTATATTTTAAATGGATTACAGGAGTCTCCTGTTTTTGGCTGACTTTATAAAATCAGGGCCTTGAATGCTCTCAAATGATACAGAGCTGACCATAAGGCTTATATGGTCAGCTTGGGCTCCTCTGTCCCCTAGGTAAAGCCTCCAGGAAATGTTGCTAGAACCAGAAATGAAGAGGCTCCCTGCTGTCCACCCTCCTGTGTGACAAGGCACCTGGCACTGGGCCCAGGACCGATCTCAGAGTCCACACTTGGGGCAGCAACCTGTGCACTCCCAGTCACAGCGAAGAAACTTCCCAACCAAGACCCCTGGGCCCCACAGCAGCTGGTCCCCAAGTCCAGACAGGACAGAGCCTCAGTGAACTGGTCCAAATAACTGAGAGGAAAATGCAGAATGGAAAACCCGTTGCGGCTCCACAGCACATCAATATAGAGACATTTGAAGTCAACTCACTGTCAAAAAATGAAAACCAATGCAAATTTTAAAACTGTGAAAAACACAGGGGAAAAGGAGGAAAGTGATCTAAGTCTTTGAGAAGACTGTAGATCCTAAGCAGAGGAGATAACACAAATGGCCAACAAGCACATAAAAAGATGCTCAACGTCATTTGCCATCAGACAAGGGCAAACAGAAAGCACAAGAAGACTCCATTTCATACCCACTAAGATGCCTGGAATCAAAAAGACAGACAATAACAAAGTGCTGGTGAAGATGAGGAGGAATTGGAATCTACGGACACTGCTGGTGGGAATAAAAAACGGTGCAGCTCCTTTGAAATATCATTTGGTAGTTCCTCAAAAATATCAAGTTACCATGTGACCCAGCAATTCCATGACTAGGTAGATACCCAACAGAAACGAAAACATAAGCCCACACAAAAACTTGTACACGAATGTTCATAGCAGCCTCATTCCTAACAGCCAAAAAGTACGAACAACCCAGATATCCATCAGTTGAATGGATAACCAAAATGTGGTATATCCGTATGTTATATTATTTGGCAATAAGAAGTAACGAAGTAATGATCTATCCTGCAACATGGGCCAACCTTGAAAACATTGTGCTAAGAGAGAGAAGCTGGTCACAAAAGACCACACACTGTATGATTCCATTCATATGAAATGTCCAGAATAGGCAAATCTATATAGAAAGTAGATCAGTGGTTGCCTAGGGCTGGTGGGGAGTGGGGAGGTGAGGGTTGGAGAGAAATAAGGGAGTGATTGCTGAGGGGTACAGGGGTGACATCCTGACAATGGGTTTGGGGTGACATAATGTGCACTAATGGTTGCACAGCTCTGCCTTTACTAAAGGTCACTGAACTGTGCATGTTCAATGGGTGAATTGCATGGTATGTGAGTTATATCTTAATTTTTTAAAACCCTATACATTCATATAAAACATATCTGTAAAGTGTGCTTATACACATGCTCTTCCAGTGTGGTGCTGTGGTTAAAAGTGTAGCTGGAGTAAGACGTATGTGAGCATTCTAGTTATTCCTCCAGTTCCAGACGCGTGACCTTGGCTAAGTTCTTTAATCCCTAAGGGGTGAGTGTGCTTCATTTTTCTCATATCTGAAATGGGTATAATAATGCCCGCCTCATAAGAGGGGTCTTCTGAAGATTAAATGAAATCAGGGAGGTAAAGCATTTATCACAGGGGTGAGCATACAGTAAATGCATACTAAGTATCAGCTCTTATGATTATCAGGTAATACATAAAATCATAAATGACAAAAAGCAATCTAATGTCTAAACGTGAAGAGACCACCACGAAAATAAAAATATGCTATACAACGGGGTCTGCTGGTTTCATGAAAATAATAGTTAGGTGGGATCTGCGTAGAGACAGAAACTCTGGTTCATATCATATGAAGAGCCAGCAAGAAAACAGCAAAAAATAGTGGGACCAACATGGGCTAATTATGAGAGAATAAAGTATGAGACAGAAAATGAGACAGAGAGTTTAATAAACAAACCCTGAGTCATAATGGAAGGATTCTCTGTATTTGTTTTGTATTCACTACTTCACTGTTGTAGATATCATAAAGTTGGCTGACCAGTGATTAAAAACGAAACAAGGTAAGTTAAATTACACCAAAACAAGGAAGCCGAATCACCCGGAGGTTTTCCAGCACCATTTAATAACTCATGTGTGGGTCAAAAAGCTCCAAGGGCTCCAGCACCCTGAAGACGCTGCCGATTCCTCAGTGATTCACTTCTGCTTGGACCTTCTCAGTGGTCAGAATATTCAGTCCAATTCGAACCTATGAATTTTAATTTGCAGTCTTTTTGATTCTCACTTTTCTTGTTTGCTCTATGGGCCCCAAATGGGCACATTATTGGCTCTGTGTTCTCTGGGCGTCTTTTGATTGTTTTCTTTCTGCTTCCTTCGGCGTCTTGTGCCAAGCTTGGCTTCAGCAACACCAGAGGAAGGACTAAAGACAAACTATATCCAGTTTCACTATTCCGTTCCCCAGTGAGTCCATTCAGCAGGGAGCACCATTCTAAAAGAAAGGGACGTTCTGCTCATTTACATGCTGCTACCCAGAATACTCTGCAAACTCCTTGGAGAACCCAGCCAGGCACACATTAAAAGCAGCAGGGTTTGTTCATGGGCATGCAGTAAGACCTCCGAAAATGTTTCTGAAGAAAAATGCACATTAAAAAAACACCTAGAAATATATCTGGAGGAAGAAAACCCTCATTGTAATGAGTGCTACTAAAGGATGACTCACGTGTGTCCACTGTCTCCTGAATTGGGATGAAGCCCACAGGCAGTGTGTCCTTGATGTCAATGAGCTTCATATCTACTAACACGTTCCCCAGATGACTCTTGGGAAGAAAGAAAAGAGATACAGACTATTAATCTGAACACGCCTGTGGTGGGTTTGCCATTTTGGCTTCAAGATGCATATTTAACACAATGACTCGTGCAGCTTTATGACAGCAGGTTAATTAGAGTAGGTGACACTTAATGTTCCCCAGTGGTTACACACGGACTCGTGTGGCCCCCGGGAAGGAGTTTTATCTGCAGAACCTCAAAGCCACTCACTCAGACACAGCCTTGGTGAGGCAGGAGCAACCCAGGAGATGCTTTAGACATAACCCAGCAGAGGGCAGCTGTGCACACACGTCCCGGGACCAGGCTGCCACTCAGCCCTGAGCATCAGATCTCAAGGCCAGGAGGTTTTAGGAAGAGCAAATTCCTGAGGCACTCGTAGGGCAGAACTGCATCTAAACCTAATAGGGAACCAAGCACACTCCTAAGTGATCATCAGTCTGCATACGGACACACATTTCAGTTGCTAGATACATTTTACAAAATCCCCAAAATCATAAACTAACACAGAGTGAAAGTCCTGCTGCCTCAATATTACACGTCTTCTAAAATGACACGCACAAGGGCCTCCTAAAGTTTCTATTTAGTGGTAGTATATGGGGTCCACAGTGCGCAGTTTCTGTAACTGGTGTACAAATATCTTTCAAAGACAGTACACATTCTGTAATTGCGAGAGAGAATTCTTTGCAAACACGCCGGCACTTGCAGCTCGCATTTCAAGCTGGAAATGAGCTCTAAATATATCTACCCTACAACTTAAATATGTGGGGGCACTTTGGAGATTTCATTAAAATCTTCAGAGTAATTTGCAGCTTGGTTCCCCCTCTCTAGTCAGAGCCAGTTAAGGAAAGAATGATGGGCTCAAATCCCAAATCTCTCCTGTTAGGATACTAGCAATGCACTCCACGTGCCCATTTTGCAGAAGTGCCTCATCCCCAAAGCCCCGTGTGAGCATGCTCTCCGTTTACTTGTTCAGCATCCTTGGACAAGCATCTAGTTGGTCAACCATCACTCTGCCCTGGACAGCAACTTCTGAGGCTGTTGTTCCATCTTGCTTAGAGAAGAAGGGCTGCTACCTCCATCTCTGCACTTGGGAGCCAAGATCCCACCTCCACCTGCACTGTGCCATGTCTCTGAAAGCCAAGCAGGGAGTTCTTATCATCTAAACTGTGTGTGTTCCCTCTTGGCACTCTCTTTTTCCCTCCCTATCAATTTGTGGGGTTATTTTCTTAATATCTGTCTTGCTTCTAGAGTTTAAGAACCATGAAGACCAAAACTATCTGTGTTCCTACTATAAATACAAGCCTAGCATGGATTTTGCCACACAACAGGTGCTCAGTAATTACTTGCTGAATAAATTAATTTCAGGTGCACATTTTTCAACCGGGCCACTCAGAGTCAGAAATCAAACTGGAGTCCGGGTGCTGTTGCTCACGCCTGTAATCCCAACACTTTGGGAGGCCAAAGTGGGCGGGTAGCTTGAGTTCAGGAGTTTGAGACAAGCCTGGGAAATATGGCAAAACCCCATCTCTGCAAATTAAAAAAATTGACTGGGTGTGGTGGCACTCATGCATGTTGTCCCAGCTACTCAGGAAACTGAAGTAGGAGGATTGTTGGAGCCTGGGAGGTTGAGGCTGCAGTGAGCCAAGATCATGTCACTGTACTTCAGCTTGGGCAACAGAGTGAGACACTGTCTCAAAAA